>NW_026526721.1:35953754-36296254 GCF_024362965.1 Panthera pardus
TGCTTCTTCATCTTTTCATTTTCAATTAGCATGTGTCTTCAGGTCTGATGAGTCTCTTGCAGGCAGCGTATAGATAAGTCTAACTTTTTCATCCATTCCATCACTCTATATCTTTTGATTGGAGCATTTAGTTCATTTGCATTCATGGTAACTATTGATAGGTATATACTTACTGTTATTTTGCTACTTGTTTTATGGTTGTATTGTAGTTCTTCTCTGTTATTTTCTTCTCTTGCTCTTTTCCTTCACAGTTTGCTGGGTTTCTTTAATGATATACTTGGATTCTTTTCTCATTATTTTTTGAATATGTATTACCAGTTTTTGATTTGTGGTTACCATTAGGTTTATGTATAACATCTTATGCACATAGCAGACTATATTAAGTTGATGGTTGCTTAAGTTTGAACCTATTCTTTACTTGTCTCCCCTTGACGTTTTAGGTATATGGTGTCATATTATACCTCCTTTTATTTTGTAAAACTCTTGACTGATTTTTATAGATAAACTTAATTTTACTGTTTTTGTGCTTTCTACCTTATTGCTGCTTTCAGTTTTTCCTTTCCACTGAAAGAGTCCCCTTTAATATTTATTGTAAGGCTGGTTTGGTGGTGATGAGTTCCTTTAACTTTTCTTTGTGTGGGAACTTCTTTATCTCTCTTGTTCTGAATGATAGTTTTTCTGGATAGAGTCTTCTTGGTTGCAGATTTTTTTTTCTTTCATCATTTTGAAAATATCATGTCATTCTCTTTTAGCCTGAAAAGTTTCTGCTAAAAATCAGATGATAGCTTTATCAGGTTTCACTTGTATGTAACTGTTTACTCTTGCTGCTTTTATAATTCTCTATCATTACTTTTTGTCATTTAAAATTACTGTGTGTCTTGGTATAGACTTCCTTGGATTGATTTTGTTTGTACCTTCTGGATCTGAATTTCTGGTTTCTTCTTCATATTTGGGAAGTTTTCTGCTCTTTCTTCAAATAATTTTTCTGCTCCCTTTTCTCTCTCTTCTCCTTCTGGGACTCCTATAATGTGAATGTTATTATGCTTGATAGTATCACCGAGTTCTCTTAGTTGATTTTCATTTACTTATTTATTTTTTTCTCTATTAGGCTTGATTCCTTTCCATTACTCTGCCCTCCAGGTTGCTGATCTCATCTTCTGATTCCTTTAGTCTACTTTTTATTCCATCTGCTGTATTTTTAAATTTCAATGATTGAGTTCCTCATCTCTTTTTGGCTCTTTTTCATGTTATCCCTTTGTTTCATTGAGGTCCTCCAGTCTTCTCTCAAGTCCATTTAGTATCTTTATAATCATTGCTCTAAATTCTCTATCAGACACATTACTTATGTCCATTTTGTTTAGCTCTCTTGCTGTGATTTTGTCCTGTTCTTCCATTTGGGACATGTTTCCCTGTATCCTCATTTTGTCTAACTCTGTTTCTATGTGTTAGGAAAGTCAGCTATGTCTCCTGATCTTGAAAGTAGTAGCCTTATGAACAAGGGGCCCTGTAGTGCCCTGCAGTGCAATGTCCCCTCTTCACCAGAACCTGGAACACCAGGAGTGTCCCCTATGTATGTTGTGTGCACTCTACTGTTATGGCTGAGCTATGTTTGCCTTCAATTCAGTTCTCTGCAATGGCTCTTTTTGCTTCTTGTGCAGCAGGGTTTGGTCTTTGTGTTGTGTGTTGTGTTGTGTGGCTGGGGCCACCTTAGGCCTGAGCTGAGTCAGACCAGGCATTCGCCAGAGATGAAGTAGCACCCAACTGCAGAGTTCTATCCCTCTATTGTCCAATTTGGACAGGTTCTGGCCAAGAGCATATTGGGGGGAGTGGGTTTACAGGAGAACATGGGTACAGGTGTGTGATGCCAACAAGGTCAGCACCAGTATGCTGCAGGAAGGGACCTGCAGCTTCCCAGGAAGATTCCTGCCCAGGCTTGGGATAGAGGGAATATTCCTGCAGGAGAACACAATTTCTGGGCATTATGTTAGCAACTTAGGTGGTGAGTAGAGGTGCTACATTGGTTCATGCAGGTGTCTGTGTATCTAGGCTGGGGAATGGAGGAGGGAAATAGCACCTGCCATCTTTTTTCTTCCTGGAGAAATCCCTCAAAGATCCCTGCCCCTCTAAATTATGCTCTGAGATTAGTAAATAAATCCCCTTCATTTATGCTCCTGGCATTTTTCAAATTGCTATTTCTTTTCTTTTCTTCATTTTTTTTTAAATACTCATTCATTTTTGAGAGATAGACAGAATGTGAGTGAGGGAGGGCAGAGAGAAAGGGAGACACATAATCCGAAGCAGGCTCCAGGCTCTGGGCTGTCAGCACAGATCCTGATGCAGGGCTCAAATTCACACACCGTAAGATCATGACCTGAGCCAAAGTCAAATGCTCAACTAATTGAGCCACCCAAGCCCCACAAAAATTGCTGTTTCTATACTGTAGGTCAGGAGGGCTGTTTGTTGTGCTGCCTCTTTAAGGGCAGGGACTCTGCCCTCCCAGCTTTCTCAGACTTGAATTTCTAAATTTCCAGGTTAGGAACGCGGTTAGACCCTTCTGGTTTGCAAAGCCAAATGTTATGGGGATTTGTTTTCCTCATGCCTGGAATGTTTGGTGTGCGGATATGTTTCTCTCCCTTCTCCATGCCTGTGGTATCTCTTCCTCCCACAAACAGTCCCCTGGTCTATTTGGTTCCAAACCATGTCTCTGCACTCCTTACCCTCTTCAATGTGGCTTTGTCTCTACATTTAGCTGTGGAGAGTCTGTTATGCCAGTCTTCACATATTTTCTGGGTTGTTTACACTGTTGTGCGTGTTATCTAGTTGTATTTGTGGGATGAGGTGAGCTTAAGTTTCTCTCACTTCACTATCTTCCCTTGAAGCCTCTGAATTTATATTTAAATCATTACATTTAAATCAATGAATTTGCTATAACATTAAATATTAAGTAAGAGATGGTCACCTTCATATGTAGCTAGAAAACAAATTTATTATCTTAACAACTGATAAATAAGGGAGAGAATCAAGTATTTACACTGATTTTCCTAGATGAACTGTACGATCAGAAAATCAAGGTAAAAGTGGGAAAGTATATTTGTCTTAGTCAATTCAGGGTCTACAACAAATTATCATAGACTAGGTGACTTAAATAATAAACATTTTTCTCACATTTCTGGAGGCTAAAAATCTTGTATCAGGATGCCAACATGGTTGGGTTCTTGGTAAGGGTCCTCCTTCCTGGGGTTCAGGCCAATTTTGAGTACTCATATGGTGGGATGGGCAACAAGAGAAAGAAAGCTCTCTCATATATCTTCATATAAGGACACTGACACCACTATGAGGCCACTACTCTCATGACCCAGTTAGTTCTCAAAGTCTCTGCATCCAAATACTATCACATTGGGGATTAGAAATTCAACATATGAAATTGGGGGAACACCAACATTAAACCCATAGCAGTATCCTTACTATATTTCTCAACTAACACATTAAAAGTCCATAGAATTAGAGTATAACTGTTTCGTCATATCTAATGAATGTATATAGACATTATTTATCGATGGTAGTTGGCAAAACAAACAAATAAATGAACAAACACCATACATGTTCCTCATAATCTTGCCAAATATCACCCATGGCCTTGTTAAAAATGTAGACAATAATAAAATTAGATTATTTCATTTTTTTTTATTTTTCAGTTTTTCAAAGCCCTACATAAACTGTTCCTTTTGTTACCTCTCTGACCTCAACTTCTATTACTTTCTCTTTAGTAATTTTTCTCCCTGCCTCACTCGCCTCTTTATCTTCACCAAATATAGGCAGGTAAACACCTACATCAAAACTGTTGTATTTGCTTGTACATCCCACCGATATATGAGAGTTAAAAAGAAGCCACCCACGTCCTTAAAGTATTTACCTATAGTTTTGCATACATTAGGTTTCTTTTACATACATGATAGGACTGATCTCTTCTTGATATATTTCTTAATGTTTATGAATACTCAATCCTCTAGATATTTACTTGTTTATCTTTTGGTTACTTCACTGTAATGTAAATTCCATTATGGTAGGAATTTTTATCTATTTATTACTGTAACCTGTGCCTGGTGCAAAGTATAAACTTATTAAATATTTATTTAATATACAAATAAATGAATGGGTGAAGTGACATGGCATGCAGTACAAGGTATTTTATTACTAAGTTTGAGCAACTTGTGGAACCTGCAAATAAAGATATGTAGTAGATATCTACAAATATGTAGAGATTTTAAATTTAAGACAACATTTATTAAATAAAATATTCCATTATAGAGGCTCAAATAGTTACTATGAGTATAGAAGTAAATAAACATAGACAGACCATGTCTCTATCAAACTTATATTAATGATTTCTTTCTATGGATAATAAAGTCTCCGTAATAAATGAGATTGCCTGGTAGGCAGGCTGTACAATATAATAATAGCTAAGTTTCAAAACATATCCATGGGAAATAAGTTTTTAGGAGTGATAGAGAAACATAATATTAAAAGTGAGAAAAAGTACAGGCAAAGAAAAAAATGTAAAAATTAAACTCTCTGTAGTGAAAGAGAAGATTTAAAGAAGAGTGTATCTAACAGTGCCAAATACTGCTGCAGGATTAAGTAGGATGAGAACAAAACCCAGGGATTGGATTTATTGATGAGGAATTCATTAGTAATTGTAGCAAAAGCTCTTTCTATGTAGTCATAGAGATATGGACCAGATTTAATGCATTGGGGAATGAGGTGGAAATAGAGACATTGACATTAACTGTTTCAGTCACTGAGTTTTATCAAGAAAGGGAAGAAATAGGGCATGACATTGTGGTTGAGATAGTTTCAAAGAAAGTATTTTTTCTTTTTCTTTTCCTTTTATTTTTTTTTAACATGGGAAAGACTAATATGCAGATTGACTGAGGAAAAAACACAGAAGGGAGAAAGTGAATAGACAAGAAAAATAGCACTAGTGTTCAAAAGGTCAAGAACAAGGTGACAAAGCCTTAAAGGTCAATCTTCCTCTGAAGTAAGAAGAATATCAGGGTAAGTAATCCTAGCGAAGATGCAATTTATAGATCAGGAATATGTGTATATCTGAAAAAATTGCCTCAAAAATAATTCTGTCTCAAAAAAAAGAACTGAAATGGTATATTTGTGATATGTCTAATCATTTTATTTGGGGTTATATTTGTGAATCCTACTTCCTTTGAATACTCTCTGGGCTCTAAAAGTAGTTGCCACAATTTTAATGAAAACAGTCATTGCTATTTGGGGGGGAACAGAGATTAGACTTTTCTAATTTTATATATTATTCTAAGAAGGTTCAGTGGAAAGTTATCACTCTCGGTTTCAATATGTTACTAAAAAGAAAGTTAATGCTAAATTGTATGATGTTACTGCCAAGCAGGAATTGAGAATTACAATAGTGACAGGATATTTAGAATACATGTATTAGCACAAGCAGGATGTGGTGAGAATCAGAGAAGCACCTCATGGAAATCTTGCAAATTTGGCCCTGATCCAGGAAAGCTCTGATCAAAGGAGTAGAGTAGGGCATGTACTTAAAAGAATAGAATGGAACTGGTGACATTTTCAGGTTAGACAGAGGTAGGGTAGGCTGTTTTATTTTTTTAATTTTGTTACACTAAAGACAGGGGATCTAGCTCTAGAATCTTTGGATATGCATACTTTTTGGAAAGGACAGTGCTACTTATAAATAACCAGACTTAGGTATTATATGTGCACTTTGGTTGTGATTTTATAAGAAGATATTGCTCTGAGGAAAAACATGATTCAAAATGTTATGGCTGAATTTTGTCTCCACAGCCAAATTTATATGTTGAAGCCCTAAACTCCAATACTTCAGAATATCACTGATTACAGAGATACAGACATTAAAGAATTAACTTATAATGAACATTTTAAAGTGTATCATATTCCAGAGCACCTGGATGGCTCATTCGGTTAAGTGTCCGACTTCGGCTCAGGTCATGATCTCATGGTCCATAAGTTTGAGCCTCGCATCTGGCTCTGTGCTGACAGCTCACAGAGTGGAGCCTGCTTCAGATTCTGTATCTCCCTCTTTCTCTGCCCCTTACCCCGCTCACATTCTGTTTCTCTCTCTCTTAAAAAAATAAATATTAAAAAAAATATAAAGTGTATCCTAATCCAATATGATGGTGTCTTTATAAAAAAAAAAAAAAGAAAAGAAAATTTGGACGCGAAAAAGTACCTTCAGGGATTTAAAAACACAAAGGAAAGACCATGTGAGGACGTGGTGAGATGATCCTCTGCAAGTCTGAGAGCTCTCAGAAGCAATCACACCTACCAACATCTTCATTTTGGACTTCAGGCCTTCTAAATTATGAGAAAATGAATGTCTCTGTTTTAAGGAACCCAGTTTGTGGCATTTTCTATGTCAGCCCCAGAAAACTAAAATACAAACCATTTCCTTAAGTTTTGGATGAATACTACAAATCCTTCTATTTGATAATATTTGCAATGACAAGGCAATAATAGTTACAAGTAAGAGTTGTAGAATTAGTAAAATCTAACATTTGTCAAGATATTACACTAAACCTTCACATGAACTACTGTTATACTCATTTTATGAACAAAAATTAAATAACTTCTCCAATGTCACAAAAAGTAGTGGCAGAACTAACAACTGTCATTGATAATTTGATTTCCTAGAATCTCACATTTTTTGAAAGATGACTTGAACAGCATAGAGCAAAATTATTAATAACATATAATATTTTGGACAAAAAGAAAACCTGACAGAAAACTGGAATGTTGGGGAGGATAAAGTGTGAATCAAATAAAAGAACATTTAAGGGCCATTACACAACATATATGTTCTTATTAAAAAATAAAATAATCTGACAGCTTTTCAGTCTATAGTCCATGGAGCAGATACAGATTAGATGCAAAGTTAGTTTCAGCCAAAATTCTGCTTTGCTAATACATAATAATGGTATGAGAAAAAAATCAAGGGAATTAAGTGTATGAACATAGTGTTTATAATTATGGACCATGAAATTTAAACTAGAGGGCTGTAGACACACAGGAGGTGAGAAACATTGAAATTGTATGAAGATAAGTGCCTTGATAGTCACCGTGAATTATAAAGGATTTCCAGGGAGTTAATTATTATAAGGAATGAGCTGAAATGATAGAAGGTGGTCAGAGAGTTGGATGTATAAAGTTACAATTATAGAGGGGTTATTGTGATTAATACTGACAATTTATTGGTTATGATGTATCTGCAAGTAAGGGACTGAGAAAGATTCAAGTACAAGACTTTTAGAAGAAAGGAATTCCAAGGTATGGAAAGGCTGGACTTTAGATGCATCATACACATGTCTACTATGTTCCTAACACACCAAGAATTAAGATAGTAGTAGTGCTGGAGAGAGTAGATTGATCTAGGAATGAAAATCATGAAAAAGGGGGAAATATGCAAGGGTTAATGGATGACTGCAACAACAAGAATTAGTAGGCAATGATCTGATTCTATTAGATTCAAAATTAAGCTTGTGTGTGTGTTTTCCCATGAGGGAGAAAAATTGGTTTCAAAGGAGCTACTTAGAGTTGCCACTTGAGAGGGTTTGAGGAGAATTAGTGTCCTTAGGGGAAAGTCGGGTTTTTATTAGTGCAAGAAAGTAAGAATAAAAGAAATATATGGAGAAAAACTAAAAATATTTAGGGTTTTGCTGATAATGAATCATAAATTACAGAGTGTAATAGAAATGGGAGGTGGGGAAGAAGCTATAAAAGGGGAAATAATGAGAAAAGAATAAGGGACACATAGTCTATGAGATGATGGTTGACTTGGACCTTGGTATTCTTGGTGTGGCTGCCATTATCAGACATAAAGGCATAATGATACTGACTCCAGTGGATTCCCATCAGGGAGTGTAGCAAAGGCCCAATTAAGAAAGGATTGAAGGCTTGGGAAATTACAAACAGACAATGGCCATACTTTATATAAGAAACAGTACTCTGACCAACAACCTATGGTAAACTCCCCAGATACCACCCTTGTTTAGCTACAGTGAACACCCCAGGAATTCAGCCTAGGAGTTTAGACTGCTATCTCAAATAACAATCCAGGAAGCCAAACAATAACCCCTGAAATAATTGGCCTCAAATGGCCAGGATGTGATTGATTACAAAGTTTTTCCAATTTCTGTCCTACTTCTACCAAAGCAATCAAATATGCACATAAAACCAAATTACATGGGCTGCCCTTCATGGAGTTTGCCTTTCTACAACTTTTTCATGCCAACAATCTCCAATCAAAATAACTGAAGCTTTCCTTCTGTTTCCTACTGTAAAGCTTTCTACTCTACCTTTGAGTCTTTGCCAAAACACAAGTGATGATGGTTGATTTTCTTGCTCTAGCCTTTGCTTATTCAAAATTAAAAATGAAGGTAGATGCACTGAGAGAGTCATGCTTTTAATCTCTGGTCCAGTATAATGTTGAAACATTTTGAGGTCAAATTCTTATTCCATGTTATGTACAACATCTTATTCCTGGTTGATGGACTTCAGGATTTTCAGGAAGCTGAATATACTCTCATTTTAGGGTTGTTTTTCTCTAAATCTCTTTGTTCACTTATCCTAATTTAAGTTCTCACTCATACATTTCAGGGTAGCTTCTCCTGACTACAAAATTTTATATTGCCATTTATCCCTTACCCACTTTTCCATTGATCATTCCCCATCTCTCTTAACCTGCACTTTTCAGCTTTTAACATATTTCTTATATTACCTCTTATGTTAATTTGTGTTGTACTCTTTCCAAGATACAATGCAACATCTTCAAAAATAGAAGACATTTTGGGGCGCCTGGGTGGCTCAGTCAGTTAAGCATCCGACTTGGGCTCATGTCATGATCTCATGATTTGTCGGTTGGAGCCCCGCATCGGGCTCTGTGCTGACAGCTCAGAGCCTGGAGCCTGTTTCAGATTCTGTGTCTCCCTCTCTCTCTGTCCCTCCTCTACTCATGTTCTGTCTCCCTCTGTCTCAAATATAAATAAACATTAAAAAAAATAGAAGACATTTTTATTCCTTTACTGATGAATGAGTTCCAAGGGTCTAGATCAGTGACTGGCAAAAGGTACCTGACAAATACTGTGTGAATAAATGAAGCAATGATATCATTTATGTAGAGAAATTTTATCATGATCAAAACCTTCCCAAGCATAAACTCTATCATAGTTTTCAGAACCCACTTTTTTAAAATATAAAACATAAGGACTTGCTTCTTGGTAAGAGAGGTTTAACTCAATAACTAAAGAATAACAGTGAGTTAATTTTTAAATACATAAATATAACCTAAAACGGTGTCTTGATAAATGTGATCATTAAATCTTCTTCAGCAATTCCTTGTGTGTTTTACATCTCTGAAATTTTTAGTAATAATAATGGCATCTTTCCAACTTCCCCATACAGAATGGAAAAACCACTGTTCCTACCTAGTTTCTGTCCTGCTTATGCAAACACCCTTCTGTTCTATAATTAACATTTTCATTGATGGTTCATTTATGTCCAATTTTGGAGAAGTTACTTACAAATGTGCTGTGTCTTGCTAAGAGATCCTTAAGTAAATGTAAAGCTTCTGAAAGCCAGATTTGCTATTTTTTTGGTTTCTGCCTAAGAATCCATACATAGTTTTAAGAAGGCAGATAATACAGTCTTATTTTGTAACTATTTTTCAACTCAGTGTAATAAAATATGATAATTTTTAGTGGCTTGAGTTTTGTCTCCTGAAAATTCTCATGCTGAATCCCTAAACCCTAGTACCTTATAATGTGACCGTATTTACAGATTAGACATTGAAAGAGATAATTTATGTTAAATGAGACTGTATAAGTAGGTTCTAACAAAATGTGACTAGTATCTGTGTAAGATGAGGAAATTTGGAGAGATATGAAGAGTGTATAAGCACAGATTACAGTCCATGTGAAGGCACATCAAGAAGACAGTCATCTGCAAGTGAAGGAAAGTTGTCTCAGGAGAAATCAAACCTGCCAACACTGGACTTGGACCTCTTAGATTCCATAAATAAGAAAATAAAGTTCTGTCATTTAAGTCACCTAGTGTGTAGTATTTTGTTATGGCAGGCCTACCAAACAAATACAATAATATTTTTTATTTTTTCACCTCAGTGAGAGTCAACTGTCAAAGTAAATTATGGAAAAAGCAAGTGGAAATGTCTAGTGATAATTATTTCTAACTCATGTTTCTCTTTTTACAATAGAATGCCACCACCTTTATTCATACAGCACCATCAACATCAGCAATAGCAACTTCCATTTTTGTGGACATAATTATATTCCAAATGCTGTTTTTGAAATACTTTATCTGGCTGATGTGGACTGAATTGTGCCTCCAAAAATTCATATATTGAAGTGCTAACCTCTGTGTGACTCTATTTAGATACAGGTCACTAAGGAGGTAATTAAGGTTAAATGTAACCATGATAGTGAGTTTCTATTCAATAGGACTGATTTCCTTATAAGAAATGAAGAGATACCAGAGTGGATATGCACTCACTATCTCTTTCTCTCTTTCTCTTGCCCTCCCCCCATGTGTGTACACAGAGAAAGACATGTAAAGGACACAATGAGACGGCACTATCTGCAAGATGAGGAGAGAGAACCACCAGATATCAACCCCACTGGCGTCTTGACCTTGCACCTCCAGAATTCAGAACTGTGAGAAATTAAACTTGTTGTTTAAGTTAACTAGCCCTGTGGCATGTGGTTATGATAGCTTAGGCTGACAGAACAGATTTTGGTATCATAAATGGGTTGCTGTTGTAATAAAGACTCAAAATATAGCAGTGCATTTGGAAATGTGTGATGGGTAGAGACTGGAAGAGTTTTTTTTTTTTTAATGTTTATTTATTTTTGAGACAGAGAGAGACAGATCATGAACAGAGGAGGGGCAGAGAGAGGGAGACACAGAATTGGAAGCAGGTTCCAGGCTCTGAGCCATCAGCCCAGAGCCCGACGCGGGGCTCGAACCCACGGACCCGTGAGATCATGACCTGAGCTGAAGTTGGATGCTTAACTGACTGAGCCACCCAGGTGCCCCAGAGACTGGAAGAGTTTTGAGGTGTATGCTAGAAAAGTCTAAGTTGCCTTAAAGGAAATGTTGGTAGAAATATGGACATTAAATATTATTCTACTGAGAGTTTAGAAAGAGCACAGTATAGAGAATGTATCATCTTAAAGGATACATATATCATAATGAACAGAATGCCATAGAAATAGGAACATTAAGTGTGCTTCTGGTCTCAGACAAAAATGAGGAACATATTGGAAACTGGAGGAAAGAGGATTCTTGCTATAAAGTAGCAAGGAACTTAGTTGAATTGTACTCTAGTGCTTTGTGGAAGGATTTACTATCTTGGATATTTAGCACAGGAGATTTTAAACATGTCCAAAATATGACCTGATTTCTCCTTATGACATAAAGTAAAATACAACATAAGAAAAATAACTTGAAGAAATTCTTAAGCAAAAAGGACTCTCAGCTTGTGCATATTGCAAAAAAATGAGAAAACATGCTCTGGAAAGGACACAGAGTATATGGCTATACAATAACTCCATAGAGAGATTACCCATAAGTTTAATTGGTCATCTCAGCTGAAGCCAGGGAAAGAGATGGAGTTATACCAGCAGAAATATTATCTGCTTAGACTAAAGAAAATAAAGCTGAGACAAAATGAAGAAGGTTGTCAGATTTCTGGAAGCCTGTAAGATGAGTCATTAGAGCTATCTCTGGCCATGAACATGTTATCCTTCAAGAAAAGAGAAGAATGACCCTAAAAAGCAGTACTAAGGGCTGGGGGACAAGAAGTGTCTTCCTTAGTTTTAGAGAATGAAAACACCTTGTTTTCAAGAGAACAGGCTGCCACTGCCCAGGGCCTGAGGAGTAGGATTGCCTATTCAGGGATGTTTGGGCAGCACTGTAACCCCAGTGGGAGGAAAGTGGGCCCATCACTAAGGCCCACCCACTAAGGTGGGTCCATGGAACAGAGCATCAAGCCAAAGAGGATTATTTTCAAGTTTTAAAATTTGATGAAATGTGCCCTAAGTTGTTTACTTGCTTGGGGAAACTCCTTTCTTCTATCCAATTTCTCCATTTGTTGACAGAAATATCCTATGCCAGTGCCATTGTTTTATTTTGGAAGCATATAACTTGTCTGGATTTACAGGTTTACTCATGGAAAAGAACTTTGCCTCCGGATGAATTGTACCTTGAGTCTCACCTACACTTGCTTTAGATTATATTTAGATGAGATTTTAGACTTAGAATTGATGCTGAAAGGGGTTAAGACCTTAGGGCTATTGGTATGGGGGATACATTTTGCAAATAAAATAAATGTGAACTTGGGGGTTCCAAAGGATGGAATGCCATGAGCTGAATTGTGTCCTCACAAAATTCATGTTGAAATTCCAACCACCATTGCCTCAGAATATAATTATGATGGGAGAGAAGATCTTGAAAGAGGTTATTAAGTTAAAATGAAGCCATTAGAGTGGTGCCCTAACCCAAAATGACAAATGTCCTTAGAAGAAGACTAAACACCAGAGAAATGACCATTTGAAGAAGCAGAAGAGGATGGCAAACTGAAAACCAAGGAGAGGCCATAGAGAAAGCTAATTCTGACAGGACCTTGATCTCAGGCTTCCAGTCTTCAGAACTATGAGAAAATAAATTTATGTTTTTTAAGCCACCCATATTGTGGTATTTTGGTATAGCAACCTTGGAAAATGAATATCATTAGCATCAGAATTGAACCACAATACAACCACTCAAGATTCAAAAAGAGGCATAAGTACTTTTAAACAAGATAACACATAATATTGAGATGCAATTTAAAAATCTGTTAAACATTTCTACACCAAGACCTGTTTTTAGAAATTATTTAAATTCTCAATTAAGATTCATTCTGTGTCTTTCTTAGAAAACAAATTTATTCTTCAGAGGTTAAACCATTTTAACAATAATTAAAAAATAATAACCAAGTTATTGGAAATAAGCAAAAACATGCCACATTTTCCTACTTATATTTTTATATTTCCTACTTGTATTTTCCTAATTAAATTTTTCAAACATTTTTACACCTATTTGTCCTTTTTAATTTTAAAATATTTAAACAAAGAAATTTACTTTTAGTGGATATTTTCACAGTAATAGTATCCTTGAAAAAAAATAACTGTAAGATAATTCATAGCATTGCAATTAGTAGACTTAAGTCATCCTATAAAGTTTACACACACACACACACACACACACACACACACACATATGACAACATAGGTTGTTTCTGACTTTGTTCTCCCTCAAAAGGACAGGCAATGACTATTTGTGGATAAGACACCACTGAGAAACATCCTAGAACACTAGGGGTGAAGCTGAAACGTGCTCCTGCTACACCATACACCTACACCATACAGAACAAGACAGATTGCACTGGAAAGGTAAGAACAGCTATATTCAGACTGCATTGCCACTCCCCCAGACCAGCATGGCACCATGTGGAGAGATCTCCTCTGAGCCTATTGTTTCTCCAGGAGGGAAAGAGGCCAAGAGGGGCCATCCAGCTTCCCCACCACAATTATTGTGGATCATTTTGTGCATTTCCTAATCTCATCTTGTCCCACAGGTATAGCTGGGGAAACCTGTGGGACTCAAAAACTTGGAATCTGATTGTGATGGAGAAGAAGGAAGGGACTTGCAATAAATAGCACTCGGGATTGGCAGATCTAGTTCCTACTTGTAGAGCACAAATCATAACCGAAACCAGCAGCTTCGATTCTCTGCAGAATCAAGTCAGTGTTGCAGTCTGGCTAGGGAACTTGGCAAGGTACAGGTCTGCCTTATTTGGGTCCTCCAGAAAATTCCTCAGCTCTGGAGTCTTATCTGCCACCATCCAGACAGGGAAGCTGAGTCAGATTCACTGGTTATTAGGTATAGTTCATAGGACCATCTCACCATAAGGGTTGCTGAGAACATCTGGAAGCTGGATAGCCCAGCAACACTCAAGCTGAGAAACATGCAGGCAGCACTACTTTCCCAGAGCAAAGTCAATATCAGGCATGATGGGTTCCCTGCAATGCCCAGGTAAAGGGTTTAATTCATAACCCCACATACTGTTAGTATAACTCCTGGTCCCTACTGTTTGGAAAGACTACTCAGGAAAATTTTAGGAGGTAGCTGGAGTGGGCCTTCCCATACCATGCATGCAGAGAAGCTGAATCACATTCCTCTCTATTTCTTTGTGTGGTTCCTGGCCTGTTTGGCCAGGGAGGCTGGTAGAAATGACTGGAAGTGGTGTATCCCAGCAAGCTCAAGCAGAGAAGTGGGCAAGCAGAGTTGATAGATTGCAAATTAAAGCCAGTGGCTCTGTTTGGCCAGGGAAATTGTGGCATGGGTCAGCTTGAGTCAAGGCCACAAAGAACCTTACCAGTCTTGCAGCCGGTTCTTCCACTGAGCTGAGGCAGAAAAAGAATATTTCATAGCCCGATTCATTGCTGAATATAGCCTTGACCCACTTAACTAGGGAATTTTACCAGGGCACACAGGAAGTTGTGAACATGTGAGGCTGATAGACCTGTTTATAGTGGCACTTGAACAAAGAGCACATCCAGTGGCTATCCTCATGTGCATCTTCTTGCCTGATTTGGATCACCAAACTGAGCTGTACAGGCCCTGGGTCTTATCCTTCTGCTCCTCTGGGGCAGAAAAGCTAATTTATAGCCCCACCTACTGCTAAGTATAGTACCCAGTCCCAACTATCTCAAAAGTCTCTACCAGAGAACTCAGGTAACTGTGGAGTCCATCCATCCTATGGTCTCACTTGGATAGGAAATGAAGCCAGCAGTCCCATCCAACTGTTTTTAGCCAGTAGCACACTCCCAACCTCCAATCTCAGAGCTTGGGCAGTTCCCTTGCCCCAAAATAGATCCTGATAACAAACCCCACCTGTCCCAATTTACCAGTGGACACACCCAGAAAACCAAATAGTTAACTGGTAAAGAATTGTCTCTGCCTAAGCAAACCTGTAACATCTTGAAGAGGAGACTACTTACTTAAATGCATAGATATCAAAAGAAAGAATCAAGGATTATGAAAAATCAGATAAATATGATACCACTAAAGGAAACTAATAAAGGTCCAATAACTGATCATAAAAAATAAAGATCTGTGAAATGGCAGGCAAAGAATTCTGAACAATTCTCTGAAAGAAGTTTAGTAAACTACAAGAACACATGGATACTCAACTAAGTTAGGAAAACAATGTATAAACAAAATGAGAAGTTCAACAAACAGAAACCATTGAAAAACCAACCAACAAAACAAATCCTAGAGCTGAAGAATATAGTGACTGAACTGAAAATGTTATTAGAGAGCTTTAAGAGCAAACTCGACTCTGCAGAAGAAAGAATCAAAGACCTGAAAGACAACATTTGAAATATCCAGCCAAAAGAGCAAAAAGGAAAAAAAAACTGAAAAAGAATAAGGAAATCCTGTGCGGCTTATAGGACACAATGAAAAGAAAGAATATTTGCATTGTGGAATTCCACATTGACACTAGAAAAAGAAATGGATATAAATGATATTAAAGCAATAGTGGCTGAAAATTTCCCAAATCTGAAGAGTTAGACTTTGAGATCCATGAGGCCTAAAGAACTCCAAATAGGTTGAGCTCCAATAGGCTTAAACCAAAGACATTATAATTAATTTGCCAAGTTCAAAGACAAAGAATTTTGAAATTTGAAAGCAAGAGAAAAGGGGAAAGTTATATACAGGGGAATCCTCATAAGATTATCTATGTATTTCTCAACATGAACTTTTCAGAATTGGAAAAAATGGTTTGATATATTCAAATATTAAAAGAAAAAAAAATCAACTAAGAATTGTATATCCAGCCAAGTGGTCCTTCAGAAATGAAGGTGAGATAAAGACTTTTTCAAGCAAATGAAAGCTTAGAGAGTTCATCACTACTAGACCTGTCTTATATGGAATGCTAAAGGGAGTTCTTTGTGTGGAAGTAAAAGTACACAAATTAACATGATAAAAACACAAGAAGGTAGTACAAAACTCACTGGTAACAGTAAATATATAGTTAGACTCTGTAACATGGTATTGGGTGTGCATAATCCACTTATAATTCTAGTTTAAAAGTTAAAAAATAAACATTAAAAGTAACAATAACTACCACTTTCTATCTCTAGTTACACAGTATAAAAAATATGTAAACTATAGCATCAATAACCAAAAAATGTGAGTTCTAGAAGGGGCACCTGGATGGCTCAGTAGGTTAAGCACCTGACTCACGATCTTAGCTCAGGCCTTGATCTCAGGGTCATGAGTTCAAACCCTGTGTTAGGCTCTGTGCTGGGCATGAAGCCTACTTAAAAAAAAAGAAGTGAGGGAAAGTAGATTGGAAAGTGTAAAGTTTAGGAATTCCACTGAAGTTAAACTGTTATTAGTTTAAAATATCTTAAAATGTTTTAGGTAAGCCACATGGTAACCACAGGGGAAAACATGTAGTAGTTACACAAAAATGTGATAAAGAGGAAAAGCTTACTGGTACCAAAAGATATCAAAATCCCATAAAAGATAGCAGGATGAAAAACAAGGAACAAAAAATCTACAAAAGAAATAGAAAACTATGAAAAAATGGCAAAAATAATTCCTCACGTATCAAAAATTACTTTAAATGTAAACAGATTATTCAATCAAAAACATAGAATGGATGAATAGACTTTTTTTAATCCAACAATATGCTACCTACTTTAGCCTTAAAGACACACCCAGACTGAGAGTAAAGGGATGAAATAAGACATTTCAAGCATATGGTGACAACAGCAACAACAAAAAAGTGAAATAGACCTTAAACTCAAAATGGTAAAAAATAAAAAATAAGTCATTATGTAATGATAAAGGGGTCAATCATGTTAGTTTTCAACATCCTTGAAAACTTCGCAGGTATAATCTGAAAAAGGCCCCCATATATGGAAGGCATGGACAAAGTGAAAAAAAGATTCGTAGGTGGCAGATTTACTAAGGAAGGAAACTTACATATGAGACTTGTCTTCAGTGGCCACAGACAAGTAGATTTCTGTGTATGACTACCAAACTTTAAAAGTTTATACAGAGGTCTTAATGGGTTCAGTCATATCAACCATCCCAATAGACTCAACACTTTCTATGTCAAAGCTGTATACTTGGGGTAACTTCTTGGAATAGGGAAGGCAAGAAGAATGTACATTCCAAGCATAGAAAAGAGGGTGTAGAGCCCCCAGTTACACAGGACTAGCCCATGGGCCAACCAGTAGTCATGTCATCTCAATGACCACCTCCCCACAACAAATATATAAAAAGCTATACATATTGTAAATATTTATATGCCCCACATCACAGCATCTAAATACATGAAGCAAAAACTAACAGAGCTAATGTTTATAGCAGCACTTTCAACAATAGCCAAATAATGGAAAGAGCCTAAATGTCCATCAACTGATGAATGGGTACAGAAATTGTGGTTTATATACATAATGGAATACTACATGGCAATGAGAAAGAATGAAATATGGCCTTTTGTAGCAACGTGGATGGAACTGGAGAGTGTTATGCTAAGAGAAATAAGTCATACAGAGAAAGACAGATACCATATGTTTTCACTCTTATGTGGATCCTGAGAAACTTAACAGAAGACCATGGGGGAGGGGAAGGAAAAAAAAAGGTTAGAGAGGGAGGGAGCCAAAACATAAGAGACTCTTAAAAACTAAGAACAAACTGAGGGTTGTTGGGGGGTGGGAGGGCGGGGAGGGTGGGTGATGGGTATTGAGGAGGGCACCTGTTGGGATGAGTACTGGGTGTTGGATGGAAACCAACTTGACAATAAATTTCATATTTAAAAGCAAACAAAAACCTAACAGAGCTAAATGGAGAAAATAATAGTAAAACAATAATAGTTTGGGGGCTTTAAAATCTCACTCTCAACAACTGACTCATCATTCCAGAGAGAGAATAAATAAGGAAAGAACAGATTTGAACAACACTATAGACCAAATGGAATTACCAGACATATACAGAACATTCTATCCAACAACCACAGAATAAACATTCTTCTCAAGCACACACTAAACATTTTTTTTTTTTTTAGTTAGGCTAGACCATGTTAGGCCACAAACAAGTCTTAGCAAATTCAAGAGGATTTAAATCATATCACTATTGTATGAAACTAGAAATCAATAACAGGAAGAAAACTTGAAAACTTAGGAATATATGGAAATCTCCTGGATCATCAATGGATTAAAGAAGAAATTAAAAGAAAGATAAAAAATCATCTTAAGAAAAACAAAAATGGCAACATACCAAAACTTACAGGATGCAACAAAAGCAATTCTAAGAGGAGAATCATAGCAATAAACATCCAGATTAGGTTGTTAGCAGGAGGAAGTATATAATAAAGATTAGAGCAGGGGCATCTGGGTGGCTCAGTCGGTTAAAAGTCTGACTTTGGCTCAGATCATGATCTCATGGTTAATGAATTCGAGCTGTGCCTCTGGCTCTGTGCTGACAGCTGGAGCCTGGAGCTTGCTTTGGGTTCTGTGTGTGTGTCTCTCTCTCTATCCCCTCACCTGCTCATGCTCATGCACTCTCTCTCTCTCTCTCTCTCTCTCTCTCTCTCTCTCTCTCAAATAAATAAACATTTAAAAAATTTTAATAAAGGTTAGAGCAGAAATAAATAAAGAACAGGAAAACAATGGAGCTACCAAATTAAGAGTTGGTTCTTTGAAAAGACAAAATTGATAAAACTTTAGCTAGACTAACCAAGAAAAAAGGGAGAGGATCAATTTCCACTAATTATAAATGAAAGAGGGGACATTATAACTGATGCCACAAATACAGTAATTTGTAAGAGGTTACTATGAACAAATGTAAGCCAACAGCCTGGATAACCTAGAAGAAAGAGAAACTTTCTTAGAAGCATATCATCTACAAAGACTTAATTAGGAAGAAATTAAAAAGTTGAACAGAGTAATTGCTAATAAGGAGACTGAATCAGTAATCAAAAATCTCCTCTATAAAGAAAAGTTCATGACCAGATGATTTCACTGGTGAATTTTACCAAACATCTAAAGGAAAATTAATGCCCATCCTTCTTAAACTACTCTAAAAAAATCGAAGAGGAAGAAACACTACTAAAATCATTTTATGAGGCCAGCACTACCCTAATACTAAGCCAGAAAATGACATTACCAGAAAACTACAGAACAATATCACTAATGACTACAGATGCAAAAATTCCTAATAAAATACTAGCAAACCAAATTCAACAGAACATTACAAAGGTTATTCACCATGATCAAGTTGGATTTATTCCAGAATGCAAGAGCATTTCAACAACACAAATCAATGTGAAACATCACATTAACAGGATGAAAGAAAAAAAATTACATGATCATTTTGATAGATTCAGAAAAAGCAACTGACCAAATGCAATATCTGTTCATGATAAACCTCTTGAAAATTGATGAATTTTTAATACAGGGGACATTCCTCAATATAATAAAGGTTAAATATGATAATCACATAGCTAACATCATACTCAGTGGTAAAAGCTACGAAACTTTGCCTCTAATGTCAGAAATAAGATAAAGGTACCCATTCTTACCACTTCAACATAGTACTGGAGTCCTACCTAGAGTACTCAGGCAAGAAAAATAAAAGGCATCAGAACTGGAAAGAAAAAAGTAAAAATGCTTCTATTTTCAAATGATATCATTTTATATATAGAAAATCCTAAAGACTCCCCCAAAAAACTGTTAGATATAATCAACATATTCAGTAAAGTTTCATGATACAAAATTAACACAAAAATCAGTAGTGTTTCTACACAATACAAAAAATTATTTGGAAAATAAATTTTTAAAAATCCCATTTACAATAGCATCAAAACTCTAAATTATTTAGCTATAAATTTAACTACGGAGGTGAAAGATCTCCACTCTGAAAACTACAATATATTGGTGAGAGAAATTAAGACACAAATAAATGGCAAGATACACTGTGTCCATGGCATGAGAGAATAAACATTGTTAAAATGTCCATACTACCAAAGCAATCTACAGATTCAATGCAATCCCTAACAAGATTCCAATGACATTTTTTTACACAAGTACAAAAACAACCCTAAAATTTATACAGAACCACAAAAGACCATGAATAGCCAAAGAAATCCTAAGAGCAAAGCTAGAAACATCATATTTTCTATTTCAAGCTATATTATAAAGCTATAGGAATCAAGAAAATGTGGCATTGGCATAAAAACAGACAAATAGACAAATAGAACAGAACTGAGAGCCCAGAAAAAAAAAATCCAAGCATATATAGTTACCTAATATTTGACAAGGGAGCCAAGAATACTCAGTAGAGAAAAGACAGATTCTTCAATACATTTTGCTTTGAAAACTGGTTATGCATATGTAAAAGAATGAAACCAGACCTCTATCCTTCACCACTCAAAAAGAAAAAAATGAACTCAAAAATGGATTAAAAATTTAAATATAAGACCTGAAACAATAAAACTCCTAGAAGAATACCTAGGAAAAAAGTTCCTGGATCTATGTTTTGGCAATGATATAAGAACTCATACTCTCGGGGCACCTGGTTGGTTCAGTAGGTTAAATGTCTGAGTTTGGCTCAGGTCATGCTCTCAGCGTTCATGAGTTTGAGTCCTGAGTGAGGCTCTGTGCTGACAGCTTGGAGCCTGCTTCAGATTCTGTGTCTCCCTTTCTCTCTGCCCTTCCCCCGCTTGGGTTCTCTCTCTCTCTCTCTCTCTCTCTCTCTCTCTCTCTCTCTCTCTCTCTCTTTCTCTCTCTCTCTCTCTCAAAAATAAATAAACATTTAAAAAATTTAAGAAACGCATATGTGTCGATAAGAAAAAAAATATTCTGATTAAAAATCAACAAAGGACGAAAATAGGCATTTTTCCAAGGGAGATATATGAATAGCCAACAGGTATATGAAAAGATGTGCATTATCACCAATCATAAAGGGAATGCAAATCGAAAACAAAAATGAGATATTATCTCACAACTGTTAGGAGGACAGTTATTGAGAAGACCAGATTATAAAAAAAGCTGGTGAGAATATGGAGAAAAGAGAACCCTTGTGCACTGTTGGTAGGACTGCTAACTGGTACATCCATTATGGTAAATCCTCAAAATATTAAAAATAAAACTATCATATTACCCAGCAATTCCACTTCTGGGGAATATATTTGAAGGAAAGGAAAACACTATGTCAAAGAGATACATGCACCCCCATACTTATAGCAGCATTATTTACAATAGCCAAAGACACATAGGAAACAAACTGTTCCTATATATGTACACATGGGATGTGTACATTTTATTCAGCCATAAAAAAATGAGGAAACACTGACATTTATGACAACATAGGAAACATTGACATTTATGAGGACAGTATACTATTTGAAATAAGTCAGAGAAATACAAATACTATATCATCCCACTTATATGCAGAATCTAAAACAAAACAAATAAAAAACAAACAAAAAATACCCAAATTCATAGAAAAAGAGATGATTTTTGTGGTTACCAGAGATGAGGGAGTGGGAAATTGGAGGAAATTGGTTAGAAGGTACAAACCACCAGTTATAACATAAGTACTGGCGATGTAACACACAACATGTTGTTTATTGTTAACACTCCTGAATGGTATATTTAAACACTGCTAAGTAAATAAACCATAACATTTCTCATTTCAAGAAAAAGAAAGTAAGTATATGAAGTGATCAATGCTAACTAAATTACTGAGGTAATCATTCCTTATAAATGTTTGCTGGTAATTATGCTGTATACTTTAAACATATAAAGTGCTATCTATCAATTATATCTCAATAAAACTAAAAAAATTCTTTATTTCATTTTTAAAAATACTTTTATAGTAGGCCAGAGTAAATAATATGAAGATTAATGGATGCCAGTAAGACATTTATACATACATTTATGAAGCATGAAAAGAAAATGGAAGATATATGATTTAAAATTTTATCTCCTATGGCCATTAATTGTACCTCTGTGACCTTTGAAAAACATAAACTCCTAACAACCCATCTCAGTAGCGTTTCTTTCTGGGGGAACTAATGATATTCTAGTGAACCAACTCTTCACTGTTTTTAAAAGTAAAAATGCCCCTCAATGTTTGTGACCATCACAAATGCACACACATATTTTCAATTGCCCTTGGAGTGGGATTCAGAGATAAAGGGACAATGTGAGAATAAAAGCAATAAAGTGCATAGCCCTGACCAGAGTCTTCCAGAAGAGATACAGGCCTTCTCTCTTATGTGTAACTTATACATATCTCTATTGACTAATCGGTTTAACCTTTGCTGTCCTTTCTGAAAGTAATAAGGAAAAAGCTTCTATAAAGGTAATGAATTCATGTTTCCTTTATAGCAGCCTGTGAAAATCAGAGACTGGTTTCAGACCTCCCAAATATCCCCAGTGTAGATATACTGTTGCGGAGATCAGGCAACAGAGCTCAGGAAATGCTTCCGGCCCTTTAAATATATGAAAGAGCTATGGAGTTGAAAGATGTGGGAATAAAATGTTTTGTTTTGCCCTTATAGGATAGTTCTATTTCTTTTTTTTTAATTTTTTTGAATGCTTATTTATTTTTGAAGAAGAGAGAGAGAGAGAGACAGAGCATGAGCAGGGGAGGAGCATAGAGAAAGGGAGACACAGAATCCAAAGAAGTCTCCAGGTTCTGAGCTGTCAGAACAGAGCCTAATGCGGGGCTCGGATCCACAAACCATGAGATCATGACCTGAGCTGAAGTCGGACGCTTAACCAACTGAGCCACCCAGGCGCCCCAGGATGGTTCTATTTCTAAGAGCAAGTGAACATTGTGGGAATTGACAAGGAAGGATCTAAGAGTAACATTTCAACCTTGCTTTATGAAAAGACCTTGAGATACATAGTTTGGTGTCTTATTTAAGCAATCCTTACAAAACATCAAGATTATATTATTGTCTAATATTTTCTGGCAAACATTATAAAAATTTAATACTTTTAAAACTTTTTATTTATATAGATGATACAATGCACAAGTCTACTATTAATTTTGTTGCATGACAATAACTGAATGTTCCAGGACTATTTAACAGTCCTTTAATCATTGATTTGTAAGTAGTTCGCAAGTATCAAGTTTCTACTCAATGGGTTGGCTTCAATTAATCTATGAAATCTGGGGGGAAAATCAGTGTCAATAAACTTGACTTTATATTTCCAGTTTTCCCCCACAGTCCTTTATCTATCCAATTCTCTTGATATCAAGTATTTCAAAATTCTAAATTTTTCACGAATTAGGTAGAATTTTAGAATTAGCAAAGGAATACTACAAATATACCATACGCTATACTGCATCTTCAGTGTGGTCAAGTGCAACACATTTTTTTTTGGAGAAAGAGAGAGAGAGAGAGGGTGCAAGTGAGCAAGGGCAGAGAGAGAGAGAATCCCATGAAGGGCAGGGAAAGAGAGAGAGAGAGGGAGAGGGAGAGGGAGACGGAGAGGGAGAGGGAGAGGGAGGGAGGGAGGGAGGGAGGGAGAGAGAGAGAGAGAGAGAGAGAGAGAGAGAGAGAAGCAGGGCTCGTGCTCACCTGAAGCAGGGTTCATGCTCATGAACTTCAAGATCATGACCTGATCCAAAGTCAGATGCTTAACCCACTATGCCACTCAGGTGCCCCAAAGCAACACTTTTTAACAAAACTAATTAAAATTTATGTAGCAAGAAAAATACGCACACTACATGGATAAATATTTAAATATTCTTATATCATGTAGGTCAGATTCCCCACCTAATGAGTTCAGTTCTTTAAAGAAATTAGTTATAAAAAAACTTCAAATTTCAAATTTAAATATTTTGGGATAAATTTAACAGAAAAATATGTAAGACTTCTACACTGTAAATTAAAAAGAAATGCTGGTGGAAATCAGCAAAGAACTAAATTAATGAAGATATTTATATTTATGGCTTGGAAGATTCAATATTGCTAAGATTGTAACTCTTCCAAAGTTTTGATATAGATAAAGCAGTTTTGATCAAAACCCTACCAGGTATTTTGAAGAAATATACAAGGGATTTTCTAAAATTTATATGGAAAACAACGTGTTTACAGTATCAAAAAAATAGAGTTCAAGACTAGATAATTTGGAAGATCTTATTTTTAGCCTAATTATTAAATTAGGATAGTCAAGAGAGTAGCATTGACATTGGAATAGCCATGTAGAAAAATGAAACTAAAAGAATTCAAATACAGATCAATATTTATTGGCTAGTTAATGTTATAAATCATCAATTCAATGGATTAAACTATGGTCTTTTTAACACAAAGTGCTAGAACAATTGGATAGTTGTATTTTTAAAATAATGAAACTAACATCACACAATAGAGATCAAAACAGAACTGAAATTATAATATTTTCATAACAGAACAAAGGAAAATATTTGTTACCTTGTTTGAGGCAAAGATTAATAAAAGAGGGCACAAAAAGCATGGGTTATAAAGAAGCAAAACTGTTGTAACAGACTTTATCAAAATTAACAACTCCATTACTCTCCAAAAGACATAGAGAAGCCAATGAAAATGTAAGTACATATTGGGGGTGGGGGAATTGTTTTTATATATAAGGTGAAGTGTTTGCACACAGAATATATAAAGAACCTTAAAAAATTAGTAAAAAAAATAAAAATCTTTGAAAAATGGCAAAAATTGAACTGACATTTCAATATATGGATGGACAATAAGCACATGAAAAAACATTTGTCAAAATCATTAGTTGTTAACATGAGCATTTAAATCACAATGAGATACTGTTACTTTTGCACTAGAGTGACTGAAATTAAGAAGCCTGAAATATCACATATTGGTGATTATATGATACAGCTGGAGTTCTTATACGTTGCTGATGGGAATGAAAAATATACAATCACCTTGGAAAACAGGTTGGCAGTGTCTAATAAAGTAAAATGTGCATATAAATCAGTAATATAACTCAGTAATCACAATCCTGTGTAATAAACCAAGAGAAATAAACTATATACGAACACTAAAAATACAAAGTTGTTCATAGCACCTTTCTTCATAATAAACAAAAACTGGAAATAACCTAATGTCCATCACTGGGTCAACAGATTGTGACCAACTGTGGCATATCTGTAGTTTGGAATACTACTCACTAATACAACAATTAATAAATTATTAACTTATGCAAGAATACAGGTAAATATCTCAAACATTAAGGTATGAAAAGGAATAAAAATCAAAAGCATATGGCTTATATGATTCTATTTGTTTTAAATTCAAGAAAACACAAACTGATAGAGACAAAAACGTATCAGTGCTTTCCAGGTTTCAGAGTTGGGGGAGAGGACTGAATGCAAAGCAGCATACACGAGATTTTTTTGGAAAGATGTAAATGTTTATATCTTCACTGTAAAGATGGTTACAAATCTATCTCTGAACATCAAAATCCATACTCTGTATACTTAAATTGCATGAATTGTATTGTCTGAATTATATCTCAATAAACCTGGGATAAAAATCAAATTAAGAGAAGAAATACTTATAATGAAATATTAAAAACGTAAAATAAATGCCCATTCTAGGGTATAAACAATGTTTGAATGTCTATCTCAGAAGATTTTTCAGTTAGCTCAATATCCAAGAAAGAACGTCTTATTAAAATAACCTTACTCAAATCAAATATGGAATATATTCTTTCTATGGCGAATCAAGTAATTTCAGACCATGGCATCACAAGCCTAAAATTTAGATTTATTTCCTGAGCTCTTTGCATGCTATCAGTCAAACAACAAGTTCACTAAATTTGGTAGAGATTTAATTTGGCTACTGAATGCCTAACCTAGATTTCTTTTCCCAAGTGCGCTGATCCCTATGGCAATAAATGAATAAAGCATATTGCATGATTCGAACACCTCTAATTTAAAGCAACTTAATCAACCATCTTCATTGAAAGATTCTGAACTACAATTACAGCACTAATGTCTAGCTGTCGGTTCTTTTCAGGCCGGTACCAGAGAATGATTGCATCCTATGCATTTTCTTGTGGAAACTGCTTCATGCCCAGAGGTTATTTTTTTTTTTTTTTTCATTTAATCATTTCTTCTGTATAAGTGCTAGTCACATAGAGAGCTTTTTTACTTATGATATTCAAATGTGACCCACCCCATCTGAATACCATAGCGGTAAATGCAATTAATTAACTAATTAATAAGGATTTGGCAATGCCAAAAGTACATTTAATAGTCAGAAGGTTACAGATTCTTTGCAATGTCCCTTAATATTTGTAGGATGCTCTAATTTTTAATGTTTATTGTATGCTGAGAAAATGTTATTTCTGAAATTTTAAGAGACAATATTTTGACAATTATCTTTTCACTTTATGCTTTAAAGACTTTTTATTTCAGTACTCAGAATAGTTTCTTTTTAAAAAAAATTAATGTTTATTTTTGAGAGGGAGAAAGAGTGTGAGCAGAGGAGGGGAAGAGAGAGAGAGGGAGACACAGAATCTGACGCAGGCTCCAGGCTCTGCACTCTCAGCACAGAGCCCCACTCGGGGCTTGAACTCACGAACTGTGAAATCATGACCTGAGCTGAAGTCAGATGCTTAACCGACTGAGCCACTCAGGCATGCCCAGAATAACTTCTTAATAATTGACTAAAACACTTATTATACTTTTTAAAATAATATTGCCACCAAAGGACTTTACTAGCTACAAAAAACATCCATGGGCCTTTTACAGAAAATTCAAAACAATGGCATAAAACTATAGATATCATAAAATTTGATTGTGTATTTATATATTCCAAGTATATTTCAATGTGAGTTCATGATCTAAAATATATAATCATTCATCTAATATTTTGAGCTTTAATATTTATGACTGATCCCTTATAAGGTCATTAACCTAATTATATTAAATATAATCTAATGTTATCCCACTTATCCTCTAGTGCAAAGTTGCATATTCCTCTCCTAGCTTTGCTAAAGTGGTAGTTATAATCCTTTTATCTTCCACTAATACAGTAAGTCTCTTCAGCACATCTTATTTCTTCTGTAAATTCCAATGAAAATTTATTTGAAAGTGACATATTTTTTTTTTCCTAACCAAGAGCAATCTGAAAGTAGTATAAAGATTTTACCCTAATTTGGGGATGAAAATTTGAATAACTTCTAACCTCAGGTCTAAGAGCATGGCACAAAATATCACCTTGTACGTTTCTGTTTTCCCTCAAGAGTCTTGGAGATTTCCAATTTAGTCAAATACTACATCTTTGAGAACTCGTTGGCCACAGACGTTCCTTAATAAGGCTAATAAAGATTACTTTAGTATTTTGAATTATCTTTTATACTTGTTCCAAAGACACAACATACCAAAAGGATAAACCCTATCCTCCTCAACTAAGATGAAAAACAGGTCATCAGAACCTGGTTTTACCTGTTGTGGTTTGGCATGATCAGACTTCTCTGATAATTTTGTATTTGAGATCATCATGTGCTCTTGTCAAAAACACATAGTACTAATATTTGCCTGCTTTGGTGTTACCTAAAATGGTTAAAGTTTCTTCATGGATCTGCAGGGCCCTGCATCTCCTACCTGTAGAACAGATGTCCTAGGAAAGCTATTTAACTTTTGTCTCTCAAATGGAGGAACATTGGAGTTCTCTTGGTCATAGCTCCTCAATGTCCCTGATATGAAGGTCTATTATCAAAGGCCTATACGGTTGCAAACGTAACTGCTACTGAGCAGTGGGGTCATAAATATAAAATCATTATTCTGTGCTATTTTCAACTGCATTCCATAAACTTTTCTTTTCCATTCTTAATGGTATTTGTAGAATATTCCAATACATTTACATTTACTTTATTTTTCTTTTTAAATTTTTATAATGTTTATTTATTTCTGAGATAGAGCATGAGTGTGGGACGGGAAGAGAGAAGGGGAGACACAGAATCCGAAGCAGGCTTCCGGCTCGGAGCTGTCAGCACAGAGCCGAACTCGGGGCTTGAACTCACAAACCGTGAGATCATGACCTGAGCTGAAGTCAGTCGCTCAACTGACGGAGCCCCCCAGGCACCCGATTTACTTTAAATTATTAAAAACACTCACTCCAGCTTAAAATTTTTATACTGAATTTTAAAAGTTACCTTCCTCCATGGTAGAAAGTTGGGAGAGACTTACATATTTTTATTTATTTATTTATTTATTTATTTATTTATTTATTTATTTATTTATTTTTTAGAGAGAAAGAAAACACACACACAAGCAGGGGAGGGGAAGAGAGAAGGAGAGACAAAATCCCAAGCAGGCTCCTCACCATGAGCGCAGAGCCCAATATGAGGCTTGAACTCACAAACTGCCACCTAGGGGCCCCTAAAGTTAGGAGAGATTTAATTAGGCTCTGAGATGCCTCTTTTTTTCCCTCTTCTAGATATGGCTCTTCTAGTGCCTTAGGTCTAGCAGAAAGAAAATTTAAAAGGACAAATACTTCTCTGCTTAAGTTTCTATTGTGGTTATTTATCTTCTGCCACTATTCACAGTTTTCATAGTCAGCAATTAGTGCTGTCTGTGACAGTCCAAAGGAGATACCTTCTCAGGTGGATCAAAATATACATACTCTGGGGGCACCTGGGTGGCTCAGTAAGTTAAGAGAACTCGTTGGCCACAGACGTGGCCACAGACACACACACACACACACACACACACACACACACACACACACGCACGCACACACACACACACACGTGGGCTGCAACTTCAGCCTAGATCTCACATTGAAGAAAACAGACAGACCTGCAGTTGACTGTAGCCTGATCCTAAGCCATAATTGAGAATAAATCCACAGCCAGCTCAAAGAATGTAAATTTAAAGTTGAGGCTTATATACATATACCTTTGTTGGTGAAAACCATCAGGATATTGTTGTATGGTACTATAACAAAATTAACTGTCAGTCCATGTGTATATTACAAATATCTAAATCCATAATCTATGTCCAGGACTTATCTGAATGGCTCTAATCCAACTGATACATCATCACAGAGGATTGTTCTAAAAATATGGATTTCAACATTGTGTCTTCCAGGTTGACGTAAACAAACAGCAGACAAGCAAACATATATTATTCTTATGTACCTAAAACTGTATTATGTATTATTATAAACCTAAAACTAAATTTATTTACATGTGTTAAAAATATGATCTAATTACTTCTGCAATATCATTCTTTTCTCAGACTTTATAAACTAGCACCAATTTATATCAGTGCTTGTAATGTTTTTTCTTGACTTAAAGATCTTTGTTGCCTGGATTGTTCCTGTTAGATCATTTTTTATTATTATTTGGCTAGTTAATTCACATTAATTTTCCAAGTTTTAGGTTTTATTATGCATTATCTCAAGTGCTTTCTATACCTATCTTCATTTCCCCTCAACTCCATGAGTACCTCTTTAATTTAAATCTTTACCAGATCTCTTTTTCACCTTTATTATACTTACATTTTATCTATATACTTATATTGTCAACTTTGTGGAAATAAGAAAAATGTTTTATCCACTTATTTAGTTTTAGTTCTTTTTCTTACACAATCTGACTCCTACATGATATTAATACTCACTGAAAAATAAATACTTGAATAAATCTGATATTCCCATAGCTTAAATATAATAATTTTCTATCATCAAATGGAAGATGGACTGGAAGAATCAATACTGTTAAAATGTCCATACTATCGAAAGCAATCTACAGAATTCAATGCAATCCCTATAAAAATACCAATAGCATTTTTAGCAGAACTAAAACAAATAATCCTTAAATTTAAATGGAAGTATAAAAGACCCCAAATAGATAAAGCAATCTTAATAAAAAAGAATAAAGTTGGAGGTATCAGAATCCTAGATTACAAAATATACTACACAGCTATAATAATCAAAACAGTATGGTACTGGCACAAAAATAGACACATAGATCAATAAAACAGGACAGATTGCTCAGGAATAAACCCATGCTTATTAGGTCAGTTAGTCTTCAACAACAACAACAACAACAATAACAATAAAAACGGCAAGGATATACAATGGGGAAAAGAGAGGTTCTTCAATAAATGGTGCTGGGGAAACTGGACAACCACATACAAAAGAATGAAACTGAATCACTGTCTTACACTAGACCCAAAAATAAACTCAAAATGGATTAAACATCTAAATATAAGACCTGAAACTATAAAACTCCTTCAAGAAAATATAGGCAGTCTCTTAGACATTGAGCTTACAACATTTTTCAAGATAGGTCTCATAAGACAAGGAAACAAAAGCAATATAAACTACTGGGACTACACAAAAATAAAAAGCTTTTGCGCAGAGAAAAAATCCGTCAACAAAACAAAGAGGCAACCAATCTAGTGAATGGGAGAAGATATTTGCTAAGAATATATCTGATAAGGTTAACATCCAAAATATATAAAGAACTTTTACAACTGAAAACTAAAAAATCATCATCATTGTATCATCATTGTCATCATCTAATTAAAGATCGGCAGAGAACCTGAACAGATATTTTTTCAAAGATAACATACAGATGGCAAATAGACACATGAAAAGATGTTCAACATCACTATTAGGGAAATACCAATCAAATCCACAATGAGATATCACCTTACACCTGAAGGCTACCAAAAAGACAATAAATAACAAATGCAGGTGAGAATGTAGACAAAAGAGAGTCCTCATGTACTGTTGGTGGGAAGGTTAACTGTTGCAACCACTGTGGAAAACAGTATGGAAGTTTCTCAAAAACTTAAGAATAGAAATGCCATATGACCCAGCAATTCCACTATTGGGTATTTAATCAAAGAAAACAGAAATACTAATTTGAAAAGATATACGTACCCCTATGTTTACTGTAGCATTACTTACCATAGCCAAGATATGGAAGCAAACTTAGTGTCCATTGGTAAATAAATGGATACAGAAGATGTTTTATATAGATAGATCTACTATCTACACACACACACACACACACACACACACACACACACACACAAAATAACACACACCAGATTATACACAGCCACACAAATGAAATCTTGCCATTTGTGAAAATATGGATGGACCTAGAGGGTATTTTGCTAAGTGAAATAAGCCAGATATAAATAAATACCATATGATTTCACTTAAATGTGTAATCTAAAGCAAAACAAATATATACACACACACACACACACACACACACACACACACACACACACATATACACACACACAAAAGAACAGAAAAAAGAAAAACAGAAACAGACCCATAAATATAAGGAACTGGTGGTTACCAGAAGGAAGTATGGTGGGGGGTTGGGCAAAACAGGGGAAGGGGAGCAGGAGCTACACTTTTTTACCTAAGAAATAAATTAGTTATGGCCATGAAATGTACAGAGTAGGGAATATATTCAATGGTACTGTAACAGTGATATACGGTGATAGATGGTAGCTACACTTGAGAACACATCATAATTTATAGAATTATTGAATCATTAATTTGTACTCCCAAAATTCATGTAACATTTTACATCAACTATGCTTCAGTTTAAAGACAAAATCAGGTAAATGGTGATATTTGCTGAATCCTGTTAAGGTTTTATTTTTCTTCACATTATAAATAAAAAATAGTTCATATGCACCTGAATCCAGGCTAAAATTTCACAAATATACAATGGTTAACTAAAATAATTGAAGTGGGAATATCTAATAAATTTAATACTATCTTTATGACAGAAAAAATTATATCTTTATCATGTGATTGATAGAACTTTGCAAGTTGTTACTTATTGTTTCAACCCCAAGTGACTCCGATCAAATAAGACTAGAAATCATTGCCTTAAGTTAACAAAAATAAATGTATGTCTATCTATAGATACATAGATCTGTAGATAGACTACAGGACTTTAACATAAAACATCTTCCAAATTTTGATTGTAAAAGTCCTGTATGTCATTCATTTTATAGGATCGTAGCACATAATCTTCAAATACGGTCAACAGCAATTTCTCTTGTTCTTTTTCCCACGTGCTGCTTTTCGTAACGATTGGACACTATTTCTTTTCTTATACCTGGCCCATGGCGACTTGGTTTGGCTAATAGATTTCTACAAAATCTAATCTTCGAATTTTGTATGCAAGTTTTATGAGGATTGGAAGTTTATTATTTGCTTTTCTCTTAAAACTCAGTTGCAATACTTTAAGAAAGTACACACCAGACTGCTAAATACTAAATGTCATCTAGACCAGACTACTAAATGTTCTGTCTACTGATGTCAGGACAAAAATTTTCCATTTTATAAAAATAAGGGAAAACTAGCACAAAATATCTAATGATGGTTGTTTTTGTTTCTCTTTCTCTCTTAAAATATATTTTCTATTCAGTTTATGGCATTTAAGTTATTTTAATTAAACCACTGGAGCATGTAGTATCTTCAGTCACCATTAATGTGTATTATTGAGTACGCTTCCGGTTACTTAAATAAAGTTGAGCAAAAATTAACAATTCCTCACTACCCAAGGCAATGGGGAAACATTAGGTAAACTTCTCTGGCATAATGGAAATAGCAGAAGCATACATACAAATATGGAGAAATAAGCTCAAGATTCGTTGGGTCAGATTCTGATGAAACTAAAAGAATTTTTTAAATTATATTATTTCTTAATGGTGATTATAACAATTATATTAAGCAGAGTGACAAGTTTGAGGAAGAATATAAAAAAAACATTCATGGGCCGCCTGGGTGAGTGTCCGACTTTGGCTCAGGTCATGAACTCGTGGTTTGTGAGTTCGGGCCCCACGTCAGGCTCTGTGGTGACAGCATGGACACTGGAGCCTGGTTCAGATTCTGTGTCTCCCTCTCTCTCTGCCCCTCCCCCACACGCGCTCTGTCTCTCTCTGCCTTTCAAAAATAAAGAAACCTAATTTTAAAAATTTTAAAAAAAACATTCATAAAGAAATAACAATAAGCAAGACACCATATTTGGTTTCCTCACTTTTTTTTTTTTTTTTTTTATGGATAACACTAGCTTGGTGGAGGCCAGAGAATGGAGCTTTCAGATACTTTATCTTTTCAATTCAGCTTTAGTCTCTTAAACACACACACACACACACACACACACACACACACACACACACACACCTTGTAATAATTTGAATATAAATGCCCCAAGTGTCTGTAATTCATATTAATCTTGTCAATATTATATCCACTAACCATTTTATATCAAAATATCAGTTATGATGAATAAGTCCCATTGCATGTCAGGATCAGCCAGTGATTCTGTTAAGACCTAACACACAGGAAATCTTATAAAGGAGAATAATTCTCCTGAACGATTTGTTCTAAAGTGTCTCCAACTCCTAATGAGTGAGAAGAAGAATGAGACACAATCGTTAACAAAATCATAAGCTTTATATATTTATAATAACATTTCTGAAAACACAGTATGTAAAACAACTTCCTCAGAAACACAAATTTGAAAATGAAAATATCTGGGGTCTGTCAAGCAAACTGCTTTGAGAACAAACAATTCCATTAATTTATATGGACTTTGACTTTTTAACAATGCAAGAATTATAATGACCATTTTACAAAGTGGCTGAGAAGAGACATTTTTATAATATGATAAAACCTATATAAATTTTGTTTAAAATATATTTCTTTTCTAAATTTTTCTAAACTTCTAAACTTTTCTAAATTAACTTTTGTTAGCTTTTGTAAAGCAGGTAAAGCAACCGTTTCCATTTAATGCAATCTATGATCTTTTTAAACTAAGCTTTAAGAAACAGGATCAAATTTAATTTTCATAAAGTTCATTTGTATGAAATCTCTTCTCTTTTGAAAGAAAATCATTTTTAATCACTCATTTTGGATGTTGCCTTGTATTCTTCTGTGAGTAGGTGGCATGTTTATACATTATGACCAAGTATGAGTGGGTTGGAAAGTTCCGATATGAAATTACTGGCAGCAAGGATACACTACATGTTCTTGAGCTGAAGAATAGTGTAAATGTCCATTTAGTGTTTGCATAAAATACGTTTTGCATTTATGTGAAGAAACTTTTGTGACAAGAACTTGGTGGCAAGGACCACAACCACACACACAAAAGACACAACAAAATCCTGCTTTAATAATTCAACATTAGTTATAATAATAAAGTCATTATTAAAAAGAAAGAAGTAAATTTAAAAAAATCAAAAATATGACTTGAGAAATCGAGGAGTTAGTTTTAATAGTGACAAGAGGTAAACTATAAATGTCTTAAGGATTGCAGATTCAGCCATAAAAAAGAATGAAATCTTGACACCTTGGATGGAGCCAAATAGTATAATATTAAGCGAAATAAGTGAGTAGAAGAAAGAAAATACTATATGGTTTCACTCGTATGTGGAATTTAAGAAACCAAACAATGAGCAAAGGAAATAAAAAACAAAAACAAAAAAACAGAGGAAAGCACGCCAAGAAACAGATTCTTGACTGTAGACAACAGACTGATTACCAGAGGGCAGGTGCATGAGGGGATAGGTTAAATAGGTGATGAACATTAAGGAGTGTCCTTGTGATGAGCACAGGGTGCTGTATGGAAGTGTTGAATCACTAAATTGTACACCTAAAACTAATATCATACTGTATGTTAACTGGAATTAAAATAAAAACAAAAAAATAATGGAGGTTTCAGAACCACAGATTAGAAAAGAAAAGAAAAAAATTCCAGGGATGGAGTAGATCTGTAAAGGTCTGTAAATAGAGGGAAGATCTATTTGTCAAAGTTATTCTATATTCCTTTCACAGGGTCTTATCTAAGATTAAGATAATTACTCTCAGCTATTTTTTTGCTTGACTAATTAAAACTGCAATCCACTTAAGAAAAAGAATTCACTCTTTTGGAGTTGAAATGCTAAGAGATAGTTTTAGAAAATTGGAAGGCAAAAACTGGAATACGGTTAATGTTATGATTACTTTACCAATAGTGAAGTTTTAAAGTATTGTTCAAAATGTTAAAATTATTTTGATGTGTCATATAAGCTATTGTATAGTTGAGTGCATATATTCTCACCTGTGTGTTTGGGTTGAAAGTTTGGGGTCCACCTGATTATAGTTTATTATTTTAAGTCTACACACAGAAATATCACAAGGTATAACAAATGTAGATTCCATGTGTAATAGTATATTCACCTAATTTTGTCTACATATGGTTGGGCACTTAAAATTTAGGAATTGAGAGGCCACAGTAAAGTAAAACTCTGTATTTCACCTTCAACCAACATGAAAACAATGCTAAATTGTAGCTCCTACCTCCTTTGTAATGTGTAAATATAGCCCTATATAAAATCTTTAGAGAAATAATATAGTCACTTAAAAAATATTTAGGTCTTCATAGAATACCATCAAAATAAATTTACATGTGAGGGAGGATTTTTGTTTATTGGAGAAATTTCAAGGGCTAAAGACTTGTGATATTAAGCTATTTCCATATTTGAATATTTTCTCAGATAAGACTGCACAGTAAATATTGTACATCTCACATCTTTACATTCTAGATTAAAAAAAATTAAAATTGTCTTGTATGTTCTCTTCAAGGGTTTAAAATATTAATTTTTTCCCACAAGTCTTCTGGGAGGTACAAGCAGCTTATTCAAGGCTTTGAAATTATCACACAAGTCATTTACTGCTTTCTTTTCAAAGGGATGCTAAAATTCTTCCCCTTTCTCTTTTGATTGCTTCTTTTCCCTCCTTTTGATTATTCCCCTGTTGGACAATTTTTCATGCTGATAAGAAATATAAGGCTATTTTTATCACAGAAGAATATGCATAATGATATAAAACATATTTCAATTTATTTAGCCTTTTCTGGGATAAAGTCCAATTATAGCTTTTAAAGTATGCCCTAGTTGATACTACTCCTGCATTGAACTTTCAAGATATGTTTTATGATAAAGAGCCATTAAGTAACACTTGGTATGTGTAATTTTAAAGCACTGTTTTAGTTACTATTTTCTTTTGCCAATTAGTCTTCACTGTATAATCTGTGTGTACATAATTTGTGCTGTGTGTACAACATACATTTAAAAATCATATTAGGGGGCGTCTGGGTGGATCAGTCAGTTAAGCATCCGACTTCGGCTCAAGTCATGATGTCATGTTTTATGAGTTCCAGCCCCGCATTGGGCTCTGTGCTGTCAGCTCAGATCCTGGAGCCTGCTTTGGATTCTGTGTTTCCTTCTTACTCTGCCCCTCCCCCACTTGTGCTCTGTCTCTCTCTGTCTCTTAAACATAAATAAATGTAAAAAAAAAATTTTTAATAAAAAAATAAAAATCACATTAGTCAAATTATCAGTTTGCAAATACTATTGTTTTATCAGTTGCTTGTATTTGTTGCAGTTGTTCATTATATTTAGATGACAAAATAAACTATTGAAGCAAACTTTATTTTTCTAATTTGCATATACAATTATTCATTGTTTTATTAAAAACATTTTTACTGTATTTATAGATACCTAAATTTAATAAAATTTAGATCATTTTCAAACATTAATAATAAAACTTGGATACTTCATGCTAACCATATATAGACCAACCAATACTCACAAGGAAGGTCTTCAAAACAAGTAAATACTAGTTCAGGAATTTATAATAATTATCTTTTTGTTCTAAATGTTTATCTTCCAGACTGGATTCAGTATAATTTTTGAGTTTTACCTTTTCTTTACAGCAACCACTTTCCTTGATTTATCTCCTTTAAACGTTTTAATGTGGTAAAGTTGTTGCCTTCTTTCCATTTATGATTTTGTTAGATGATTTTTGGTAATACGTAATTAATAATACATTCATTGGACCTTAAAAAATGGGACTCAGAGTACAAAGAAGTTCTCATTGATTAAAGCAGAATGACATGAGTTTAGTTATGTATATACTTAGAAAATAAAATACATTTTTATTTGTAACTAAATAATTCAAAACTCTTTAATCTTTAAGTTTGGTATTCAGAAAAAGAATATATATATATATATATATGTGATATATATATATACTTCATATATATATATTTCATATATATACATTTATGTTATTAATTTAATTAAGATAATAAAATTTGTGAATATTTGTAACTAGAATAAATCTTTAATTGATCATTTTGAAAATACATTCATAGCTGGTTAACAGTTTGTGGAGAGGGGGCAAGGGGGACAATTAGGAAGGTATTATTTTGGTGGCAATTTTTATATTTATATACTAAGGATAGTAAATAGTTTAAAATATCTCTTGACCTAAAGTTCTAATAGATAATATAATTAAAATCATGCCAGTTTTAAAAACCTATGCTGTCTCCTCCACAAGTTAAATAATTATCTTGCAATTTTTTCTAATGATTCTGTTCTTTTCTTATTGCTTAGAAATAAGATTTAATGAATGATTTCTCTAGATGCTAATGTAAATCATTTGTAATGGACTTAAATACAGTCCAGATATTCGCCCAAACCTATCAGATATAATTTACATCTGAATTATCCTTTTGATTTAAACTTTCATCTACAAAAAGAAGATCTAACAATTGTAAATATTTATGTCAACTTGGAAGCACCCAAATATATAAATCAATTAATAACAAAGAAAGTCATTGATAATAATACAATAATATTAGGGGACTTTAATACCCAACTTGCAGCAATGGACAGATCATCTAAGTAGCAAATGAACAAAGAAACAATGGCTTTGTGACACACTGGACTAGATGGACTTAACGGATATATTCAGCATTTCAACCTAAAGCAGCAGAATACACATTCATTTAAAGTGCACATGGAACATTCTCCAGAATAGACCATATATGGGGTAACAATTCAGCCCTCAAGAAGTATAAGATTGAGATCGTACTATGTGTTTTCAGACCACAACTCTATGAAACTTGAAGTCAACTACAAGAAGAAATTTGGAAAGACCATAAATACATGGAGGCTAAAGAATATCCTACTAAAGAATGAATAGGTTAACCAGGAAATTAAAGAAGAAATTTAAAAATATATGAAAGCAAATGAAAATGAAAACCCAAGAGTCCAAAACCTCTTGGATGCAGCAAAGATGGTCCTGAGAGACAAATAGGTAGCAATACAAACCTGTATCAAGAAGCAAGAAAAAGTCTCAAATACACAACCTAACTCTACACCTAAAGGAGCTAGAAAAGGAAGAGCAAATAAAGCCTAAAAGCAGTAGAAGAAGGGAAATAATAAAGATTAGAGCAGAAATAAATGATACAGAAAAAACAACAACAAAAACACAAGTACAATAGATCAATAAAACTAGGAGCTGGTACTTTGAAGGAATTAGTAAAATTGATAAACCTCTAGGCAGATTTATCAAAAGGAAAAGAAAAAGGACACAAATAAATAAAATTATGAATGAGATATCACAACCAACATCACAGAAATACAAAAAATTATAAGAGAATTTATAAAAAATTATCTGCCAACAAATTGGGCAATCTGGAAGAAATGGAATTTCTAGAAACATACAAACTACCAAAACTGGAACAGAAAGAAACAGAAAATTTGAACCTATCCATAACCAGCAAAGAAATTGAATCCATAATAAAAAATCAACCAACAAAAAAAAAGTCCAAGGCCAGATGGATTCCCAGGGGAATTCTACCAGACATTTAAAGAAGAGTTAATACTTATTCTTCTCAAACTGTTCAAAAAATATAAATGGAAGGTAAACCTTCAAACTCATTCTATGAGGCCACCATTACCTTGATTCCAAAACCAGACAAAGACTCCACTAAAAAGGAAAATTACAGACCAATATCTCTGATGAACACAGATGCGGAAATTCTCAATGACATAATAGCAAATAGAATCCAATAGTATATTAAAAGATTTATTCTCCACAAACAAGTGGGATTTATTCCTGGGCTGCAAGAGTGGTTCAATATTTGTAAGTCAATCAATGTAATACACCCCGTTAATAAAAGAAAGGATAAGTACTATATGATCCTCTCAATAGCTGAAAAAGCATTTGACAAAATACAGCATCCATTCAAATTAATATCTTTTTGGGGCACCTGGGTGGCTCAGTCGGTTGAGCCTCTGATTCTTGATTTCAGCTTTGCTCATGATCTGAGCCTCATGGGATCCAGCCCCATGTCCGGCTCCGGCTCCGTGCCGAATGTGGAACCTACTTGGGAATGTGGGACCTACTTGGGATTCTCTCTCTCTCTCTCTCTCTCTCTCTCTCTCTCTCTCTCTCTGTCTCCATCCCTCCCTTTCCCCTGACATACATACACACATACATACATACATACATATCTTTTATTTAATCATGGTAACTTTATCATGTACTCTGATAATTGGTATTCTTCCACCTCCTCTCTTTTCTCATACTATTTCTGGAAAAAGCTATCAATTGAACAGAATAGATAATCCAGAAACTACAAAGTACATTTACCATATGACCTAATGTTTATTTTACATTATATACCTTTTTAAAAGTGCAATTTATTAATTCAATACTGTAATGTGACAGGTAAAATTTACTTTAGAAAAAAAACTAAACTACATGCAAAATCTGGGAGTAGGACAGACCTTTAAAATAAAATAGAAATAAGATAAATATATTTTTAAAATTACCTATTTGTGATATTGTGAATTGTAAGAAATATATATTTGGTCATATACAAACCTCACATACCCTACCGATTCTATCTTTTTGAGAACCCTAATACCAGTGTTCTCATACACACATTGCTGTTTAAAGTTTACTGGGAAGGAGATGGGTAAATCAATATAGAAACAGAAACCCCATGAGAGAAAGAGGACCAATACCATGACCCTGTCTCAGAAGTTTAAAGACAATGAAATACATTTCATGACTGGCAAGGCCCTAACTAAGGCCATATGACAAAAAAAAAGTCAATGAGACCCCTAAACTGGATTTTTCCCAAAGATGTTAAAAGAATAAGGACCAGTTGAGTTATAATTATCCCATATGTAGAGGCTGCAGACAACTTTCCTCTTTAGGAAAGATACACACTCTGAGTGAAGGAAATTTGCTATAATACTAAGATGCTATGCCAATTTTCCTATAACATAATTTAGATCTGAAATTCCCTTAAGAGAAGTTACTTTCTTCCTTTCTTTCTAAGAATGGCTTTTTTTTTACTAAGATATAACTGACATAACATTACATTGGTTTCAGGTATATAACATGATTAGATTTTTGTGTATGTTCCAAAATGACCACCAATAACTCTAGTTAACATCAATCACCATACACAAGAAATTCTACTTTTTACTCCTTAAGAAACCATTACAACAAACATAGTAGCAGGAGTGGCAGTGGTCAGAAACAAATAGCCAAAATAACATATTTTAGAATTTTTCAGCTTTCCTTAATGACACTAGTGTGACTTCAGGAGTAACATGGCAATTTGTTTAAAACAAACAGAATTCAGATCCCTGATTGTACCTTCTGTTTTCAAGGCAATGAATCTGAATTCAAACACCATCCACCAGTTAAAAAGTAAGCATAATTAGACATTAACATCCAGTTATGTCTTAGGGATGCCTGAGTGACTCAATCAGTTAACCATCCGACTTTGGCTCAGGGAACGATCTCAAGGTTCATGAGACAAGTTCTAGCCCCCATGTGGGCTCTGTGATGACAGCTCGGAACCTGGATCCTGCTTCAGATTCTGTGTCTCCCTCTCTTTGCCCCTCCCCCACTCATTCATATTCTCTCTCTCTCTCTCTCTCTCTCTCTCTCTCTTTCTCTCTCTCTCTCAAAAATAAACATTAAAAAAAATTTAAGTTATCACACTTTGGTAATTTTGAATATTAAAAATAGTTGGGAGGAGTAAGACCAGAATTTCTTTAAATTTGGATTGTGCTATATTTAGTCAGTCATTTACTACCTCAGAGTAAACTACCACCAAACTTACTTTCTTTAGATAATGATTCTGTGGGTCATAAAGGGGACAATCCTTCTGGTCTGGACCAGGCTCATCTATTTTCAGATTGCCTCACTACATGTCAATGACTTCACCTTCGAGGACTGGGATGGCCAAAAAAATGGGACAACTAGCATCAGAGGCCTCTCTCTGTGTGGTTTCCCATGGTCCTGAAAATTATCCCAGATTTCTCCATAGGTCAATGGCAGGGTTTCAAGAGGATCCAGAGTAAAAGTATGTATGTCCTAGACTCTGAACTTAAATTTCTATGTCACTGGCCAATTGAGTCACAAACACAGCACAGATTCAATGGGTACAGAAATAACACCATATTTTAATGGAAAGAAACACAAATTATTTTGGCTATTTTTTCCAATGTATCACATGGGGGCTCAAATTTCAGTACTTAAGACTATTTTGTTCTCTTAATGCCAACCTAGTCAAATATAGGGTTATATATACCCCACTGTGAGATGACCTATTTGTTAATGTATTTTCCTAGAGAAAGCTAGCTGAAACTTGGTAGTCATTTACCAAACTGACCGCTGTATTTCAAAATTATCTACTGAGAAATGGACTTGTTCAAAAAAAAAAAAAAAACTTGTCACAAATTCTATAAAGCTGGCCAAAAAAAAAAAAAAAATGGTGCTTATACCAAGTTCTAATTTCAGTAAAGACTTGAATTAGTTCTACCTAAGATGGTTGAATACTTACACATATCTCCAGAAACACTATCTGCGATTAAGTACTACACATTTATTGCTCTCTAGGTAAAAATATTTTTTAGGAAAAGCAAAAAGAGTTGGTACCCAAATGTCTTTTCCCCTAATGAACTGAATATGTAATAGCCTTATTATCTCCTCTTTGCTAAGCTCCTGTTGTTATATTGTCGTTTCAGAAAGAAGAAAATAGGTCACGAGAGTTCTATTGGCCTCACGTTCATGGTGATGGGGTGCTCCTTGAGAGAGTCTTTCCCTTATTGATCTCCCATCAGGGTCTTAAATTCAGCCAAAGGCTACAGGACATGGTTGTAAAGTCTTCAGACCTTCTTCAGTTTCGTGGAAGAGACCTTTTTACTGTAGTCCTTTGCATGAACTCCTCTATTTCTCCATCTCATTATCTCACTCAGTATTCTCTGGGTCTACTTCAAATACTTTTTATAAATGGGAAACCACATTGATTTTGCTTTTTTTTTTCCCTGAAAATAATTTATTTAATTCTATATTCTCTCACCACTTCTGTCTTGGAGTATATTACATTGCAGAATAGCATCACAAATAAAATGTTTGTAGAGACCTAAATATTCAACAATTGAATACTGGTTACATAATAATGATATGTATTCATTTATAAGTATGACAATTAAGTATATTTGTAACAATATGCATATTATAAGGTTATATTATAATCATGATAAATATAAATCTAAATTTGTATATAAAATATCCAAATAAATTTTAGGTAAAAAAAAAATCTCTCATCTGGTTCTGGTTGTTTTCCTAAGCCTCCATTTACTGTAACATGAAAATAATTGCTGTTCTTCAGAGTTATTAAAAATTCTGAGGGAAACCCAAACTTTGTCATTTTAAGAACGCACAGTGGATTGAGCTTTTCTACTTCTAGAAATATATAAGGCAAAATATAGAAATATTTTTTTAATTACCACCTCATTTGAAAATAAGAAAGGGACAGAAAAACCATAGGCCACAAAAACAGAGCTCCCCCTTAAACACATACACACAATAACATCAAGTAATGAGAGCTGAGACATGACACGGCTTGTGGACTGCTGAAACATGATGCTGATGCCTGCCCTGACAAAGGAGCCACAATTGCTTGGTAGAAGGTCTGAACCAAGTTTCTGAACAATTAGATCTGAGAATGCATATCTCAACCATAAACTCCTAAGTTTAAAGCTAAAAACCAGTGATTTGCACATGATTGACAGCAGAAAAGGAGTTAGTCTGGAACCTGACCTCCAATATCATTTTTGAGAATAATTTGCCTGTAGTCATTAAAATTGAAAATCTTAGTGACAATTGGCTCTTTTCTTTCTCTCAGGTACAATCGTGAGTGAATTCCATATATTTTAATTCTTGCTATTCCACATTATCATCCTTGACCAAGCCATGATAAGGTCTTACCTAGAAACTTGGGTAGACTCCTAGCTGATTTTCTATTTACATCTTCATTCCAAACTGATTATTCTCCACATGTTATACAGTCATCATTTTAAAACAAATCAGCTCACTAAACCCTATAGAATTGACCAGCTTTCTGGTCTCTACAGAGGACAGGGTGAATTTCTTTCAATTACTTTAAATGATTTACCTCTCCTACCCAACCATCTCTCCAGATACATCGCCCATTCTCACATCACTCTCTGTTCTCTGTCTAGACTGGGATTGCCATTTCATAAAACAGGTTTATAATTCCAAGGTGAGAACATGAAAATATGCATATAATGAGCTTTTCAATGAACATTGGCAAATGATTTCCAGGGCCTTATGATTATGGGAAAGGCTTTCCCTGAATACCCTAGTAAAGGAAACCGTCTAAATATTTTGGTCGCTTTGTTGCATAATTAAAGGCCTTAAAGAGGGGCACCTGGGTGGCTCAGTCTGTTAAGTGTCCAACTTCAGCACAGGTCATCATCACATCATGATCTCTCAGTTCGTAAATTCAAGCTGTGTTGGGCTCCATGCTGACAGCTCAGAGCCTGGAGCCTGTCTCAGATTCTGTGACTCCCTCTCTGTCTGTCCCTTCCCCCACTCACTCTCTGTGTCTCTCGATAAATAAGTAAACAAAAATATTTAAAGGCCCTAAAGAGTTAATTTAAGAAAGGTTATCCAGAATAACCTGGGTGAGCCTGACTTAATCAGTTGGAAGTCCTTTAAAGTACAGCTGAGACTTCCCTGAGAGACAAATTCCTCATGTTCACAGCAGCTTCAACTCATGACTAGAGTTTGAGCCTGCCTGTTAGTCTCTTTTTCAGTGCCTAATCTCCATTTTCAGACTTGCTTAGCCAGCACATAAAACTGGGTAAGCCAATCCATGCAATTATAAATGATATTATATATATACATATATATATATATATATATATATATATATATATATATATATGTATATATATAATATCATATAATTATATATTCACATATATATTTAAATATATGGCTTACTTTTTTGGTCAAATTTTCACCGATATAATCATAGGCCAAGATCAAGTTAAATACTTTTTTGGGGGGTTTTGTGATTATGGTCTTTTTCTTCTATAGCTGATAATGAGATCCAGGTGGTAAGGGATAAGACCAATGGAGTTTCATACCACATCTCTTTTTCACTTAATGTGTTATACAGTATGCTACAGTATCAAATTGACTGTGAGATCTCAATGGTAAAATATAATAAATGTATTTTATAGTCATAAAAGTCCTCTAAGGATTAGGAGGCTCTTTAGAACATTGTTCTTCCAATCAACTACTCAAGAATCTAGTTGTTTTCATTTTGTGGCCTCGTAATATCAATGGTTGCTTTTAGATCTTTCAGAAGGGAATATAAAGGAAGAGTTGTGAGGTTGTGCACTCTAATTTCACTGAGAAGTGATACATAGCTTCCCCAAACTACAAAAAGAATGGGATGTATCAGAAAATGTAGCTGTTTCTTAAGCACTAGATATGTCTGAAACATCTAGTTAATGACTGAAATGTATCAGGCACTGTATAATTATTTACGATAAATGAGTGAGTTAATGAAAATCCCTCCTCCATAGAAATATGCTGAATTCCTGATAATCTAATAGTTGCTTGTAATATATTTTAATATAAACATTCTTAAAATATGACTTTTCTTGTATGTTAATTGTAAAGCAAGTTAATTTAATATACTAATTTAAAAAATAGATTTTATAATATATAGGGTTCTTACACACTAAATTCGTTATCTATTTCATGTGCAGTATTTAAACATTTATACTATGATCCTAAATTGTGCCCCAACTTTGTAGGAAAATTCTTGGGGTATTTTCTCCGGGAAACATAGTGACAGAAACTCACTTCATAGTCATAATGAAAATAGACCTTCCAAATATCCAGCTCTCTTGCTACTAAACACATAAAGTAGATCTTGAGGTTTGTAAACACTTTTCTCACGGTCAATCTGACAAGATAGGATTTGAAAAAGATCAAAAACAAGATAATTGTATGTTCTCCTACAACACATGCAAAACACAAACAAAAAATAGTCTTGTTTTTAGTTTTGACATTTTGTATATGTAGGTATATAGAAAGAAGTTATATGTGAATATAAAGACAAATGGCACCATTAGTGCCTTATATTTAGATTTCAAAATATTAAGTATATAAAAGTCCTAGTGCATTTATTTACATACTAACTTTCATATTTACAGGTTATAACTTAATCCTATAAAAATAAAAATATAAGTTTTAACAGTAATGGTTGAAAATGAGAACAATAAAGACTAAAATTCTAATTCTGAGGTTTTTAATTGAGATACTGGTCAAGCTATCTATAGTAATATTGATACAAGTTGGGGGAATATATTGAAATATTTTTCACAGTAGTTGGCACAAATTAAGGATTTTTAAAATTATTAATATATTAAAATAGAGAAATCGAATCTTCATAATTAATGTCACTGGAATTAAATTATTCATCTTGGACTTAGATACAGATTGCAAAACTTTGATCAGGCATGAATTACTGCTACATTTTTTCAAAGAATGATTATAAACTGGCCAATTAACTATGATTACATCAATTATTTTTAAATTTATTTTTATTTTTTCAGAGAGAAAGAGAATGGAAGAGAAGGGCAGAGGGGCAGAGAGAGAATCTCAAGTAGGCTCTACGCTCAGTGTGGAGCCTGATTCAGGACTCTATCCCACAACCCTGGGATCATGACCTGTGCCAAAATCAAGAGTAGGAAGCTCAATGAACTGAGCCACCCAGGTGCCCCCCTCAATTTATTTTTTAAATATTGATCATTTTAGGACTGATTCAAATATCAAGTCACTTTATGAAACCATCATTTTATTGGGTGAATAATGCAGTTCATCTTTCTCTATTAAAGAAATATATCTCACATTTCTACTAGTAGTATCATCAAAATTATCTGTGTAAACAACATATATATGTGTGGGAATGTGTATGAGTGGGAAATATATACAATAAATATACAATCGCCCTTTCTTTGTTGTAATTTACATAGACTGTAGCTTGGAAAGAAAATGATCATCATATTCTAATTATTTTATCCATGAAAATAGTAAAGAGTCCATGTATTATAATGTGATAATTGTATCTATATACTAAGCTTTGATACATTTATTTAGCTCCTTTCAAGACAAAATAAAACATCTTACGGAAAAAAATATTGGTATTCAAATGTAACTATTTACACGTACATCATCTAAAGTATTTGTTTTCCCCAAGTCATACTGTTAAACATTCTACACAATATGGACATTACATTTATTTTTTTTTAGAGAGAGAGAGAGAAACAGAGTGTGAGCGGGGGAGGGGCAGAAAGAGAGGGAGACCCAGAATTCAAAGCAGGCTCCAAGCTGTCCACACAGAGCAAAACACGGGGCTAGAACTCACAAACTGTGAGATCATGACCTGAGTTGAAGTCAGAAGCTTAACTGACTGAGCAACCCAGGTGCCCGAGGGCCTTGCATTTCTAACAATGTCTATTTTATATCACAATACCAATCCGTGTTGTCTAACTCTTGTTTCTACTCTATAGTAGTAAAATGTTGAATGTAGGAGTTGGCTTCTAAATGTACATCATTACTTTCTATCTTTCAAAATTACTTTTATTTCATGTTGCTTATTTTGCTTATAAATTATGTTTGTTCATAAAGCAAAATTTATATGAACATAGAATTATATAATACAGAGAAGAATTCAATAAAACCCTATTATTTTTTCTCTAATGTAAACTACTAATTTTGTTATAAAATTGCATAATGGAATTTGACTAACATTCTCTTCATGATGTAATGTGTGATATTTTAATATGTTTAAAATTGGCTTTGACCTCTGAGCTTGAGCCACTCATATTGGAAGGCAAGGAGCAACTACTGGCTAAATCAAATATGTGTTTCAAATAAGGATATTTCACATTGCAGTCAGGAAAACATAGCTTTTATGATAATGCTTCAATTTTTATCAAAATTGGTCCCTTTTCTAAAATGATTCTACTCAACTCACCCTACTCATTAACATGAAATATGTGAAGGACATGTGTCTCTCAGGAAACCAGTAATACTTCTGTCCCTAGAGACAACTCCATCTGAATACCAAGATTTCATGGGCTCAATTGTCTAAAAAATGGGGTACAGGTGGGAAGGTCTCATTTCAATTATTCAGAAACAACTCCATCAAAAAGTTTGAAGTGGAATTCTTACAACTTACTGAGGTCACCTTCACCTCTTACATATTAATTGAAATTATTTTTTTCATACTTGTCTTTAAGCATATAGAAGAAGAGCATTTGAAGGATTTTGTTAAGCACACTCCAGTACTTAACTATCAAATAATTTCACAGTGTTCTAAAGAATGTGCTAGTGAAATAATACAGTTAATAAAAATGTTACATCATAGAAGTTATAAAGATTTAAATCAAACAAAAATGATCATATTCCAATCAATACTTCCTTAATGATAGTAGATAATTGAGACCTGTTCATTCTAAAGTTAAAAATAGCATTTTCTTAAAGAATAGTAGTTTAGAATGGGTTCAGAGAAAGATTAGATAAGCAATGCACTCAGTACTTTGCCTCCATAAATCAATGAGGCCATTAAAAATCAAACGCATTACAATATGCCATCAAATTGGCTACCAAGTAACAGTTATCAAGTTCCCAATTGCCAAAGTTCCAATTTGTTATATATAAAAGTTCTCATCACTCTTCTTTATCAACTCCCTTTACTTCCCTTTATCTCACTATCTGAAGATTTTACAAGTAGGCAAATATCGGTCCTCCTGCCAACATGCCACTAAAAAACAATAAAACAACTATTTTAACAAGGACAACAACATGGTCCTAAACATTGCACTTTGCCAGTATGCACAAATAAATTACATTAAAAATTATATAATAAAAAAATGAATATATTCTGACATGTGAAGATCTGCCTTTTAGTCAGTGTGTTATGATGTTCCAAGCCATCCAATCCCAAAGGGGCATAAAGATTGGTTCCACAAGAGGCCAAGTTGTCTAGCTACAGTTAATACTATCTTGAAAATAAATACCCAATAAAAACAGATTTGTAGCAGGATATTATAAAATCAACTTGGAAATGCAATGTGAATATAAATGAGAATCTTTTATTCTATAGTTCACCATTATGAATTTGCTTATATAATGTTTACAACTATAATTAAGTCATTTTTTCATGTAACCTTTCCTTGATAATGATACACAAAAATAATACTAATGAAAACACATTATTTAGGAAACAGATGCTTTGTTTTAATCTGTCACCCTTAATGAATTATAATTAACTAAAAGTGCTTAATTTCAACTATAGGAGTTGAAAATGGATTAAAATTCAAGATAATTTTAAACTTTATAATAAGAAACATTCTGAAATATAGTTAATAAGTAAATTATATATTTAATTATATACAATTAAAGTAATTATGAAAAAAGTGTAACATTTCTGTTTATAACCTCTTGACTTTAAAACCAGATCTTGCGGGGCGCCTGGGTGGCTCAGTAGGTTGGGCGGCCGACTTCGGCTCAGGTCATGATCTCGCGGTCTGTGAGTTCGAGCCCCACGTCGGGCTCTGTGCTGACAGCTCAGAGCCTGGAGCCTGTTTCAGATTCTGTGTCTCCCTCTCTCTGACCCTCCCCCGTTCATGCTCTGTTTCTCTCTGTCTCAAAAATAAATAAACGTTAAAAAAAAAAAATTAAAAAAAAAAAAAAAAAAACAGATCTTGCTAACATAGGCATCTGAAATAGTCATTTCTTTTTGACTTTACCTTAAAAAACCTTTTTGATCTATTATTTACTGTTAAGATATAGAAAAAACTTAGAAAAAGTTTTCAACTCCATTACCATATGTTGTGTAGGGTATAATAGGATAACACCTAAACAGACACCAGCAATAATCTCTCTTTCTTAGTATGCATTCACATAAATATTGATAATTTATCCTGATAAAACTCACTGTTTTATTGATTTACTCATTGTGAATTATCTTTGTGAATAGCCAACATTTAGAACTAAAATATACACTACTAATTTAGCAATGGCATGGTAGAGAGAGCTCACAACATTCTTCTGTGCTTTATGCTTTATTCTTTATGCTATTTTGGGCTTCAAAAAATAAATTCTGAAGAGAACACAAAGCTCAGTAAAATTACATTACAGTAAAATGCTAAATTTTTACTAGCTAATCACCAAAGATAGAAGAGTATCAACATTTTCCATTCCTTGAGAACTTTTTATTGTGTAAATCATTTTGAGTACCAAAAGACTACAAATCATAAATAACTTTATGATCCACGTTTTCATAGACAGTGAGGAACACAAACAATTTTTTGTTGTGGAATCAGAAGTAAAACCTTGTATATAAACACTTGTATATAAAAGTGTGATCGTGTGCAATTTGCATAACATTTTTCAATATTACTTTATTCAATTAAAAAATAACAATCCCTTTCAGGTTTATTATGACTAAACAATATATTATACATATAAAAGATAATTAACAAATGTTATTTTACCATTCTTCTAATTTAGAAAGAATGAGTGATTCAGTATAATATTGGAAATGTAAGAATTCTAGTGGTATTATTCAGGGTTCATATTAGTGAATTGACCACTATAACCTTGAAAAAGTTACTGAGGCCCTTCATATATTCATCATGAATAGGACTATAAAAGTTGTGCCTTAAGGGTTAAATACTATTTGCAAATTACCTAATGTAAAATAGTTGTAAATATTATAATTATTTTTGGTAGTGACCTGATTAAAAATGACCATTCTTTTATTAGAACTGAGGATTAGAAGACTTTCTACCTTCACTGAGACACCATTTGAAGTCTCCCGTTTCTACACAGAAATAAAAACACCCTGACTCACTCAGACACTGCTCTAGTTATCAATACCTACTGATCTATCAGTGTACTTGATGGTATTTCTAAATAGACTTTTCTTTTCCACAATAGGAAGGAAAACGCATATTGAAAATTAGAATGAAAGATGCTATGCTGAAATTGTATTCCACATAAGAACTTTATTTTCTTGAGACAAAGGGGACATATTGCATTTGAGTGAATGTATTCAGTCTAACAATACCAATACTATCGTTTCTATTTCATAAAAACAAACTGTCACTTGGTGATATTCTAAATAACAAAAAAAAGAAGAAAATAATAGAAAAGAAATAGCAGTACACATACCATGCCTTCACTTATTTATAAGATTGAAAAACTTTTGTCAAACGGTTTATAAAAATATTTGAGGAAATTACACTTAATAGTAGGTTGATCATCATAAAATGAAGTATCCCATTGTCTTTAAAAAGTTCATCTTGTGAGGTAAAGTTTTCAATTTTCTGTGTAAAAGATGAAAAACAATTTGAATAGACCAACAACCTAAACCCAATGATTACTGAAGAAGTCATCAAAACACTTATGCAAATATGATGTGCACATGTAATTATTAAAAAAGTAAGAAATGCCATTCAAGATAACAGGTGCCATATCCTGGGGTGCTTGTTCTACACTGAGTAGTAAATAGATGCTGTGAGTCTATCACTAATGATGGATAAAAAAAGAATTTTAATAAGTCATATAATCGTACTCAACCCAAGAATCCAAATACAATTAAATCAAGTAAATTATAAGGGATTTTACATTATACTACAAAGAAATTCTTAAAATAAATAAAACTTTTATAAGTTGCTATCAAAGGCCATCTATGAATCATGATTACAAATACCCTCTATAATTGGTAATATATTTTTAAATTCTGAAATCACATTGTTATCCTTTCTATAATATTTTTACACAGGGTTATCAACATGCCACTAGGAAGATACATTACTTAAACCCCATTCCAGAAATGCAATGCTACTTAAAAGATAGGGACTTTAAAAAATACTAGAAGTTCTATGTATTATTTATAAGTGTTTGGTATTGGTAAATAATTTAGATTCGAGAAGTTAAAGTGTAGAAATTTAATGAGCCAAACACATTTGATTATCATACAAAGCAAAAACATATATTCCAGTGTTTCCCATTTGGAGAAAAAAATTAAAATAAATATTTTCTACATTTTGAGTAGTTTATTATTATATGAACTGTACAAGGTCTTCAGATTATGTTATAGTGCCATATACCTTGGGTATAGAAGCATTTATATTTTCACTGGCTTTTTAAATTTGATAATTTAGGCTTTCAACTGTCTTCTGGTTTCCATTTTTATTGAAACCATTAATATTTTATAACTAACCACCCAAGGACATTAAGGGTGAGATCAGTAAAAATGACAGAACTGATTTATGGAAGGAAGCATAGGTTTAGCTAAAAATGTGAGTGGTTTTTGGCTTATGTACCCTAAGGGAGTGGTTTCTAACACTAAAGAACTAAAATAAAATTTAAGAGAGATGGATGTTATCAAAATGAAATTAAAACTGTTTTGGCAAATATGCCCTCATCCACATAAAATTTTGACTAAATTAATATCAATATAGAAGTACAATGATCTATAATTACCTTTGGTTGGTAATAAGACAATTAAAAATATATTTTATGAAACCTGAAGCATATTAGGTGATTGTTGCTTATCATAGATTTATGTATTACTTGACTAATAGCTTTTTATTTTATATTATTTCTGGATCATCTTTAAAATTTTGAAAATTTATTTCCCACTATGCATAGAAGGAAAAATGTGATACTGTATCTCATAATAAAGATTTGCTCAAACTTCTTCAGATTTTGTGACTCTGACACAATTGGAATTGTTTATATTTTGGTTTGGTCATCTGTTTCTATAAATATTATCATTGAGCTATTACAAACAAGAAACTCAGGTAACGGAAAATGCTTTTAAAATAAAATGAAAAGTTTTCTCTTCCAGTCTTACAATGGAAAAACTTTATGAAAAGTTTCAGTGGAGTGTTTCTCATTCAGTTATTCATACCTTCACAAACATTTGTTTGGTGCCATGAAAATTTCTACACACTTGGGACACAGTAGTAATAGACAAAAAGCTAACCTACTTAGCTACAATTTTTATTAAAGAATAACATTTTTTTAATGTTTATTTAGTTTTGAGAGAGAGTAAGAGGGAGAGGGGCAGAGAGAGGGAGACAGTGGATCTGAAGCAGATTCTGCACTGATAGCTGAGAACCCAATGCAGGTCTCAAATTCACAAACTGTGAGATCATGACCAAACTGAAGTCAGACACTTAACTGACCGAGCCACCCAGGCGCCTCCCAAAAGAACATTATTAAAGACAACAGGCTCCAAATGGAATTAATCATGCTAAGTCCTATGTCACCAAATTGAAGCTTAACTAATAGTTCCAGCTCTCTATAAGGAAGAGACTTGGCAATAACCAATTTGATTTTTGCCTAGTATAACTTCCTAGTTCCTACTCCCTTACGCCTATAAATTATCTTAACTTGTATGGCTCTTTGGAGTTTTTTTTTCTATCTGTTAGATTGAATGCTGCTGGATTCATGAATCACCGAAGAAAGCCAGTAAGACCTTTAAAATTTACTCAGTTGAATTTAGTTATCTGACAATTTAATATTTAGCATTTTAGATGATGATATGTGTTATGAAGAAAATTAAAATAAAGAAAAGTACTATAATAATGGGTTACTATTTCAAAGATAGGGAAGGCCTCAAAGATGAACAAACATTTGATAAGACACCTAAAAGAGATGAGAAATTGAACATGTGGGCATCAGGGGGAAGGATAGTTCAGGTTCAGGAATAGCAGTACAAAGTACTGAAGCTATAATGTGTATTTGCCATGCTACAGGAATAGAAAGGAGGCTCGTGTGTCTGGATCAGAGTGAGAAAAAGGAGTAGTAGTAGTAGGAAATAAAGTCAGACACTTGAGAGGGAGGCCAGAGCACGTGATAACTTTTTTTGAGAATTTTAATTTCAAACTGAAGAAAATAGGAAGCCATTTGAGACATATGGTTAGAACAGTGGCTTTCTGAAAAGGATTTCCCTAACTGCTATGTTAGGAGAGAAATCAAAGGGATAGCAGTTTACAGACTATAGGACAATTTGGGCAAGAGTTAATGGTAGCCTGGACCAGTATTTTGAAACAGATGTGTTAAGAAGTATTGGATTCTGATGTGTTTTGAAGATAAAGTACAGAGAATTTGATGATGAATTTGCTACAATGGTCAAAAGAAAAGAAAATGACTCTAAGGTCATAGGCCTGAGCATCTGAAAAGTGGACTTGCTATTTTTTGAGGAAGAGAAGGATGAAGAAAGTAAAACAGCCAGTTTTGGAGGAAAGATTATGAGATTACATTTGACTTGTTATGTTTTACATACCAATTAGAAAACAAAATGTGCTATATGCCCATTTAGATATATTCATCTACACTTTGGAAGATAGATCTGTTCAAGATACAGAAGTTAAGAAAGTTTTATTTGATAGTATTTACATGATACGTAAGCTGTGAAACTAGAAGAGAAAATCTACAGATCTGGTTCCGACAAAGATTAGAAGAATCCTGAGGCAAATCAAATTTAAAACTTAAAGGGTAAGAAGGAGTAGCGAATGAAAGAGAAGCAGTTTGTAAGAAAGAAATAAAATCAAGAGTGTGTGGTATTATAGAAGCCAAAGCAGGAAAGAGTATCTAAAGGATTTAATTACTACAAACAGGTCAAATAAGAGGTCTGAGTATTAACCATTAGAATAAGAGGAATTGGTTTCATGGGTTATCTTTATGAAAAGTTTCAGTGGAGTGTTGTGGAGGAAAGATAATTAGTCAGTTAAATAAAGGTTGGAATTCTGAGATTGGAAACAAAGCAAGAATGTCTATACAGCAGTGGACTAGGGATCCTAGCCAGTAAAATAAATTAACTCAAAGAATAAAAAACTGCCTTTGCTAGGGGATGGAATAATTGTCTGGATAAGATATCCAAAAGAATCTATGTCTTAAATTTTTTCAATTAAAAAAATATGCTGGGGGCACCTGGGTGGCTCAGTCAGTTAAACATCCAACTTTGGCTCAGGTCATGATTTCATGGCTCCTGAGTTAGAGCACCCCATAGGGCTCTATGCTGACAGCTCAGAGCCTGAAGCCTGCTTCAGATTCTGTGTCTCCCTCTGTCTGTGCCCCTCCTGAGCTTGCACTCTGTCTCTCTCTCTCAAAAATAAAGAAAACATTAAAAAAAAAGAATATGTAAATTTATCAAGGTCTTTAAGAAAATGAGAAAATATAGTAGGATTATCAGGCCACACTAGGGGCCCAGCAGTTATTAGTAATAATAAATGTAAAGATCAGTTAATGTAGAGTTAGCTTTTTTTCTGGATACATTTAATGGCACAGATTCAGTCACTGAAGAGGTAGAAGGATTTATTAAGAGTGGTATTTTTCCAGACATGTACTTTGCAAGTTTCTCTCATTAAAAAAAAAAAAAAAAAAAAAAAAAAAAAAAAAAAAAAAATTCTCTTTAAAAATAAATAAATAAAAAGCTGGGATGATGCGTTTTCTTATTATATTTAATTACACCTTCTCAAAAGATGAAAGTATTTTCAGATCAATTATTTGTTTGTAAGAGAATATTTTTACTCTGTTTAGTACTTCCTTGTCCTGCTTTTTTTTTTTAATGTTTATTTTGTCAGAAGGAGAGGTAAGTGGGAGGTGGGGGGAGAGGGGTAGAAAGAAAGGGAGACACAGAATCTGAAGCAGGCTCCAGACTCTGAGCTGTCAGCACAGAGCCTGATGTGGGGCTCAAAATTACAAGCCATGAGATTATGACATGAGCCAAGTCAAATGCTTAACTAACTGACTGAGCCACCAAGGCACTCCCCTCACCCCCACCAGCGAGACTACTTTTAACTATGCATATTGTCTACTGAGATCTCAGAGGGGAAAATGTTTTAATCTCCTTCTTGTTTCTTCCATTGTTTGCCCAGTTATATCTGAATAAATATGTTCCATATTACTGAGAAAACATAGTCGTGTATATGAAAAATAAATTTCTCCAGCTAAGGATAAAACAGTATTCCGGTATTTTAAATATTTTCATTTCACAAAATAAAAATCAAATATATATTCATATAATTTAATCTCTTGTGTAAGTATATTATGTTCAATCTAGAACCAATATGTCCTAATGCATTATACACAATCCTTTCGGCTGAATCGGTTGAGCTAATAATAGCATTAAAAGTTAATAGCTGTCTATTATTGAGCCAGATACTATGAAAAGGCATTTTTAATACATAAATTCTATAAAAGTTTTAATACTCAAAAAACAAAAGCAAAACTTATGAGGAGAGTCCATTTTGATCCCTACTTTGCAAATGAGGGAACTGAGGCATAGAAAGTTCAAGGCACATGTCCAGTATCAAGGATTAAGTGACAGAGCTGGGATTTGAACATGAAAAATGTGGCACCAGGTGCTACATTGCTAAGCACTACATCAGTTTGTATGATAGCTCAACCAATGCCCCAAACAGCACATTTTATAGTGATTACAAAAGAAGAATTGTCATCTTTCATCAAAAGCCTTGTTTTTGGTTAACATTAATAACGTTGTGATTCATTAGATTAGTGAGACATTTTCTTTTCCAATGCATAGATTACTGGGGAGGGTGTAGAAAACAATTCAACTTATAAATGTCATTTTCCTGCTACAACATTCTCAGCAGCTTTGTTGCAGACAATATTCATAGAGATAAAGGTCAGTCATTTAATTTTGAACATAAGAAACAAAATTTGAAAGTAAAAATAGAAACAGCAGCACTAACTTGAAAGCCTATTTTTATCATCGTCTGGTATAATGTAAAAAGTTTGGAATTTAATGTCCTAAATATCAGGGCCCAAATTCCAGCTCATCCACAAACTAGCTGCATGATAACTGCTTGGGCAAGTGATTTAAACTTTCCAGGCTTCTATTTCCTCATCTGTATGATGAAAGTAATACTACTTCCCTTCCAGTACTATTGGAGATTAAATGAAATTAGATATTTGAAGTACCTAAGCCAAAATCTGCCCCATTGTGAGTACTCAATAAATGTCAGCAACATTATATTCTAATCTGTCCTTAAACAAAAAACTTTCCCGGGTGTGGGGTAAAACTTTGAATTTACTGGTTACTCTGAGAGATCATCAGAAAAATTAATTCGTTATTTGAAGATCTGCATCAAATATTAAACAACAGAAATACCCTGCTATACTATCATTTGATATATATTTTCAAAATGCCATGTCAATCTAAGTGATATGATCAATAAGGTAAACATAGTATAGAAACAAATCTGAAAAAAAATATTTCTAATCTAGTTGGTTTTATAATTTTGATCTTTGTTTCCTGGATTATATATAGAAACCCTTACCTCAACTAAAATTCTAAGAACATCTACTGCACTTTAATATTAAATACCTCTTAAGTGAAGGATGCCATTTAAAGTTTTTTAAAAAGAAAAAGAAACTATACTACATGAAGTAATATGGCTAAGAGTTCCCTTCCTCTCACTGCAAAGTGAAAATAAAAGAAACTTAAAGAGTTTTGTTTTATTTAATGTAAGGATCTTTTGGAGTATATAATTTTTGACAGCAGATATCTAATTATATTTTCATGGTCCATATCCATGCACAGGGCAAAAAATTATCATTAGTTCTCAACCAAACTGATGAAAGGACCAAAAGATTAGAGAGAAAACAAATCTTTAACTTCTGCTTTCATAAATCCTTCATAACCCAGGAATCAGTAAGATCTGCTTAGTATCAAGTTTTAGGGTAAATAAAAAAATAATTCAAGCAGATTATTCTTTAAGTGTTCAATAACTTGAAATGCTGCCATACTATTCTAGACTTTTAGAAATCAATACTAGAAATGAATCAGGCTGCAAGGGATTCATCTACTATAAGCTTCCTTCTGAATCTAGACAAAATAAGAAGAGTTATGTTATATACCACTGGAAAAGTGTCATGTAACATTGATTTACTATGTTAGTGACAGCACTGAAAAAACAAATCAAACTACTAAAGAAAGAGCAAAAAGTACACTCTACAAATGTCCTTTGGATAACATTATTAGCCCTGAGTAAAACCATGAGGTACAAAAATATATTCGAAAGTGGCCATGACTCTCACTCATCTGACCTCTTAACATTTAAAATTATGAAAATTTCACTTTTCTTCAAAATATTTATCAGATATACTGTCACTATGGAATACAATTCTTTCTTCATATTTATTAAAAGCATGATTGAATCAATAAAAGTGGCACAAACTACTAGAAAACTTACTGTTTTGAAACAATGTGGCTCATGTAGTTTGAGCATCCAATACTTAAGCAATGCTTTGATAAGTCAAAGATGAATTCTCATTCTTCTCGGTAATAGGTAGAATGTTAAATACATATGATATTTTCTATTTAGGTAGTATAGAAGAGAGAATCATGATTTTTTTTTAATGTTTAAGGGTAAATTATTCTGCTCCTCCTCAACAGTGGCAATGCAGATTTTGCACTAAAGCCAATTTAACAGACACCCTATTACTCATTTTCCCCTTTTATATCAAATTTAGATTAATATCCCATTGTGATTTATAACAGTCCTCTTCAAATAGCCACCATGACCTTGACTTTATTGTATGATGGCGTTATGGTCTAATATAGGTTCTTCAGTTATCCATAAATTCAAGACACATGGTATAATTAAAATTTAATTGGACACTAGCCAAGGTAGGTAAATTATACGTTACATGTAATTCAAGTAACAAAATACTCCCTACACACAAATGAGGTAAATCCATGGCACAAATGAAAACCAAATGAAATGTCATTAAATTGCTTCTGATTCAAAGCATATTTTCTTATTATCTTCATTTTTAAAATGGATATGTAGTTCTAGGAAATTAACATTTTCCTAAAATATCTTTAAAAATAAAAAAAAAATCAGAAAGCCTATCCCCCAATTCCATAGTTATATTTGTCATATCCACCATGCATGAAATATTTATGGCTACCTGAGTCTCACACAAAGATGAGTGGATACCACCTCAGATTCAAGATTGTAGTCATTTTTCAGGAAAGAGTCACAAGTCCCTAAGAATTTCTTCCTGGATTAAGAAGAGTTTGTTTCATGGAACATCAATTTCTAAGCTTTTGAAAGAGGAATTTCACAATCTTTCCTGAGAAGGCATGACTATTGGCCCCCTTACAGAGACTAAGACCATGTGAGCAGGTATGGTGCCCAGTGGAAACTGTGATTTATCATGCTACTGTCAATAAACTACAGAAGAGTTTGGGCCAAACAAATAGGAAGCCATGGTGGAGGGCCATGGTGCAAGGAAGCCAAGTAACAGGGGAGCCAAGCGTGTGCTGGGCTAATTTAATTTTTTAAAGCTGTAACTCAGCCCACGCCTTAGGGACACAATTTCTTTCTGGCAACATTTTCTGTGAAGCTAAAACAGCTGCTTCACCTATCTCAAATCAGATACTGTACTGTTTCAAGCAAATGTTTACCAAAAATAACAATTGTCAGGCATGCTTTTCCAGAAAATTTAGATGAACAGATTACCATACCTCTCAAGTTAGGGTTGATATAAATTATATTTATTAATAAAATTTTAATTCTGATATTTCTAGTAATGTGGGGAAATTAAGCATATGTCTAAAGATGTTAAAAAATAATGTTAAAACCATATATTTCAATAATTTTAAAAAAATTTTGTTATAAAGGGTAAAAATTTATAAAATATGATTTCAATCTAATTTGGAACAGTTTTAACCATTTATAATACAGAAAGTTTAAGGTATTTAAAACAGTAAATAATCAATGAAAATTTAACAACCATTATAGTTTGCCTGATTTTCATTCTCCTAGTAAAATGTTTTCAGAATACCCGGTATGACATCTTAAACGTTGAGTGTATTTTCTATTTTCTACTGAGTTTTCCAACACATTTATTGAAGTCAAAACAATGAACTGTTAAAGGATTAGCACTCATTTGAAAAGAAACTTTCCCCATAAGACATTAAAAATACAACATATTTACTTATTCACTGTGGGGCATAGAATTCAGTGCCATTCAATATGGTAGCTAAAATAGGACTTCTTTTCTTTTGTTTCCCAACTTTAAATGCTAAACCTTTGTTTATAATCTAAACTTTTAATCTTACAAAGATAGAATGGACATACTAAATAGAATAAAGCAAGCATGACATAGTATTTTTCTATGTATGTCAGTTAGAATCAATACTATGCAAGCACAAAGAATATTCGACAACACAATGTTAGAGGACTCTTATATGCCTCGGGAAGAGAGTCTACAAGACCTCAGCAGAAGCTGAGGGTCAGAACATAAAGAAACCTATATCCAGGTCCAAGAGGTACAAAAAAAAAAAAAAAAAAAAAATGCTAGAAGGCAAATTCTCTAGCTTCTGGCTAACTTTAGTGAGATGTCATAGTCCAGATGAATCAAGTTTCAGGAAGTAGGATGAATGTCAAATGGCTTATTCCAAAGAGCAGCTTGTTCTTGCAGCATGCTTAAGGCCATTTTGTTCAGAGATTTTAGAGGAAACAACCTGCAATTTTAACTCTGAAAAGCCCACTAAAAGTCATTAAAAAAATATCTTTCAGACACATTGAATTATATGAAATGACTGACTAGGCCTGCAGCAGCATCCTGAATAAACTTTTTTATTTTGTTTTTAGTAGAAAATTGTTTCAAGAGCAGAATAACTGAGAGTAAGTCCATGTAGCTTTCTGAGCCAAAGTTAGCAGATGTCCTCTTATCTTAAATGTTACATGAAAAACAAGGCAAACAGAATAAAGCATATGGACTTGACAAAATTCAGAGTTGGGTTTAAATAGAAATATACAGTGGCCAGTTTCAAAGTTGTGAATATACCTTCCTTCCAAATAATGATACGACTGACAGCCATGTGCTTGGTTGGCCACAGACATCCAGCCAGTTATTACAGCACCTCTGGTGTTGCCAAAATGACTACTATGGTTCCAAATGCCAATGCCACAACTAACACGTTAGCATCATGCTTGCAATGCTCATATCATCCTATATTAGCAACACTGATGTTCCATCTGTCAGAGACATATCTGGCACTTGAATAATAAATGATGCTATATTAGCATGACTTAACAGAACATCAATTAATAGCACCATCTGTTTATTAAAAGCAAGGACATTTGTCTAAACCTTGGCAAAATCTTGTTTTGTGAACAAATATTTTCTTTTGGTGAACTGGGTCAAAAATATTACAATTTCTATCTAAAACAAATCCTTTTATAGGGACAGCATATCAAATATGATGTTGCTCTACAAGATATGCCGGAAATAAATGTCTAAACAACTTAATTCTATTTGGTGGGAGGATTGCAAATGCATGTTCATGGAAGCAGAAGGAAAAAATGATGACTGTAGACACCTAGTTATGATTATACACATGGAATACATGCATTAAACATTGCACTAAATGTAATAAGAAATTTGAACTCCCTAGGGACATAAAATATAGTCTTCCAATGGGAAATTAAACAGCTTAAGTGTACATTAGAATAATTTCTGCCAAAACTTCTTTCCCTAACTACAACTACACACCCCTCAAAACTTCTACACAGTTGTTAAAGGAAATACAGAAAGAAACCAGAAACCAAAATCCACATGTGAATAAATGGGATAAGTAGAAATGGGGGAAGTCAGAGATCTATGGGTACATAATTTAAAGAACTTGAAAATTTTGACCATCACCTTTTTATGCAGTATATATAAAGCAAATATGCAGATTAATAAGCATTATTACAAAGCATCAAAATATTCTTCAATGTAATATGACCTGTAAGTAATCCCATGGTAAAGAGAACAGTTTCTTCAACGATCTAAACATACAACTGCCGTAAATATACAACTGTAAATTTTGTAATTCATACTTTTCAGAATGTATGAACTTACTCTTGTGAACCTTATAAAAATCACAAGATAAACTTTAGCACTAAACACAAAACCAGTGTTCCTCAATTAATAATATATGATTACTACGTGAAGGCATTTATAGATTTCTCACCAAATCAGTTAACTTTGTATTTATTCTTCTTGATTTCAAATCTCAAATAAGGTACACTAAGATATTAATACAACTAACCTTTATTAAGCATTTACTAAGTATGAGATTGGTCTAATTTCTTTTCTATTTAATTCTCAAAACTCTTTGAAATAAGGATCAATATTTGTTTAAATTTCCCTGTGAGGATTTGAGAGACAAGCCCAAAAAATGGTCTAGAGTCACACAAGTATGAAGTAGCGGGACCACATTTCAGCTTCTGGGAATCTGGATCCAAAGCCACATTCCCCTTCAATGAATAAATCTATTTCCCCCTTACATGTTTGAAAATAGCTGCAGATATGGTATGATAAATTACATGTACCATGGGATTATTCCCAGTCAGTTGATACCCACCTACAATTTCCTACTTCCTTTCATCAGAGTGCACCAAGATCTCCCTACACTGAAAACTGAATCTAATTTTAGACTAATAATTCTTTTTTTATTATTTTTATGTTTTAAAATTTACATCCAAAAAAAACCCACAAAAAAATAAATAAAATAAAATAAAATTTACATCCAAATTAGTTAGCATATAGTGCAACAATGATTTCAGGAGTAGATTCCTTAGTGCCCCTTACCCATTTAGCCCATCTCCCCTCCCACAACCCCTCCAGTAACCCTCAGTTTGTTCTCCATATGTATGGGTCTCTTCTGTTTTGCCCCCCTTCCTGTTTTTATTTTTATTTCCCTTCCCTTATGTTCATCTGTTTTGTCTCTTAAAGTCCTCATATGAGTGAAGTCATATGATTTTTGTCTTTCTCTGACTAATTTCACTTAGCATAATACCCTCCAGTTCCATCCACGTAGTTGCAAATGGCAAGATTTCATTCCTTTTGATTGCCGAATAATACTCCATCGTATATATATATACCACATCTTCTTTATCCATTCATCCATCAATGGACATTTGGGCTCTTTCCATACTTTGGCTATTGTTGATAGTGCTACTATAAACATGGGGGTGCATGTGTCCCTTTAAAACAGCACACCTGTATCCCATGTATAAATGCCTAGCAGTGCAATTGCTGGGTTGTAGGGTAGTTCTATTTCCTCCATACTGTTTTCCAGAGTGGCTGCACCAGCTTGCATTCCCATAGACAAAGAATTCTTAAATCATGTCCTTCAATAGAGAGTTTAGGTTCAAGTAGGTTTTCAGGTATTTTTGAAACAACAAACCTTTCAAACCTGTTGTTCAGTTTGTTAACAATTTATTTGAACTTTGAAATAAAATGTTTTAATTGATGTGTGTCACTTTTTTTAAGTTTATTTGAGAGAGGGAGAGAGAGAGAGAGAGAGAGAGAGAGAGAGAGAGAGAGAGAGAGAGAATGCATGAACATGAGTTGGTGTAGGGGTTGGGCAGAGAGAGGATCCCAAGCAGGCTCCACATGACACAGGGCACAATACCACAAACTGTGAGATCATGACCTGAGCCAAAATTAAAAATGGGAAGCTCAGTTGACTGAGCCACCCAGCACCCCTATGTGTATCACTTTTAAACTCATCTTGCATAAGTAGGCTTTTTATAACTTAAAACATTTGGAATGCTAATTTGAGCAAATAACTTATTAGTTACTATACAGAATCTTTTGTCCTCTTTATATTCTGGCAAGCCATTAATAAACATGCTAAATAGTATAAAATCAATAATGTAATCCTGTATCATCACCTCAGGCTCCTCTCTACAGGTTCAAAGCAACACATTCATCAACATTCTATAAATAATTATTTAATCAGCAACTACTACACATAAAATAAACAATCATCTATCTCCCTACAATGAAATAACATTATTAAATGTATCCTGGATCACACCATCTAATAAAGATATAAATAAAATAAAATCATCTCAGCATTATGTTAATTTACATATTCTGTTTTCCTTCTGTTATTTTCCTTCCAAGTTCACATCATTTATTACATCAGCTAAAATTTTGTTACTGGTAAACATTTACGCGATAAATCAGTAAGTTTTAGAATCTACTTTCTCACTATTTCATATACTAAATACTATCTCTTGTACTTCTGCCGTTTCTAATAACCTAAACATGCCTAAGTCCTGTAGCTTTCTCCGGTTCCTCTTTTATTTAGTATCATAAATAATTATGACAAATACCCCCTTCAATAGCAGTGTCTAATAATCTCTCTTATTTGGATTACAGAGTAAGAAGAATTAAGCGTCTTGATCCAGTCTTCATCCACATGTGCAAGCTTAACTGCATAAGTTATCATCTTTCTATTTCTTCTGGAAATCATACAGATAAAAAATAAATGGAGAAAAATACAAATACATGTAGGAAAATAAATGTCCAGCTGACAGAGATAATCTAGATTTCATATTCTAGGTAGTATTTACAAAAGCAAACTGTGCAGAATTCCTTTTTGAATTGAAATTGGGCCCAAAAGAACAGTCACCTACCATGAAGGGCACTTTATTTTGCAAAAACACTTGCGGAAAGAAAAAGTCTTAGGTTCTAACATGTGTACTCCAAAAAGCCTTCCACAAATAGTTGACCAAAGGATTTAATCTTACTCAAAGAGCATTAATATAAAACAGAACTAGCCAAGAAAAATAATAAAATATTTACAAAGAAAGACAAATTATAAAATTGTTGAAGACCTCAGAAAAAAATGGCACAAGATTAACTGAAAATTGTGCCCCACATAATTACTGAAAGTATTAATTTTGGGTGGAAGAAGACATGGTAAAAATGAAAGAACACAGAAATAAAAGGAAAGACAATAAAAGATGATTCATTAATTGGAAGATTCAAGAAAGTAGTTGGAGGTGAAGAAGAAATCATGAAAATATATACAAAATTAGAAAGTCACAAGAGAAATTATGTACAAAGTGAGTTTGAACAAGGATAGCAACAATAGCAAAATGAAACAGAAATAAATTGTAAGATTCAAAATCCAGAAGAAACCCATTGAAAATATTTTTAAATAATAATTCAAAATCTTTGTAGCACCTACAACAAGCCTAGAATGCTGATGATACTCAATAACTATCTGATTTATAAGTAAGTAAAATAAAATAAGTTGTGGCAAGAACATAACTTATGATAGGTAGAATGATACAAGATTTATCTATACTGTGATACATGCTTAGAAGTCAATGAGATTTAAAGATAAAGAAAAAATGAGGGTAGTAATGGAAACAAATTCTGCAAAATAATGAACTTCAGAACACTAGAAATACTTTTGTAAAATTCTCAATAAAATGTATCTATCTACAGATAAACTTCAATTATAAAAGTAACAAAAATATGTTAACATGCAAATCTCTGAAAATGTTTCATGAGCCCTTTTTTATAGAAAACTACTAAATGATAAACTTTAATAATTAAGAGATACTGAGAAATTTTTAATAAAAGATAGGGAATATTAAATATATTTAACAATAGAACTAAAACAGAAGAGTGTGAAGTATAGAATGAGGAGAACCTAAATATTTTAGCCCCAACAATCTAAAAATAATATCCTTCAGAAAAATTAGTAGTAGCTTACAAATTAAAGATGTTTGGAGATACAATAAATTTGCTGATTATTGCTCATGTATAATAGCTAGAAATGAAAAAATATTTTTTAGTGCTGAAAAATCTAACTAAATGTTCAATTATTCAAACTCAGAAAATTTAATAGTTTTGGCTCTTGTTATTTGAAGAGAGAATTTGGGTATGGAAAGAAAACACTAATTGCATTGTTTTTTCCATGTACTGTTTTCTATTCTTTTTTTGTGAAGTATAGATATTATCCAAATAACAAATTACTAAAGTTGCTATATAAAATTATAATTTCCATAAAAATAGAGTATAAACTTGAAAAAAAATAGGAAATTGAACTTTTCTTGAATATTAAAAGAACTAGGGGCACCTTGGTGGCTCAGTAGGTTAAGAATCCTAGTCTTGGTTTCAGCCAGGTCATGATCTCATGGTCCTAAAAATGAGCCCCACATTAAGCTTTGGGCTGGGTATAGAGCCTGATTAAGAGTCTCTCCCTGCCTCTAAAAAAAATTTTAAAAAATTTAAAAAAAGGGGGGCCACCTGGGTGGCTCAGTCGGTTGAGCATCCGACTTCGGCTCAGGTCATGATCTCGTGGTCTGGGAGTTTGAGCCCCACGTCGGGCTCTGTGATGACAGCTCAGAGCCTGCAGCCTGCTTTGGATTCTGTGTCTCCCTCTCTCTCCGCTCTTCTGCTGGCACTCTGTCTCTCTCTCTCAAAAATAAATAAACATTAAAAATTTTTTTTTAAAAAAAAGAGTCTCTCCCTGCCTCTATATCTTCCCCTCCCATGCTCTCACATGTGCATTTGTAGAAATTCAGCTTCTTTTAGTGATTAATCCAGCATTGCACTGGAAGGAGAGAGAGATGAGTTTGGATACAGAGAAGAGAGAAAAACTCTTCCAGAGACACCCCTTCCTGAAGGCAATACTGCACCAATACTAAGCTATCTTGTAGTGACAGAGTGGACAATTTCCAACACAGGAAATAGGAAGTGCCAAACTCTTGGGCATTAAAGGAATATATTCCTACAATCTTTTTCAGGACTTTAGCAGGAAGTCTTCCCACAAGTATCTTGGACTATCCCACTCAAGGATATCTTTACAAGGTTCATGGATACCCCTAAAACTATACCTTTTCCATTTTGCTGCTGGCTCTTTGTGCACATTCCCTAATTTATTCACAAAAGCAATCTCTGCCGGACAGGGTATATGCCCAGAGAATAGGACAAGGTGGGTGGGGAAGGGAGAAAACACAACCTTGAGCTCTAGCACCATCTTCTGAAACATAAAAGAAAGGTTTCTAATCGCCAGCCTATTGAACTGTAAGATCCCAAGACATAAAAGTTTAATTAAGGAGGGATCTGCTACTTCATATGTGAAAGCAGAAGTGTATACCTACAAACAATATGAAAACAGTCATGAAACTATGACATCACAAAAAGAAAATACTTGTCCAGCAACTGAACTCAAAAGCACTGATTTGTTGAGATCTAACTGAAAAAGATTTAAAATAGCTGTTACAAAGACATTCAATGAGGTACAAGAAAACTTAGAAAGACAATTCAATGAAATCAGAGATAAAATTAATAAACAGGAGTTCTTCACCTAAGAAATTATAATTATAAAAAGAACCAAACAAATTCTGGTGTTGAAGTAGTCAATATGGAGATGAAGAGTGCCATAGAGAGAATTGGTTACAGGGGAGACCGGATAAAGAAAGAATAAGGGATCTGGAGAATAGGAATACAGAGATAATACAATTAGAAGAGGATTGGGACCCAAGATTTTAAAAAATTTAAGAAAACCTATGAGAATTATCAAGCTTTATCAGAAACAAATATTAAAATAATTAGTGCTCCAGAGTGAGAAGAAAGGGAGAAAGAGATAAAGAATTTAATTTAAAAAATAAAAGAGATGGGGCTCTTGGGTGGCTCAGTTGGTTAAACGTCCAACTCTTGATTTCAGCTCAAGTCATGATCTCACAGTTGTGAGGCCGAGTCCCGCACTGGGTTCTATGCTGAGCAGGGAGACAATATGGGATTCTCTCTCTCCCTCTGCCCCTCCCCCATTCATGCTTTCTGTCTCTCTCAAAATAAAATAAATTTGTAAAAATAAATAAAAATAAAGGAGGACAATTTCCCAAACCCTGGGGAAGGACTTGAAAATGCAACTTCACAAAGTTCATAGAACACCCTGGTCTCTCAATGCCAAAAGACATTCTCCAACACCTAGTATAATGAAATGATCAAAATTCAATGATAAAGAAAGAAACTTAAAGGCAGCAATGGGAATATAAAATTAACCTAAAAAGGAATTAGATTATGAGCAGATTTCTCAGAAGAAACTTTACATTCCAGCAGATAATGGAATAATATATTCCAAGTGTTGAGAAATAAAAACTGCCAGTCAAGAATATTTTTTCCAGCAAAGTTACACTTTAGATATGTAGGAATAATAAAAGCTTTCCTAGACAAACAAAAGCTCAGGATGTTCACTACCTCTGGACCAAAAGTGCAAGAAATGCTACAAAGGAGTTTTTCAGGCTGAAATGAAAAGACAGTAATTACAGATATGAAAATATATGAAAGTACAAAACATACTGGTAAAGGTAAAAAACAGAATTAGGAAACTAACTCTATTAGGATGGTGTATTAACCACTTAACTGTAGTATAAAGGTTAAAGGCAAAAAATACTAAAAATAACTGTAGCTACTATAATTTGTTAATGAATCCACAGCATTAAAGGAGGTAAATTATGACATCAGAAATATAAAAGGGGAGAAAGTCAGGGTGGTGCCTTTATAGGTGAACAAAGATAAGTTGCTATTGCCATAAAATGGACTGCTATATCTACAATGTATATAAATCACAAAGCAAAAATGGTAACCACAAGGCAAAAATCTAGAGAAGATTCACAAAACACTTAAAAAAGGGAAAGATGGCATACCACCATGAGAAACCACTAATTTACAGTAAGGGGCAGAAACAGAAGGGAAAAGAAAAGGAAATACAAACAACCAGAAAGTAATCAATAAGATAGCAGCATTAAGTCCTTACATATCAATTATCACTCTAAATGCAAATGGACTGAATTTGCCAAACAAAAGACACAGAGCAGCTGGATAGCTTAAAACAAAACAAAAGCCTATGTGTTGCCTGTAAGATACTCATTTAAACTCTAAAGACACACAAGCTCTAAGTAAAATGATAGAAGAAGATAGTCAATGCAAAAGAAAACAGAAAGTGAGGATAGCCATACTTATATCAGACAAAATAGAATTTAAGACAAAAATAGTAACAAGAGAGGAAGTTTATTATAAAATGATAAATGGGTCAATACAATAACATGATGTAACATTATAAAGGTATACATGCTGAACATTGGATCATCTAGATACATTAGTCAAACACTAACAGCTCTGAAGGGAGAAATAAATAATAATACAATAATAGTATGGGACTTCAATGGATAAATAATGCAGTAATGTATAGATCATCCAGACCTCCCACCCCCGCCTCCACAAAAAAAGGGAAACTTAAAATTGAACCATACTTTAGACCAAATGGACTAAACAGATAGAAAATTCCATCCAACAGGACATACATTCTTCCCAAGTGCACAAAGAACATTGTCTAGGATAGATCATATGATAAGCACAAAAACACTTTTAGCAAATTTAATAAGATTAAAATTCTACCAAGTATCTTTCCTGATTATACTGTTGTGAAACTAGAAATCAACAAGAAAAGCTGGAAAATCCTAAATTTGTATAAACAACACACTTCTGAACAACCAATAGGTCAAAAGAGAAATCAAATGGAAAATTAAACATTTTTCAAATAATGAAAATGGAAACACAGCATACTAACTCCTATGAATGCTACAAAAGCTGTTTTGAGAGGAAAGCTTACGGCAATAAATGCATATATTGAGAAATTAGACATTTCTTAAACACCTTTAGACTTCAATGAACTAGCAAAACAAACAAAAAGCAAAACTAAGCCCAAAGCTGGCTGAATACTAGAAATAATTAAAATAAGATAGAAATAAAAGAACTAGAGATGGGGGAAAAAATAGAAAGGTTTAACAAAACTAAGAGCTGGTTTTTCAGAAAGATACAGTTGGCAAACTTTAGCTAGGCTAATGAAGAAAAGAAAAAAACAAAGACTGAAATAAAACTGGAAATGAAAGAAGAGATATTACAACTCTATTAATACTACAGAAATACATAAGATCATAAGATAATACTATGAAAAATTATATGCCAATAAATTAGATAACCTAGGAGAAATGGAAAAGTTACTAGAAATACACAACTTTCCAAGACTGAATCAGGAAAAAATACAAAATCTGAACATACCAGTAACAAATAAAGAGATTGAATTAATCAATCTGAAGTAATTTGAATTTGAAGTAATCAAAAACTTCCCAATACAGAAAGCCCCAGGACCAGATGGCTTCACTGGCAAATTCCACCAAGCATTTAAGAAAGCATTAACATGACTGCATCTCAAACTCCTCCAAAAAATTGAAGAGAAGGGAATACATCCAAACTCATATTAAGAATCCAACATTACCCTTATACCAAAGCCAGATAACAACACTAAAAAGAAAACTACAGAGCTATATCCCTGATGAATACAGATGCAAAAATTCAACGGAATAAGAACACTCAATTCAAGAACCCATTAAAAGGATTATACACCTTGACCAAGTGGGATTTATTTCAAGGATGTGAGATTATGGTTCTACATCTATACAAAACAATAAATGTCATATATCACATCAATGAAATGAAATATTTAAAAAAATCCCACCATCATCTCAATAGCTGCAGAAAAGTATTTGAAGAGATACAACACCCTTTCATGGAAAAAGTCCCCTAGCTATAGAAGGAACATACCTCCATATAATAAAGGCCATTTGTGACAAACACACAATTAACATTATATTCAATGGTGAAAAGCTGACAGCTTTTCTAGTGAGATCAGGAACAAGGATGTTCAACCTCCCCACTCTTATTCAAAACAATATTGGAAGTCCTAGTCAGAGCAATTAGGCAAGAAAAAGAAAGCCATTCAAACTGGAAAGGAAGTAAATTTGTCATTATTTTCAAATGATATGATTTTATATATATGTATAAAATCCCAAAACCCAATCAAAAAACTATTAGAACTAGTCAACAAGTTTAGTAAAGTAGCAGGACATAATATCAATATACAGAAACCAGTTGCATTCCTACACACTAATAATGAAACATCTGGAAGAGAAAACTATAAATGAAGTAAATACTAACTGTATAACTATTCATTCACTATACCATCGATACGATAAAATACCTCAGAAAAATTTAACCAAGGAAGTAAAAGATGCATACAATAAAAACTGGAAGGATTTGTTGAAAGAAATCCAAAAAGATACAAATGGAAAGACATCCATGGGTCAGAAAAATGAATATTGTTAAAATGTCCATAGTACTCAACCAAGTATAGATTCAACACAATGTCTATCAAATTCCAGTGGTACACAGAAACAGAAAAATATTCAAGATTTTTGTGGAGCCACAAAAGATCTCAAATAGACAAAGCAATCCTGGGAAAGAAGGACAAAACCAGAGGCATCACATTTCTGATTTCACACTCTCCTACAAACCTACACTAATTTAAAAAGTATAGTAAGGGCATAAAAGTAGACATGGAGCAACATGGCAGAATAGAGAGCCAAGAATTAAACCCTTGAATATATAGCCAACTAATATTTGGCAAGGGAGCCAAAATACCCAATGCAGAAAGAATAATCTCCTCAACAAATGGTACTGACCAAACAGGAGAAACACATGTAAAAATTGGACCCCTATCTTTCATTATTCACAAAAGTTAACTTGAAATGGATCAAAAACAGACCTAATACTTGAAACTCCTTAAGGAGTTCCTTGACATTGTTCTTGGCAATAATTTTTTGGATATGACATTGGTCTTGGCAATAATTTTTTAGATATGGCAATAATTTTTTGGATAGCACAAACAATGAAAGCAAAAATCAACAATTAGGACTGTAATACATCAAAATGCATCTTTTCTTACTACTATATGACCCAGTAATTCCACATCTGAGTTTGTAACCAAAGGAAATGAAAACAAGGTATCAAAGAGATATGTGCACTCACTTGTTTATTAGGGCATTATTCACAATAACCAAAATATGGAATCAACCTAAGTGCCTATCACCATATATATTATGATATGAATATATGTTTGTGTACACACACACACACACACACACACACACACACAATGGAATTTTATTCAGTAAGGAGAAAGGATATCCTGACATTTACAACATTATGGATCTCCCTTGAGGACATTATGCTAAGATAAGTCAGAGAAAGACAAACCCTCTATGATATTACTTATCATATCATAGATATTACTTATATCATAGATATTACTTATATGTGCAATCTAAAAAAAAAGCTGAATTCAGAAAAGCAGAGTAAAATAAAGGCTACAAGGGGATGGGAGTTGGAGAGATAGAATGGATATTGCTTAAGCGTATAAACTTGCAATAACTAATAAATAAGTCCTAGAGATTTAATGCACAGGATAGTGAATATAAACAATATTATGACATATCATAATATACAATATAATAAATATAATATATAATATAATAAATATTATCATAAGCATCAAACTTCTTGCAAGACTAGATCTTAATTATTACAACCACTAGAAAGAAATAATAATTATGCGATATAATAGAGGTGCTAGTTATTGCTACAATGGCAATCATATCATAATATATAAATGTATCAAATCAACATGTTGTACACCTTAAATTTACACAATGTTATATGTCAATCTAAAAAGTACTATAGGAACATACAAGATTTTTTCCATGACTCCTCTATTGAGATATAATTGACATACCATAAAATTGACCTATTTAATTTAAAGTATCCAGTTCAATGGCTTTTTGTTTACAACGTTGTGCATTCATCATCACAATCAGTTTTATAACATTTTTATTACCTCAGAAGAAACTGAACCTATTAGGAGTCACTCTCGCTGTCTCTGTCTGGGGAAATAAATACTAGAGAAACTTCTAATCTACTGTGTCTCTGGATTTGCTTATTTTTGACATTTTACATAAATGAAATCATTGGTTTGTTGTCCTTTGTGACTGACTTCTTTCACCTAATGCATTAATTTCAAGATGTATTCATGTTGTAGCATGTACCAGTACTTCATTTTTAAAGAAATGTTGAAAAATATTCCATCGTGTAGATGAATCATATTTTATTTACCCATTCATCAGTTGATGGACACTTGGTTTGCTTCCATTTTAGGGCAAATATAAACTCTTAATTTACCTTTCTCTATACATGACTAAGTTTATGAAAAATATTTAAATGTACAGAGACTTAAAATTATTAATTCGGATATAAATTGCTGTGTTTCTAAAACAACGTATGCATTCTTTTAAAATGTCAATAGAATTTTCACAATGGACTAGAAGTTACCTCTCAACAGAAACTTAGCAAGCCAGAAGGGAGTAGCACGATATATTCAGAGTGCTGAATAGGAAAAATCTGTAGTCAAAAATACTCTATCTAACACAAATATCATTCAAAATAGGAGAGATAAAGAGTTTCCCAGGCAAACCAAAAGGAAAAGAGTTCATGTCCACTAAATCAGCCCTGTGAGAAATACTGAAGGGGACTCTCTTAGTAGAAAGGAGAGACCAAAAGTGATACTATAAAGGTAGGAAACAAAAAAGCAGTAAAAATGAATATTTCTTTTAAAAAATTAGTCAAGGAACTCACACACACACATACACACACAAGGATATAAAGTATAACATATTCCTAAAATGTGGAGAGGAGAAAAGGTTGGGTTTAAACAACCATCAATTTAATACAGACTGCTATATTCATAAGGGGTTATATATAAATCTAATGGCAACCATATATCAAAAACCACAAATAAATATGCAAAGAATAAAGAGAAAGAAATCCAAACATATCACTAAAGATAATCAGAAAAGATCTTCAGCAACAACCGCAAAACAAGTAAGTGGCAATAAATGCATATTACCAATAATCATTTTGAATGTAAATGGACTAATCGCTCCAATCAAACAATGTAGCATGACAGAATGGATACAAACATTAAACCAAAGATTGTAACAAGAGACAAAGAAGAATGGTATATAATAATAAAGGGGGCAATCCAACAAGAAGATTTAACATTTGTAAATATTATGCACCCAACACTTAGAAGCACCCGAATACATAACAGATAATAAATGTAAAGGACCTAATCAATGATAATATAATAATAGTAGGGGACTATAACAACCCACATATATCAATGGATGGGTCATCTAAACAGAAAATCAACAAGGGAAACAATGGCTTTGAATGACACACTGGACCAAATGGATTTAACAAATATATTTACAACCTTCCATCCTAAAACAGCAGAATATATATTCTTTTCAAATGCACATTCAATAGTCTCCAGAATACATCATTTATTAGCACATAAAACAAGCCTCAACAAATTCAAGAAGAGCAAAGTATACACCATATATTTTTCTGACCACAAAGCTATGAAACTAGAAGTCAACCACAAGAAAAAATTTTATAAATCACAAATACGTGTAGGTTAAATAATATGTTACTAAACAATGAAAGTGTCAACCAGGAAATGAAAGAAGAAATAAATTACATGGAAACAAATTAAAATGAAAACAGAACACTCAAAAATCTTTGGGATGCAGCACAAGTAGTTCTCAGATAGAAGTTAATAGCACAATACAGGCCTATCTCAAGAAGAAAGAAAAATCTCAAATAAAAAAATGAACCTTACACCTAAAGGAATTAGAAAAACAACAATGAAACCTAAAACAAGCAAAAGGAAGGAAATAATAAAGATTAGACCAGACATACATAATACAGAAACTAAAAAAACAAAAACAAAAAACAAAACAAAACAAAAATACAATAGAACAGATGAATGAAACCAAGATCTGGTTTTTTGGGAAAAAAAAAACAAAAAACTATTGATAAACCTTTCACCAGACTTATCAAAAAGAAAACAGAAAGAACCCTAAGAAATAAAATCATAAATGAGAAGGGAGAAATAACAACCAACACCACAGAAATACAAATAATCATAGAAAAATAATATAAACCAATAAACAGACTCTTGACTATAGAAAACAAACTATATGGTTACCAAAGGAGTGGTAGTAGGGGGGACGGGGAAAATAGAGGATGGATATTAAATAGTACACTTATCATGCTGAAAAAAAGAATAATAAAATAAAATTTTAGAAAAAAAAAGCTAAAACTATAAAATTTTTGTAAGAAAATGTAGGAGCAAATCTTCTTGAACTTGAGTTAGGCAAAAAATTATTAGGTATGGTGTCAAAAGCACAATATAATTAAGGAAAGAGTCTTTGTCATCTCAAGAAATTTAATTGTGAAAACACCTACTCTTTACATCACACTTAAAGGAAAATGACTTCAATATTTCCTGTAAAGAAGTGATTGAGCCATAGAGTTCCAATCTCTTCACATCTATGCAATATTTTGTGGAATTCTTTTCCAGTGCAATAAGAATAGACAGTGTATATATTGGAAAGAATTAAGCTTGTTTTAATTCAGAGGTTTTATAGGGAAAAAATCCAAAAAATAGTTAAGAAAATTCCATGAACTAATTTATTTAATTTTTTAATTTAATTTAATTTAATTTTATTCTTTCTCTTTTTAATGTTTTTTTACTTATTTGGGGAGGCAGAGAGAGAAAAAGAGAGAAAGAAATTTTTGTATCAAGTGGAATGCTTTTTTGTTTTGTTTTGTTTACCTTCATTCATCTTTGAGAGACAGAGAGAGACAAAGAACAAGCGGAGGAGGGGTAGAGAGAAGGAGACACAGAATCCGAAGCAGGCTCCAGGCTCCGAGCTGTCAGCACAGAGCCCGAAGTGGGGCTCGAACTCATGGACTGTGAGATCATGACCTGAGCCAAGTCGGACACTCAACCCACTGAGCCACCCAGGCGCCCCTGGAAAGCTTTGTAACATGTATTTTCACATTAAAGAAATATAGGCTAAAAGAGTGTGCATAGGAATCTTTTTAATCATAGGAAATTAGAAATGCATAAGATGCCTAAGTTTATATTTGTTTAAATATGCCTGGAAAACTCCAGGGTGATACCTCAGAAAATGAGTGGTTTTCTTTGTATGCGAGGATGTCAAGAGCCATCAGGATAGGCAAGGATTTTTTCATTGTAGTTTTTCATGTTGTTAGAATTCCAAGCCTTTGAAATAGATTACCTACCCAAAAAACTAATTTATGCTCATGGTTTAAATTACAGTAATCTATGTCCATAGTCTTATCTTCTGCTTGCTCTTGTTCTTTATTTCCAGGAAGAACATGACCTTCTTTGTATTTCCCAAGGCAGAGCTGAGACAAATATAGGTAAAGATGGTGGTCAACTAAGGCTTTATTTAAAATATGGGAAGGGAAAAGGCAATGGGGTCAGTGGTGGCAGTGGGAGGAGGTACTTGCATTTAATATAAGAGAATAAAAAATGTAATTCGGAATACAAAAATTAAAATGTAGTATTAAAGTATTAAAATTATTATAATTAAGTTAGTAGTTTTTAAACATCTTTTACTTCCTGTCCCTTTCTTCTATTACTAGGCCAATTCCTTATCCACTATCCACCCTAAACTCTTCTCTTTTGGGTCTCAGGAACTTAAAAAAAAATCCTTCTAAAACTATCTACAGGAAGTCAAAAAATCACATACGTTTCTCATAATCTTGCTCCCACCTAGAATACCATTTTACTTTTTTATGTAAAGCAGCTCTGCCCCTTTTTATCTCAAACTTTTCCTTGCAGACAGTACCTTTTCTTTAATAACCAAACAGTGATTAATGTATTGTACTAAACAAAAGACTCATCTACCATTAGTATCCACCTTTAGAAACACAAAGAACTGACAGAAACATTAAAATAACAGGTTCCTTGTTGTTGTTATTTTCTTTGAACACATTGTCTTAGTTCCATGATTTATTTGGACTTAAAATTGTATATTTTAATAATTTCCTGACTTTCTCTTCTTTTCTTAAAAGCATTTCTAAAATAAATTCTAGCCATGGAAATATGCTTATCTTCTAAACTTACATTGAAATGTTCTTTTATGACGTATGGGAGGAAAATTTTTCTCTTCTACCTTTCCAGGTTCTTCGACTGACCTAATTAAGCTGATATAAAACAGACTAAAAGGAAAAAGACAAATTTAATGTCATGCATACAGAAGCTCATAAAAATCTGAGACTAAAAGACAAGACCAAGTCAGGCAGTTTTTATACCTTTTAGACAAAGAAACAATACATTTATGAAGAATTGACAAGAAAAAGAAGTTTGTGCTTGGGGTAGTAAATTAATGAAGTAACAAGTTTTGTTTATACTACCTACTTGGTCCTAAATTCCCTATCTCTGGTGATAAGGATGACTTCTACCCTCATTTGATTGCTTTTTGTTTTATTGTACTTGTAAGAGAATGCAATTTTTGCAAAGTGAAGGTTTGTGGAACCCCTGCGCTCAGCAAGTCTGTTTGTGCATAGCATTTTTCTTACTTGATGTCTTTATGTCACATCTTGGTAAGTCTCACATTTCAATTTTTTTCATCATATTTGTTATGATGATTTGTGATCAATAATCTTTGATGTTACTATTGTAATTCTTTTTGGGTGCCAGGAACTGTATTCATATAAAACTGTGACTTTAGTTGATAAATATGTGTGTTCCGACTGCTCCAACTACTGGCTATTCCCCCACTTCTTTCCCTCTCTTCAGGCCTCCCTCTTCCCTAACACAAAACAATATTGAAATTAGGCCAATCAATAATAGTACAATGACCTCTAAGTACTCAAGTGAAAGGAAGAGTCACGAATTTCTCAATTTACATCAAAAAACTAGAAATGTTAAGCTTAGTGAGGAAGATATATTGAAAATCAAAATGGACTGAAAGCTAGGCCTCTTGCAAAGCCAAACAAACACAAATGATAAGAAAGTGAAATAGCCTTATTGCTGCTTTAGCGGTCAGGACAGAAGATCAAACTACCCCAACAGTCCCTGAAGCCAAAGCCTGATCTGAAGCATGGCGCTAACTCTCTTCTATGAAGACAGAGAGATGAAGAAGCTGCAGAAGTAGTTTGAAGCAGGAAAGTGGCAAGTAAAGAAGCAAACCTACAACATAAAAGTGCTAGATGAACTAATAAGTGCTGATATAGAAGCTGCACAAAGTTATCCAGAAGATCTAGTTAAGATCATTAATGAAGGTGGCTACACTAAAAAACAGATTTTCAATGTAGATTAAACAGCCTCATGTTAGAAGATGCCATTTTGGAATTTCATAGCTAAATTATTAAAAGTATGGGTTTCCTTTTATTCCTCAAAGATTTTTTTTTTCTAGCAGACATAGAATTATTTTACTAGTGGATCTGCTTTGTCCTATTAAGGCTTATGTTCAGCTCTGATAATGCTGTTCTAGAACACTACAATTAAGTGACCTTTTTGGGTTCTTAAATGATTGTCTGGGTGATGACTGAGGCTTCTCTTCTTTAGGTGGTTGTAGAAGTAATGTCTTTGATCACTATGATCTAGAATCTCCATTTACTTCAGAATCTCTTGGTATTATGACGTCTGTTCTTTGCCAAGTCTTATGGAGTCTCACTTTGAGGACGTGTATCTTAATCAGTAAGAAAGTCAAGCTTCTAGAGTTCTTTCTTTTCATAGTTTCCCTTATCTCTGATACTCTGCCCTGAAGATTCTAGCTACATCAGCAGCCCAGAATGCAGCTCTTTCCTTTTTCATTTTGTTCTGTTTTAAACCAACTCCCCTGTTTGGAAAACAACGGTAGGTGGAAATCCAGCGTCATTTTGGAGCTCATCTCATACATTTCCCTTATTTCAAAGGTAGTATCTGTCCACTCTTGATGGTCTAATATATGAAAAATTTATTTAATATAGTCTATCAAATTTTATAATTATTTATGGTGTGAGGGTAAGGCTGATATTCACTACTCTGTCCCTGCTGAAACCTGAAGACATCCATTTAATTTCGATTAAGATTTTCTCTGAGGTCCTCATGTTTTCCCTCCTTATATTTTCTATGTGGTTATCACTCATTAATTAAATCACATGTATAAATCTTTCTCCAGCCTTGATAACACTCTCTAGTTATTGAGGCCCATATCCAGATTTTTGTTGAAAATTTCCACTCCCATAGTCTACCAGAAAACCAAACACGATACATTGATTCCAAAATCATTGTCCCTTTCCCCCATTTCATAGTCCTGTTTTGCTCATTATCTCCACCATTCAGATTAAAATATCTAAATATTATCTATCTCTCACAGTCTCTAAGGCCAACTAATTTTCTAGTATTGTTTATTTCCTTGAAATATATGTCACATCTAAAATTATAGTAGATAGGACACCTTAATTATATGTAGCAAACACATTGGTATTATTGTAAGTAAGTAGGGGAAATTTCCTTAAAGTTACAAGTTGTTTCATGTAATAAAATATCTGAAATCCATCCATAATTAAGGAATGGAGTGGAACATCGAAGGAACATATCTTACTTCATATATTTTCTCCTCTCTGGACATTTGCTTTATTTTTCTTACTACAAATAAGCTTTCTTTGTTTCATTGTTCACGTGGAATAACATTATCATCTAGAGCACAAAAGTTTATATAGCAGCCATTAAAAAGACATTAGAAAGAAATCTTTGATCCCCACGTCTAAATTCATAAGGAGTGGTATCATTAACTTAGATTAAGTAATATTGTCTTTTAAATAAAGATCTGGAAGAAAAACTGATATTGTTCAAAGTGTCTACCAAAAGTTATTTCTGGTAGTTCACTCATAGCTGTGTTAGGCAGACAACTAGTAGATGTGTATGAATTTAACCTCCTAAGTGCTCAGAATACTCATTTCTTATAGTCCTACAAACTTTCTTAGACGATTTGTTTTCCATATAGAAGAGAACTTTTATTACAATGAGTCATGTGTTGTAGTTTCTGTAATTAAGTATGATGGAAAGAAGTGTTGAATTCAGATAACTTTTCAAATAAAGCCTCTATTGTTCATTATCTTCGTAAATTTCGGAAAGGCATTTTATATTTATGAGGTTCATACTTTTGTAAAGCATGGATAACATATTACCTATCTCATCGGCTTGTTATAAGAACACATAATGCAGTAAGTACTCGATACAATACCTACCTAGTACCTGGTATGGCTTAATAAACCTTATCACTATAATTGCCTATTTTTCCTAGTAGACTTAAAGTCTACTTTAAGTAGACTTAAGTGTTTTCCTTTTAACTTTCTTTATTGTGCTTCAATAAACGCTTTCATATAGCTATTGTCAATAATTATATTTTATTATTTACAATTATTTTTTAAATAATTTATTGCTTTGCAGGCAAAATATTCTGGCCGAAAAGCCACTTCCTGTCCTGAAAAACAAATCCAGAAGTTATTTTTCCGACTCTTCCATTCTGGTATTTCTTCAATATAATACTAGAAGGAAGCAACACCCTTTAAAATGCTCCTTTCTCCAGTTCTGGCAGAGAGCGAGGTGAGAAAAGCAGCGAGGCCATCTCTCCCAGGGCCCTCCAGGCTCTCTGGCTTCGGGGCTGGCGGGTGAACTGGGGGGCCCGGGGACAGGTCGCTGTCTCTGACCTGCAGAGACCCAGCGCCGTCGTCGCGGCTGTCCACTGGCTGGGCCCAGGCCTTGAAGCAGCCACTAAGCTCTCCCCACCGGCCGAGGGCCCGAGAAGGCGGGTCTCCGTGGACGCGAGCTCGGCCACCCTTGGGCCTCGGAGCCCCACAGATGCGGGCGGTGGGATGACCGTTCGGTCCCAATTGGACGGGACCTCACCTCCGGACAATGGACAAAGGCCCTAACGGGCCCGGAAGGTGAGCGAAGGCCCAGTCCACGCCGGGTGTACCGGTTAACGGGCCCTAAGGCGGTTGGTCTTCGTTCGACCAGATGCTGACAATGGAAGATAGAAATGGAAGAATTACGCACCACATTTGACCAATAGGAAGACCACCCTTTGGGAAGATTTTCCTGGCCGTTGATAGAAGGCCTGTGTATATAATATAAAAAAACTGCTCTCAACTTACCCCCAAACCTTTCAAAAGAAAACTTCTGCAAAGTCTGGGCTTTGTAGATGTAAAGAGGTTGCCGACATATGATAGAGTTAGAAAATCACACGTCTTGTGGATGCCTGTTTGGTTTATTAAAAATCATAAAAAGAAATGTCTTTGGAAATCACTTTTTTGAAATGGAATTGTTAGACCACCTCCAGAAGCGACATCAGGAGAGACCACGTCCACGTCTGTTCAGTGGGTAAGAGGCCATGAAGTAGAACACCTTGAGGAAGAAAAGAAGGTTCTGTGCCAGACTGGTCATATTTAGAAGACATTTACATGTTATAACCATTTTTTGTGTGTGCTTTTTATTCCTCAGCTACTGTATAGTTAACAATGCTAAGTACTTTTTTGAAATCTCTAGTCTTTCTAGATGTTCTTAAATGCCTGATAGGTTAAAAACAGAGGTAGTAGAAAGAAATTCTGTAAATACCTGTTTGTTAAAATTCATATGAAATACTGTTTAATTTGGGGAATGGCCAGACCACCTCATCCAACAGTAGGCACTGTGTTTGTTCACTGGTTCAGAGGAGAGAGGAGAAGGAAATGCCACGAGCTCTGCCAGTGTGTTCATAGTGAGGCAAGATTCACCATCGTCCTTTATGTTCCTGCATTTTGTATTACTTAGCTGTGTATGTAGTGTATATACTGGACAAATGAGTACCAATTTTCAACATCTAGTCTTTCTAGATGTTAAAGAGGTTGCCAGGGTATGAAAAAAAAATAGAGTTAGTAAACTAATACATTTTGTATATTTTGTGTTAAAATTCCTAGAAAGATTGTCTTTTGAAAATTTGAGCATTATAGCCCATTGGGTTGATGTAGGGAGAGAAGAGAAGGGTTGGTCTTAGGCTAGAATGTTCCTATTTTGAAGACACTTTCACATTATAACTGTTTCATGTCTGCAGTTTATTCAAGACTACTATGTATATAGTGGACAAATTAAGTCCTTATTTGAAACATCTAGTCCTGTCTAGAGGTTTAGAAGTGTCCAACATATGTTAAATGTAGAGGTAATAAAATGTCACTTTGTAAGTACCTTTTTGCTAAAATTCATAGGAAATAACTGTCTTGGGAATGGAATTGTTAAACCACTTCTGAGCACTGAGTGGTTGGAGGAGGTGGAAGGGAAAGAATTGCAAAAGGTAATATGCTGGTGTGTTAATACTTGGACATTTTCAGACAAAACCATTTTTTTGTATGTTCACATGCGTTTTGTTTTGCTGTGTATATAGTGTATATAATGGACAAATGAGTCCTAGTTTTGCAACATCTAGTCTCTAGATGTTAAAGAGGTTGTTAGTGTATGACAAAGTAGTAAAATCAGCACATTTTGTACACGTGTTGAAACTCAAAGGAAAGCTTTTCTTCTGTAAATGACTTTTGGATATGAATTTGTTCAACCACCTCTAAGCATTACACATGCCTATACTTGTCTACTGGATTACTGGTGGAGAGAAAGAAGTGAGGGAGGGAATAGTTTAGGCCAGAATGGTCAGATTTAGAAGATACCTCAGATTATACCCATTGTTAAGTGTGTGCAATTTTATTTAACAGTGCTTTGTACATAGCGAACAACTAAGTTCTTATATGAGATATCTAGTCTTTTAGATATTTAGAAATGCTTGATGTATTTAAAAGTAGAAGTAGAGTAATGCTTCTTGTAAAAAGCTTTTAAAATTGCTGGGAAATACTATTTTTGGAAATGGAATTGCTGACTCACCTCTCTGAATAGTATGCTTACTTGTTCATTGGTTTGTGGGAGGTGGGAGGGAAGAAATTGGAAAAGATGTTTTGCTAGTGGGTGCTAGGAAATTTCAGCTTATCCATTGCCCTATATGTTATGTGCATTTAACTTGACTGTATATGTTGTATATATACTGGACAAATGGGTCCTAATTTTATAATATCTAGTCTCTAGATATTAAAGAGCTTACCAATGTAGGATAAAAGTAGAGTTAGTAAACTAACACAGTTTGTACACTTTATGTTAAAATTCATTGAAAAGCTGTCTTCTGAAAAGAACTTTTAGAGATGAAGAGCTAGAAAAAGAACAGCAAATAAAACCCAAAACCAGCAGAAGACAGGAAATAATAAAGATCAGAGCAGAAATTAATGCTATCAAAACAAACAAACAAACAAACAAAAAATAACAGTGGAACAGATCAATGAAACCAGAGAAGGTTCTTTGAAAGAATTAACAAAATTGGTAAACCACTAGCCAGTTTTATCAAAAAGAAAAAGGAAAGGACCCAAATAAATAAAATCAAGAATGAAAGAGGAGAGATCACAACCAACACAGTAGAAATAACAATAATAAGAGAATACTATGAGCAATTGTATGCCAATAAAATGGGCAACCTGGAAGAAATGGACAAATTCCTAGAAACATATACACTACCAAAACTGAAAAGGAAGAAATAGAAAATTTGAACAGACCCATAACCAGTAAGAAAATCAAATCAGTAATCAAAGATCTCCCAGAAAACAGGAGTCCAGGGCCAGATGGCTTTCCAGAGGAATTCTACCAAACATTGAAGGAAGAGTTAACACCTATTTTCTTGAAGGTGTTCCAAAAAATAGAAATGGAAGGAAAACTTCCAAACTCGTTCTATGAATACAGCATTACCTTGAATCCAAAACCAGAGACCCCACTAAAAAGGAGAACTATAGACCAATTTCCCTGATGAACATGGATGCAAAAATCCTCAACAAGATATTAGCCAACTAGATCCAACAATACATTAAAAAAAAATTATCCACCACAAGCAAGTGGGATTTATACCTGGGATGCAGGGCTGGTTCAATATCCACATAACAATTAACGTGATCCACCACGTCAATAAAAGAAAGGACAAGAACCAGATGATCCTCTCAATAGATGCAGAGAAAGCATTTGACAAAATACAGCATCCTTTCTTGATAAAAACCCTCAAGAAAGTAGGGATAGAAGGAGCATACGTCGAGATCATAAAAGCCATATATGAATGACCCAATGCTAATTTCATCCTCAATGGGAAAAAATTAAGACCTTTCCCCCTAAGGTCAGGAACCAGATAGGGATGTCCACTCTCACCGCTGTTATTCAACATAGTATTGGAAGTCTTAGCTTCTGCAATCAGACAACACAAAGAAATAAAAGGCACCCAAATCAGCCAGGAGGAGGTCAAACATTCACTCTTTGCAGATGACATGATACTCTATATGGAAAACCCAAAAGAGTCCACCAAAAAACTGCTAGAACTGATTCATGAATTCAGCAAAGTTGCAGGATATAGACTCAATGCACAGAAATTGGTTGCATTCCTATACACCAACAATGAAGCAACAGAAAGAGAAATCAAGGAATCAATCCCATTTACAATTGCACCAAAACCCATAAAATACCTAGGAATAAATCTAACCAAGAGGTGAAAAATTTATACAATGAAGACTATACAAAGCTTATGAAAGAAATTGAAGACACAAAAAAATGGAAAAAGATTCCATGCTCCTGGATAGGAAGGACAGATATTGTTAAGATGCCAATACTACCCAAAACAATCTACATATTCAATGCAATCCCTGTCAAAATAACACCAGCATTCTTCACAGAACTAGAACAAATAATCCTAAACTTTGTATGGAACCAGAAAAGACCCTGAATAGACAAAGCAATCTTGAAAAAGAAAACCAAAGCAGGAGGCATCACAATCCTGGACTTCAAGCTATACTACAAAGCTGTAATCATCAAGACACTATGGTACTAGTACAAAAACAGATCAATGGAACAGAATAGAGAACCCAGAAAAGGACCTACAAACATATGGCCAACTAATCTTTGAAAAGCAGGAAAGAATATCCAATGGAATAGAATCTCTTCAGCAAGTGGTGCTGGGAAAACTGGACAGTGACATGCAGAAGAAGGAAGTTGGACCACTTTCTTACACCATACACAAAAATAAACTCAAAATGGATGAAAGACCTCAATGTAAGACAGGAAGCCATCAAAATCCTCAAGGATAAAGCAGGCAAAAACCTCTTTGATCTTGGCCACAGCAACTTCTTATTCAACACATCTCCAGAGGCAAGGGAAACAAAAGCAGAAATGAACTACTGGGACCTCATCAAAATAAAAAGCTTCTGCACAGCCAAGAAAACAATCAGCAAAACTAAAAGGCAACCAACAGAATGGGGGAAGATATTTGCAAACGACATATCAGATAAAGGGTTAGTACGCAAAATCTATAAAGAACTAATCCAACTCAACACCCAAAAAACAAATAATCCAGTGAAGAAATAGGCAAAAGACATGAATAGACACTTCGCCAAAGAAGACATCCAGATGGCTGACACATGAAAAAATGCCCAACATCACTCATCATCAGGGAAACACAAATCAAAACCACAGTAAGATACCACCTGACACCTGTCAGAATGGCTAACATTAACAACTTAGGCAACAACAGATGTTGGCAAGGTTGCAGAGAAAGAGGATCTCTTTTACGTTGTTGGTGGGAATGCAAGCTGGTGCAGCCACTCTGGAAAACAGTATGGAGGTTCCTCAAACAATTAAAAATAGAACTACCCTATGACCCATCAACTGCACTACTAGGTATTTATCCAAGGGATACAGATGTGTTGTTTCGAAGGGACACATGCACCCCAATGTTTATAGCAGCACTACCAACAATAGCAAAAGGATGGAAGGAGCCCAAATGTCCATCAATGGATGAATTAATAAAGAAGAAGTTGTATATATATTATATACAAAGGAGTATCACTCAGCAATCAAAAAGAATGAAATCTTGCCATTCGTAACTACGTGGATGGAACTGGAGGGTATTATGCCAAGCAAAATTAGTCAGAGAAAGACAAAAATCATATGACTTCGCTCATATGAGGACTTTAAGAGTCAAAACAGATGAACATAAGGGAAGGGAAATAAAAATAATATGAAAACACAGAGGGGGACAAAACAGAAGAGACTCATAAATATGGAGAAAAAACAGAGGATTACCGGAGAGGTTATGGGAGGAAGGATGGGCTAAATGGGTAAGAGGCATTAAGGAATCTACTCCTGAAATCATTGTTGCACTATATGCTAATTTGGATATAAATTTTTAAAAAATTAAAAAAAAATAAAATGCTCCTTTCTCCTTTTCTGTATTTCCAGTTCTACCCTGAATTTTATGACTTTTCCTTCTCTGCTTCCATTTCTTCTATTCTCGTTTCCATACCTTGAATATGGGGGACAAAATTCAGGTAGTGGTTCACAGTTCTCATTTCTTGTAGTCATTTTGTTTAATCAAATCATCAAAACCCCAGGTTTATATATTAACTCTATGCAGATTAATTTCAGATCTTCAGCTCTGACTTCTCTTCTAAGCTTCAGGCTTTCAAATTCTATTAACTACCAGAAATTGCTTTCCAGATACTTTCATAGTTCCACAAACTCAAAAATTGTGAGACGATTTCAGTCATCATTAACATTTTTTCACAATCCTTATTTCCTTCAACTTTCAGATTTCTTGAAATATCACCATTATTCCTTCAACCATATAGAAGTGAATCCTGGCAACAATGTAACTGTGGGGATACAACTGAACTGAGAATTATCTGAGCAACTTTATAAATATATGTTAATTTCAAAAGATGCAACATTATGACAGAAGGTACATCTCCAAAACATATGTAATAACAGAGAAAATAGACATAGACACAGATACTGAAACACTTTGTCCACATTATACTTCTGAGAAGGTGATGGCTTTTCTTGAAACTGCATACCCATGCACACAGTAATACCAAAAGTCAGTGCATTTTTTTTATTCAGTATTCTGATAGTTCATTCCAAAATCCCATTAAAATATTTACTTTAGTACTACACAAAGAATTGGTATTAATTTAGGTCACAGGTATATCCTGATTTCGTGTCATCTATTGCATATTTATCTATAAATTACTAGGCATTATATTTTAAGTTCTTTGGACTTTAGATTGGTGGTTTGTACTATTTCAGAGTTTCAGACATTATTTTTGGATTCCATCTATATTTTGGTGACCGTTACATGTCTCTAGATGTGGTCCATGAGTGTCCATATCGTGCAGACTCAAGAGTATTTGCTTTTTATCTTATCTCTAGAGCTATTATTTAGATACACTTACCCATGAGCTCATTTTCATTTAACTCTGTAAAAAGCATAATTATTGACATATTGCATGTCTGTCTCAATATATTGGTAATTGTTTTGAAAAATCTGAAGATACAGTATGCTAAAAATGTGGGTGACCATCTAACATTTAGTAAAATGAATCTGCATAATTTTTCAAAAGCTCTTTTGGAATGTGCATCTTCCTATAATATAATTACTTGATGAAAATAAGAGCATTTTAAGCTCTTTTTCATAATTCTATGCAACATTGTAGCAAAGGTGTGTGAGGAAGATGAAAGGTGATCTTCAATGTAGGAAGCTGTTTTGTCATGCTAGAAAACTTGTTTGTAGTTGTCGTGAAATGCCAATAGTGGTTTAGAATACTATTTCATGCTCAGCAATTGTAAAGAAAAGACTATTAAATTTGTCCCACTCAAGAAATTGGCCTTTAGCCAAAAGCCACAGTTGAGTTTAAAATAAGGAAAATAGTGTATTTTTTGCAAAACATTTTTATGCTTTATTTCAAAGCAGGCATTATTACATTATGACATATTAATTGATTAGACAGGGTGAAAGGATGGTGCTTTACCTAGAGCTTAGAGATACAGAGAGAGAGAGAGAGAGAGAGAGAGAGAGAGAGACTGAAAGAGAGAGAGACAGGCTTCTTTGGCATACTATGATGTCAACTACTCCCTTGAATACTCGACTATCTCTCAAATTATTTCTGGACATTGTTTACACATGTTGATCATCTGTAGCAAGACAAAATAATGATGCTGAAATTATTTTCTAAATGATAAAGGAAACCACAACTAATGCAAGATAATGTGGTGCTACAGAAAGCAATTTCTCTACCATCTTATTTAAAACATTTTCTAGAAGCATGTTACAAACAATCCATGAAAATAACTCATAATGATGTTTTAGTGGAAGCACATGCTTATTAAAACCACTAATCCAGTTTTTCTCCAAGCCTTGGGGTATTTTGCATATTTTCCTGGCTATTATATTTAATTATGAAAGTATATTTTCCAATTTAATTACTTTGAATTATAATTTAGAAACATCAAAAGTCCAGTCTACACATGAAAAATGCATTTGTACTTCTAAAATTTTGGTTTGTATTTGAATTAAAGACAAACATGCAACAGATTAAATTATATTTACCAGTTTCAAGCTCATGTAAGATGACCTTATTAATTTTTGTTGTGTACAATACTATAAATATTACTAAAGGCAGGATGCCATTTGGTTAACCTAAAAATAGAGTGAGATGAGCACAGCAATATCATATACTCAAAGCACCCTTTTAAGGAATATTTCCAGCTAAAATTATACAATTTGTATTACACAATGAGTCGTTAAGAAGAAAGATATTATAAAAATGAAAATTGCTTTGTGTCACTAACTTTAAAGTTAGAAATTCTGACAAATATGCGCATGTAGAGGTTACTATTGTCTAGCTCTGAACTCATTTTCTCTAAAGTACTTGCAAATTTATTTTTTAAAAGTTTCTTTTTTGAGAGAGAGAGAGAGAGAGAGAGAGAGAATGAGAGCATGTGCACGTGCTTTGGGGAGGGGCAGAGAGAGAGGAAGACAGAATCTGAAGCAGACTCCAGGCTCTGAGCTGTCAGCACAGAGCTTGACATGGAGCTGGAATTAGGGACCACAAGATCATGACCTGAGCGGATATCAGACACTTAACCAACTGAACCACCCAGGCGCCCCTAAAGTACTTGAAAATTTTAAACTTATTTCTAAGAGTATGAGCTTACTCTAAATTAGGTGCAAATCATGAAGACATTAATGTATACACAATATTCTAATTAATGAATAAAAACAATCTTATTGATTACTTCAATGATCCCTTCGCACATTACATGCAACTCTTCAAAGTGAGTTATACATTTGCAGAGGATAATGAAGGATTGATATTGAGTCCTTTTTAATTAGTTGAAACAGTAAAACTAAATATAATATTTTATCTTAAATATGAATTAAATTAAGGTTTAAAAAACAGGATATAAGTGAGAAAACATTGATTTGTTAAATAGACTGCTTAGCTAGGCTGAAAAAGAATCTAGAAAAAATGAGAAGGATACAAATTGATTACATTAAAAGTAACCAACTGCTAATTTTATCTTAAACTTCTATATTTACTATTTTTATAAACTCTAATATGGGATTTTTCATTCTCATTCTTATATGACTGACAAGAAAAAAAAGGTCTCTGAAAGTAGTCAAAAATGAAAGCAAAAATATTGAAATAAGATTTAACATCAGAAGATTTAATCAGTTCCCAAAGAGTAATCTTGATTCTGATTCTTCCGTGCAAGTGAAAAACGTATGTTGCATTTGTTGTTGAAAGATAAATGTAGTGTCGTCCAGTGAAGCCATGCTTAATTTATCATGTACTCAAGGGTCTTATTTTAAGACTTTTAGACTGACTTGCTGCTTAACATGATCTAGCTTGACTGCTTTAATTTTATAAAAAAAAAAATCATTTTGTATTGATTGACTTTTATGGTAGAAAGAACAGGAGAACTAGCACATTTTTGGAACTGTTTTGTAAATATGTGTCTATATACATACAGTGAAACATTCTGTTTGTTGTAATATATCAGAGACCAATTCATCAACCAGACCGCTTCTTTTTCTTGACATTTTAGACTCAAGTCTTTTAAATATACAAACTAAAACATTAGGGTGGAATTTATGCACAAAATGTTTCAAGAAGTGGGAGACTGAATTATGAAATGAAACAAAAAGAATAAGACAATTAAGGCGGTATTATTTAATTTACTGAACTTTTGGTACCGAATCAGGCAATCAATACACTAAAGGTAAAATAATAAATCAAATAAGTGAGCTTTATTATAAAGGACAGAATAGTTTTCTTCCACAGGTACTAAGTTATTTTTTATAGAGGTTAGCAAATAAGTTTCATATGAAACTCCAAATTGCACATAGTCACAAAGTAGCTTTGGATAAGTTTCCTAAGACATGATGACTTAATTTTTTCAATCCCTCGTGGTTAGAATGATAGGTCTTTTTATGTACATATACACACAGAGAGATGCTGCACATAGACAGCGTTGTTACTACCAATTTAACAAATATGCCAAGAATAAGGAATGAAACAAAGAAAATCTATACTTTGCTGAAGGAAAGATTTAAGAAAGTTGTTTATTCCTTTAAAGCTTTTTTTTTTTTTTTTTTTTTAATACACCTAACTCCTCTAGGTCCAGTGTTCTTTATGCTTGTGAGTCACGCACAAATGAAAAGCAACCACTTCTATCTGGCTGCATAATCACAAACAGACTCTACTCAAGAGCTTGCTGAAGCATCAGTTCCTTCTTCAGGGAACACTTCCCACTGGCATTCAAACACCCTTATCTTTAGGAAAGTAGAGCTATGCTCCCCACACCTACTGGGTATTTGCTATCTCCACTTCCTCACTTTGCATTTTTTTTGTATTTGTATATTCTTATGATTAACAAAAGTGCAAGTGAACTATATATAAAAAAAAATAAAATGGAAGCACCTTTCTTTACATTTCACAAAAAATGTCATATACATATTTTGCATAGTTGCTTCATATCTTTTAACACATTACAAATAAAATTGGCATGTCAACTGTTTCTTTGCTTTCCTTTCCACACCCTCCTGCTCACCTACTTCTCCAAAACCAACTACCACCATGAATCAGTCATGTTCTTATAATTTCTATATACACACATACACATATACACACACGTACATGCTTTACAACAAACATATACAGGTGTCAACACATACCTGTACATTTATGCACCTACACAGACACATAAATTTTAAAGGTGAAGAAACATAAAATTAGGTACAGAAGGTATAAAAAGCTTCCTGAAGGTCACAGAACTAGTAATTAATGGCATCAAGATCCAAATACAGTCTTCTCTGGAATTCATGTACTTAATCAGCACTTGATCTTCAATAAATACTTGATACTGATTCTCAGGTATTTCTCTACTAGAAATTGCTAGATGTATGTTATACACACACCATCAATTTTATTGGAAAAATGCCAACGATATGTAAGAAATTGCACTAATGAATATTCTCACCAGCAATTATATACACATTTCTGTTTTCCTACCACATTGCCAGCACTGAAATATATTTTTATATTTTAACCAATCTGATATGTCTGCAATGAAATTTCAGTTTTATTTTAATTGATCTTTTTTGATAATTAAAAATGGACACCTTCTAACATTTTCAATTTTATATTTTCTGAATTTCATATGCAATATCTTTGTTATTGTTCACTGTTTTACTAATTTATAGAAATTTCTTTTTATATATTCTGAATTTTATTGCCCTATTACACTGATGGAAATCTAACTACTCTTTACTTTTTCTTTAAATATAATCCGTAATTGTGTTTTATCATTTAACATAATATTACATTTTTATGAGTTCTGAATCGTTTTATTGTAAAAAAGAATACTGATATGTACTTCAAATTATTTTTCAATTTCACTGTCACTATTGGTCCTCAATTCATTAATAATTTACTTTATTGTAAGTTGCAAGAAGGGTGTCTATTTCTCTACCTCACCCCACTCATCAATAATCTGCTAGAGATAGGTCCTAGAACAGGTAATATAGATTCACGAGACAGAATAAATATAAAGTCCACAATCTGGTAAATATATGTAATGAGTGAAAAAATGGGGAGGAAGAGGGAACATTATTTATGTTGTTTGCTATAGATCAAGGAATTTCCTATCCTTTAATTTAAAAAAAAAAATTTTTTTTAACATTTATTTATTTTTGAGACAGAGAGAGACAGAGCATGAACAGGGGAGGGTCAGAGAGAGGGGGAGACACAGAATCTGAAACAGGCTCCAGGCTCTGAGCCATCAGCACAGAGCCCGACGCGGGTCTGGAACTCACGGACCATGAGATCATGACCTGAGCCGAAGTCGGACACTCAACCAACTGAGCCACCCAGGCGCCCCTCCTTTATTAATTTTTAAAGTCCTATTACTCTGGACTGATTTTGAATTTCATTGATTTTTGTTCTACATCTATTGAAAATATCATGTTTCTTCTCCTTCAATAGTTTAATGTAGGGAAATAACAGAGTTATCAAAACTGGGGTATCTTTGCTTACCTAGAATAAGTGCTTCTCATTTATGATGGTTTAAACATTTTGATATGTAGGAGAATTTATTTATTAAGACTTATTTCAGGAATTTTCATTCTATATTTTTAGGGGGAATTAGCTTATATATTTATTTTCTTATAAAGTCCTATATAACTTTATTCTTAATATTTTAGTTGCCTTATGAACTCACATTAATAGGGTGTGTTTTGTTTTTTTTTTTCTATTTCCTGAAATGGTTTCTAAGAAGTAGGAGTTATTTATATCTTGAGGTTTGGAAAACTTACCTGTGATTAGGGAATAACTTTTAGGGAAAAACACATTTTTACTGTGATTTAATTTCTTTCATGTTTTTAAAAGTAATCAATTTTCTACATTTTATTCAAGTTAGTTTTGACAACTGGTAGGTTTCTAGAAATTTCAGTTTGTCATGTAAGTTTTCAAGTATGTTCACAATTTTTTTCTTCTTTTAATTCAGCAAATATTTATTTAGTGTATCATCTTGTCTAACACCCTTTTATATGCTTATTAATGCATGTTCTTTTAAATATTATATTATTAATGTACATTCTTTTCTCTCTCAAACTTACTATAACTTTATTTGTAAATCTTTTTAAGAATAAATATTTGGTGTTCTTCACTTTAAAATGAAGACACACACCCTGATTCCCCCAAATTTTCATTGTTTTTCAGGAAAGCAATATAGAACTAGAGATATATAAGTAGGTAAGTAAGTAGGTAAGTGAGAGGAAGGAAGGAAGGAAGGAAGGAAGGAAGGAAGGAAGGAAGGAAGGAAGGAGAAAGAAAGAAAGAAAGAAAGAAAGAAAGAAAGAAAGAAAGAAAGAGAAGGAGGGGAGGAGAGGGTAAGAGAGGGGAAGGGAAGGGAAGGGAAGGGTGAGAGGGAGGAAAGTAGGGAGGGAGGGAGAGAGGGTGGGAGAGAGAGAGGGAGAGAGAGAGGGAGGGAGGGAGGAAGGGAGGAAGGAAGGAAGGAAGACTGGTAAACTAATCACGAGTTGCCTTACAGTGTTTCCTGGAGATGATTAAATCTAGAGTAAGTTAACAACATAGAAAAGATATTCAATGCCATAAAACTTAAATGACAAATAAGAAACACTACATTGATGCAGAAGAATGAAACTCAAAAATATGTGCAGTACCATCATTCTTCTTGAAGCTAGAACAAGCAATCCTAAAATTCATATGGAACCACAAAAGGCCCCAAATAGCCAAAGTAATTTTGAAGAAGACCAAAGCAGGAGGCATCACAATCCCAGACTTTAGCCTCTACTACAAGCTGTAATCATCAAGACAGCATGGTATTGGCACAAAAACAGACACATAGACCAAGGGAATAGAATAGAAACCCCAGAACTAGACCCACAAGACTATGGCCAACTAATCTTTGACAAAGCAGGAAAGAATATCCAATGGAAAAAAGACAGTCTCTTTAACAAATGGTGCTGGGAGAACTGGACAGCAACATGCAGATGAATGAAACTAGACCACTTTATTACACCATTCACAAAAATAAACTCAAAATGGATAAAGGACCTGAATGTGAGACAGTAAACCATCAAAACCCTAGAGGAGAAAGCAGGAAAAGACCTCTCTGACCTCAGCTGCAGCAATTTCTTACTTGACACATTCCCAAAGGCAGGGGAATTAAAAGCAAAAATGAACTTTTGCAACCTCATGAAGATAAAAATCTTCTGCACAGTAAAGGAAGCAATCAACAAAACTAAAAGGCAACCAACGGAATGGGAAAGGATATTTGCAAATGACATATCAGACAAAGGGCTAGTATCCAAAATCTATAAAGAGCTCACCAAACTCCACACCCAAAAAACAAATAATCCAGTGAAGAAATGGGCAGAAAACATGAATGGACACTTCTCTAAGAAGACATCCAGATGGCCAACAGGCACATGAAAAGATGCTCAACATCGCTCTTCATCAGGGAAATACAAATCAAAACCACACTCAGATATCACCTCATGCCAGTCAGAGTGGCCAAAATGAACAAATCAGGAGACTATAGATGCTGGACAGGATGTGGAGAAACGGGAACCCTCTTGCACTCTTGGTGGGAATGCAAACTGGTGCAGCCACTCTGGAAAACAGTGTGGAGATTCCTCAAAAAATTAAAAATAGACCTACCCTATGACCCAGCAGTAGCACTACTAGGAATTTACCCAAGGGATACAGGAGTACTGATGCATAGGGGCACTTGTACCCCAATGTTTATAGCAGCACTCTCAACAATAGCCAAATTGTGGAAAAAGCCTAAATGTCCATCAACTGATGAATGGATAAAGAAATTGTGGTTTATATACACAATGGAATACTACGTGGCAATGAGAAAGAATGAAATATGGCCCTTTGTAGCAACGTGGATGGAACTGGAGAGTGTTATAACTAGAGTGTTATGCTAACTTTCTCATACAGAGAAAGACAGATACCTTATGTTTTCAGTCTCATGTGGATCCTGAGAAACTTAACAGAAACCCATGGGAGAGGGGAAGGAAAAAAAAAAAAAAAAAGAAGTTAGAGTGGGAGAGAGCCAAAGCATAAGAGACTCTTAAAAACTGAGAACAAACTGAGGGTCGATGGGGGGTGGGAGGGAGGGGAGGGGAGGTGATGGGCATTGAAGAGGGCAACTTTGGGATGAGCACTGGGTGTTGTATGGAAACCAATTTGACAATAAACTTCATATATTAAAAAAAATAAATAAAAATAAAAGTTTAATTTACAAGGGGAAAAAATATGTGCAGAAATAGGTTGTGAAAAGGAGAGTAAAAGTGTTGGTGTTAAAGATGACAGAAGAATATTCTTTTCTAAATGTTTTTTTGAGTTTAGAGTAGTATGGAGTAATATTTTCCAAACTTGGTTATCAATAGAAAGTTTTTAATGTTATGTTGACAGGACATAATGTTGGCAGAACACTGATAGGTGGGCACACTTAGATTAAAATGTGGAAGGATGCTATTCTCATCTAATTGATGTAAGGAAAACAATTAAAATTTTATTAAAATATATCTATATATTATTTCAATCTTTCATCACCTTTAGATTTCATGTTTTACTTATACAAGATGGAGAAGGATTGGCTTCAATAATTTGTGCCCTTTTTAAATATTATATAATTTATCATGCTATAATCATGCCTCAGATCAAACCCAATAAAAGGGAGGAACATTCATAAAGTTCTTTCATGCTAATTTAAACCTGTTATTATATCCCAATCATCACAGAAATTTACAAGAGCTCATAAGGAAAGTTGATGATGTAAAACCTATCCAGAGATGCTGTCTTCTATGTCAATACATGAGGATTTAAAATTCCACTCCTAAATTTTCAATTGTGCTTTGTAGATGAATTACCTATATTTTATAAACCACTAAGGTAAATCCCTTCCAAAGGAATTTGATAAGTAATAGAGATATCTTTAAATAGCTTGAGTAAATGAAAAAAGGAATAGAAATCTACTATGCTAGTATCACAAGTACTCAGATTTGAGGAAAACATTTTGTTATTTTTCAAAGAATGTAAGTGGGAGACTTATCCTGTCTCTATTATAATTGATTGCTTTATTAGACCTCTTCATGATTAGAACCACATCTTAATAGTAATTTTCCTCATCAATTTAATTTTATATTTTATGATAAGTGTGTGACATAACACTTTTAATAACAGAATTTTAAGGTCACTTAAAAATATCTGATGAATATTAAGAATGTTTTATTGCAAATAACATGTATCTATATATTAGGTTTTTTTAGTTTTAAAAATAAATTTGAGAGCAAGGCAACACTTAACTCATAAGGTAAAAAAGTAATCAATTGAAAATACGAAACATTTTTTTAATTTAAATTCAAGTTAGTTAACATATAGTGTAGTCTTGGCTTCAGGAGTAGAATTCAATGATTCATGTCTTATATACGACACTGTGCTCATCCCAAAAGTTGTCCTCCTTAATGCCTATTACCCATTTAACCCAACCCCCTACTTCAAGTCTCTCAGCCCTCTGTTTGTCTCTGTATTTAAGAATCTCTTTGGTGGGGCACCTGGGTGGCTCAGTTGGTTGAGCATCTGACTTTGACTCAGCTCATGATCTCACAGTTCATGGTTCGAGCCCTGTGTGGGGCTCTGTGCTGACAGCTCAGAGTCTGGAGCCTGCTTCAGATTCTGTGTTTCCTTCTCTCTCTCTCTCTCTCTCTCTCATTCTCTCTCTGCCCTTTCCCCACTCACACTCTGTCTCTCGGTCTCTCTCTCTCTCAAAAGCAAACATTAAAGAATCTCATAGTTTGCCTCTCTGTTTTTATCTTATTTTTCCTTCCCTTCCCCTATGTTCATCTGTTGAGTTTCTCAATTCCCACATATGAGTGAAGTCAAATATGAAATTATTTTTCTGCATGGGTATATAAATTTTAAAGTATTTACTATTCAAACATAATGCAATAGACTGTCTCCTTGCTCAGTGAAAGCTGCCTATGTCAATTAAATATCCCTGAGTTCTAACCTGAGGCACCTATAATTTGGTGTAGGCTAGAGCAGCTTGCAAAAGCAAGCACAGAACATGTAATGCTGTAGGTAATCCAGCTGCATATCCAACACTGGGTGTGGCAATGTTGATTGATTTTTCTTAAGGACCATTTGCAGAAAAGGCATCTAGGCTTGCACTTATTAAAAGAAACTTTATGGAGTAAATTTTAAAATATTTAACAAATATTGACAAGGCAATGACCAATCAGAATGGAACAAGATGTGCTAATATTTACCAGGTAAATATCAGATCTGAGGTTATGCCTAGGAGGACTGTTTCCCCGTGCACAAATACTCTATTGGCAGATAGATTTGTGAATTTTCCCCAGGGAAGAGAAGCTGAGAAATATTTGTCCTCAATTCATTGGTAAGGCCTAAGCTGGGGGCAGGGCATGAACTTTATGTATTTGTTCTAAGTTTTTATTAGTTTGGACTGAACTTTTAAAAAGAAACTACCTTTTTTTAGCTGAAAGTAACTGACAGGGTAGGAGATCTGCCCATATTGTCATTAATTGGAAGGGGTTATAAATGCTCAGAACAGGCGTAAATGCTTTTTTTTTTGAAGAGAAAAAAAACAATTTTGTAGTTTGTATGCCTGTGAGTTTAAACTATTTTATAAGCTACCATTTTTATGTGTGTAAAAATAGGTTAATTGCTGCATGTTTTCCATTATGTAATTCAAATACGTTTACCTACTTGAAATTATAAAGAAAGTTATATAGATGATTATAAAGTACATAATGTATGTTTTGTTTTTACATATGTAAAAAGAACTTATATTAGTATTAGGATTATTTATGCTGTGTTACAGTAGCAAACTTCAAATATCATTGATTTAAAAGAATACATATTTATGCCAAGCCCAGGTAGTTTCAAAAAATTCACAAGGCACAGAAACAACATGGGCACTAGTGATTCAAGATATCTCCATAGCTGAATCTCAGAGCTGGAACATGCAGCTTCTTTTGTCTATAGCGCAGAAGAAGAAAACACTGGATTTCCATGTAAGCAATTTGATACTTTGCATTGAAACAATATGACATTTCTACTCACAATCCATCAACCTGAAAAAGTCACATGGCCCAGCCTAACCACAAGTAGGTTAGGGAAGTATAATCCACCATGTGTTTGTTATACAGTGAAAGAGCTGAATGAGACTAAACACTACAAGTCTTTACATAGCCAGTTATTAGCTGTGGCCACTGTCCTTTGGGATACATGGGATACATGTGATTCCATACACGGGATAAGCTTTAATAGATAATGACCTATTTATTTCTTTAAAATATTGTAATGGTTTATACTTCTACCAGAGGCATATGAGTTATTATTAACTCACAGTCTCACTAAGCTTGGGGCAAGTCAAATGCATGCGAAATAGTTGTATATTCGCAATGTATCCTTGTTTCCTCTCTGTAATTGTCTATCCATATCTTTGAAAAGTTTTTTAGTTGAATTTTTTAGAGCGTTCTTATTGATATCGACAATGTGCTATACATTCTAACTACACATGCTCTCTCTGTTAGGTTGTAAATGGCTTCAATCAGTTGGTGTCTTATCTTGTAAGTTTGTTCACACTCTCATCGCTATATAGAAACATTTAATATTATATAGCCATATTTATTACGTTCCTTCTTAAAAAGTAAGGTGTTCTGTTATTGATAGTACCCTGGGCAGCATAGTCCATTTCTCCGCCAGTTCCAAGGCTTTTTTCAGTGTTGTCTTTTGTTTTTCTTTTTAAGTTTATTTATTTATCTTGAGAGAGAGCAAGAAAGTGAGAGTGAGCATGAGCCAGGGAGGGGCAGAGATAGAGAATCCCAAGTGTTCAAGTGGGGCTTGAACTCACGAACTGTGAGATCATCACCTGAGCTGAAATCAAGAGTTGGTCTCAACCGAATGAGCCACCCAGGCACCCCTTAGTCTTGTTTGTCTTAGCCAGAAACTTTATCCACAATTCCCACTCTTTCAGATGAGGGACATTTAAAATAGTTTTGAACTTAGTTTTTATATCTGTAGAGCAAATAACCCAAGAATTCCTCTACTGATAAATTTATGCCTATGATAGTGAAAAAATCAGATACTGAAAGAATTGTATATCTCATACCTTTTCCCACATAATCTTCCCAAATGAAGATGTAAAAAGAATATGAGAAAAAAATAATTAAGAGAAATTGAAGTGAGGTCAGTTGAGAGTCATTGGGAAAAGCTGAGATACTTCTGAAACACTGCTGACTTCCAAAAATAATTTATGTATGAAACTTATGAAATTCAAACAATTACAAAAATAGTTGAAATTGATAATAATTCTGAGAAAGTACTTTAGGAAAATTAAAGCTATATTGTTCTCTCTGAATACAATGATCAAAATTTTCAAAATGGAGTTAAAAAAAATGTTTGCATCTTTATAAGAATTCTGAGAAGAGAAGAAAATGTTTGAATCTTATATTCCTGTTTGGAATTTAATATTTCCTTTGAGGTACTTTCCTAAAATATATACCATTAGATAATCCTATTTTATCTTTTAATGAAAAATATGATTATATTTGGTGCACATACACATAACCCACACATTCATTCATATATTACTTCATTTCAGAGGCCCTATTAAAACCAAATTCTACCTTAAATCAATGAAATATTCATTTTTGTAGTTTGAATGATTACAGTGTTTACTCTCAAAGATCAAACTGTGTTTAGGGCATTATTTATGAATTTTGGAGTCTTAAGTGGATATTTTACCACTACTACATTTTATAATACCTTCTTTTCCTTAGTATGCTGAATTAAGTAGTGTCTGAGATAACTTATGAATTTGGAGCAGTTTGTGCTAATTTACAAAATGAAAAGGAATTCTTTTTTAAACTATAAAGTAGAAACTTTAATTGCACTGTAAAAGCTAGAATTTATCATTGCATCTAATTGACTCATCTGATAATTATCTATGATTCATTATTTTTATTTTTTGAAGCAATTTCAGACAAGATGTCAGAGATATGTATAAAAGTACTATCTAATTGAAGTCTCTATTGTTGCCATTAAAAGTAACACTTTAGTTTCAGTACTCAGTACATGTTTAAGCTTCACCGGAGTTAACAAACTATGCATAAACCCAGAATAAAAGAAAAAGGAACTTTTAGAGGGCTGTGGGTTTATTGCCTATTCTTTCCAAATTTTTTTGTTCTCTTTTCTCCTCCTTTGTCTTACTGACTGCTCTGATTTCATTTAACTCTACTGCAGTGGAAAAGATACATAGTATCACAGAGAAATGATGCTAACAAAATAACAACTTGGCAATGAATTCATTTAATCAAAGTTGACATCCAAATCGATTAATTAAATCAGTGAAAATATCTAAGTCTATAGTCATAATAGTTAAATTTTATCATTGAAGGAATCTATGGCACTTATATCAATCAAATATACTTCTAAATTATTAGGAAGTATAATATTAATATATTTTAACATTTCAAAATTCTACACCCTATTGACATACTAAAAGTAAACTGAAAATGTAAAGTAATATTGTGCTTTCTCATTAGAATTTAGATGTCAGAAATAATATAGTTTAAAAAATGGAAAACTACTGATTTTGGACTGATCTGAATGTGAACAATGGATAGAAATATCTAAGCTTGCTTTATTCAACACTTCAGAAATAGAATATTTAATGAATTTAGTGACAAAAAGAGGATAATTTGGAAATGATACTTCATTGAATTAAGCACCACAATTGAAAGACATTAATGAATCATGTCTATTTAAAGGACAATAAACATAAGGGAGACAAGAAAGTCTTACAATACTGGTGTGTTTTAGCAGAACCATGAAACAGGATTGACATTTCTATTTATCCTCCTCTTTAGTTTTCCTAATGGACAAGACATGTCTAATTCCCTCTCCACGCACCCTACCCCCCTTGGGATGGTGTTTATTATGGGTCTAGAGCAACCAAACCGATAAGTAGTCGTTATTAATAGAAAAAATACATCCCATTAAATCTGCAAACAGCAAAATTATGAAAAACTAAGACAAACAGGGCAACATCTTCAAAACTCTTGGGAGTAAGAACTCCAAAAGCAAAAATGATTTGCAATTTACACTAAGAAAATTTTTTCAGGTATTATGAATATTCAATATGAACCCAATAAATAATATCAAATAAAAAGTGACAATTCCATTACAAATGTAGGTACCACTTGCTGCTGTAAATTGTCTTAATTCACAATTACTAAAATATTTGTGCTAGATAGAATCAACACTGACCTATCTTATAATTTTACTGGTTTACTAAAATTTGAGATTTAATCATAATTCTTATTTGAGAATACTTACGTAAGAAAAGCATTACTTAGTCATGGAAGTCAACTTGCAATAAGTTTCTAAAAACTAGCCCTATGCCATTTCATAATAAGCTATTAATAAAACAAGTTTATATAAAATGACATTTTAAAAAAATAGAATGGTCCAAAATCATTTAATTTTTTTTAGTTATAAAACCAAGTTAGATTTTGGAAAGTGTATGAAAAAGAACACCTAAAAACAAATTGTCTAAAAACAAATAGATAAAATTAAAAATAAAATAAAAATACCCAAATAGAGTAAGAAACTCATAAAAAATGCTTGTATTTGAAGTTTTATTGGAAACAAGTAATAAGATAAGATATCTTAATATTTAGCCATCAGTTATCTGACAGATTTTAAAAATATATTTTTCCTCTATTACCACACAGATTTTAATTTTTTTTTTTTTTTTTTAACGTTTATTTATTTTTGAGACAGAGAGAGACAGAGCATGAACGGGGGAGGGTCAGAGAGAGGGAGACACAGAATCTGAAACAGGCTCCAGGCTCTGAGCTGTCAGCACAGTGCCCTACGTGGGGCTTGAACTCACGTACCGCGAGATCATGACCTGAGCTGAAGTCAGCCGCTTAACCGACTGAGCCACCCAGGCGCCCCACACAGATTTTAATACCATCAATTATTTTCAAATATTGAATATTTAACCGCAAAGGCTTTCACCAACATCATCCTTAAAATGGGTTTGCCAGTGATTTATAAATAACATGAATGAGACTATTTGGATGTTGTGTATTATCTGATGCATAAAAGGGTAAATACACTTTCTGTCAAAACTATTTAGTTTCAGATAAAATTAACAATAATGTCCTATTTCTTTCATCAAAAATAACTAGACATGGAAAATGCCATTCTCATTTTAACAAGAAGCCATTCCTTTTCTTTCTGTTATCTCTTCCTTTTTCTAAACATGGTAAATTAATGACTGATGCACATAGGAATGATTTGAAATTAAATTAAATTCTAAACAAAAAGTGTATAAAATACATTTAATTCAAAACAATAAACAAGTACATGATTAATTGCTTGCAATATGCCCAGCTCTAATGTGTGAAAATGAAGATGATGCAGCAACTCAGTGCCTCTGACACAATTCAATATCCACTTGTATCAAGCTCATTATTAAGTGCACACTTAGCCAGTCTTTTTTAAACAATCTGTAAGATCTCTTGTAAAAATGACACAATATTTTTTTGTAGCCAAGTTTATGGTATTTCATCTTATTTTTCTTTTGTAGTTAGAGAATGACACCCACAAAATACTAAAAAATTTTATATATGAAGGTGATTATAAACTAATGGGGGAAATAGTAATGAAAAGATGCAACTGACAATTAGGAAATGCCTCTCAGCAATCTTTATTGTTCTGCGAAATACCATAAAATTAAGAGCAAACTTCATTTTTCTCCCATTCATGATTATACATCTGAAAGCAGATTCTTTTTCTTTATTTTAGCCTCAAAGTGAATCCTTCCCAAGCTCTACCTGACCTTTTCCCGATGGCCTATGTGCACATTTTCAAATAATATCTGTTTGCATATGGACACATCCCCCAAATTCTCTCATTAAACCACAGCAGTCTGATCTTAGATTCAGAAAGGGTGTAAGTAGAATAGAAAAGGATGCCATTCTTTTGCAACTTTATGAAGCAACGACTAGCACCGATTTCAGACACGATACCCATTTCCTTTTGGGCAGCAAAAAAAGTATTCTTTAGAGATGCCTGGGTGGTTCAGAGCGTTGAACCTCCAACTTCGGCTCAGGTCATGATCTCATGGTTTCTGGGTTCCAACCCACGTTGGGCTCTGTGCTGACAGCTCAGAGGTTGGAGCCTGCTCTGGATTCTGTGTCTCCCACTTTCTCTGCCCCTCCCCTGCTTGCTCTCTGTCTCTCTCTCTCTCTTGAAGATAAACATTAAAAAAAAAAAATTAAGTATTGTTTATACACAGCCAGTTTTGTACGTTTGTTTTTCCCAAGTCATTGTCTCATAATAGTGCCTTCGTTTTCTAATTTTCTACTAGTAATATGATTGTAGGTAATGCTCATCATATAGGTCAAAATACTGTCAGATTGGGGCGCCTGGGTGGCTCAGTTGGTTGGGCATCCGACTTCAGCTCAGGTCATGATCTCAGTCTGTGGGTTCAAGCCCCCTGCCAGGCTCTTTGCTGATAGCTCAGAGCTTGGAGCCTGCTTCAGATTCTGTGTTCCCTCTTTCTGCCCCTCCCCTGCTCATGCCTCTGTCTCTCAAAAGTAAATAAACATTTTTAAAAAATTAAAAAAAATACTGTCAGATCATATAAGCTAAAGTGAAGATTTGGGGAAAATCTTACAGAGTATTATGCGTGTTTATTTAAACTAAGTCGTTGATTGCTTTTGAAAATATATATCACTAAAATGTTAAGTATTAATACTGAAATTTTGCCTTATTGGAAATAATTGGAAATTATTTTACTTTATATAAGACAGATTTGTATTAATTATTTTTATCTTTTGTAGCTCAATATTAAAATATCAACTATTGACTATTTCCTTTTTTTTTAATTTTTTTTAACGTTTATTTATTTTTGAGACAGAGAGAGACAGAGCATGAACGGGGGAGGGGCAGAGAGAGACGGAGACACAGAATCGGAAGCAGGCTCCAGGGTCTGAGCCATCAACCCAGAGCCCGACGCGGGGCTTGAACTCATGGACCGCGAGATAGTGACCTGAGCTGAAGTCGGAGGCCCAACCGACTGAGCCACCCAGGCGCCCCTAAACTATTGACTATTAGTGTCACTATCAATTTATATGATGTCATTAAATTTTTAAATTATATAAAATATAATTTACCTAATATTTAACAAGGTATCATGGAAAATACATATTCATAACTTCAACTTATTATTTAATAAATTGAATATCATTTTGCTTTTACCCAAATTTCTGTTTTTCAAAGAGAGAGAGAGAGAGAGAGAACACAAGCTGGGGAGAAGGGCAGAAAGAGAGAGAATCAAATGTGGCTGGATCCCACAACCATGGGATCATGACCTGAGCCAAAATCAAGAGTTGGTCACTCAACTGAATGAGTCACCCAGGCACCCCTACCCTTCACATTTTTTGACCTATAACATTTTATTCCTCAGATACCAATAGAAAAATCAAAGAAAAGTCATTGAGATATCTGGATATTTGAAAACTTAAAATACCACCTGTTAGATAAATAACCAAGTGCTGGTTTTTTCCTACTATTTATGCAAGGTTTTTGTTACTGTTTTAAGTTTGAATATTCATAAGGCTCCTGTCTAATGTAGAACTATAGGCATTACTATCTGCCATCTAAGAAACACATGTCATCTAAAATCCTATAATGTGAAAACAAAATCTGAATAATACGTATGATTTAAATTTCCCAAATAATTATTACTACATTAATATTTAATGGAAAATAACAAACATGAACCAAATCTTAATAATTTAAATAGTACAAAAATAAATGAAGTAGACATGATTTATATGTTTGAAATATATGATATCCTAAGACGTGTTGATGAAGTAGAGTCTATGATTTTACTAAGTATATTCCTATACTCAGGTGATTGCTCAGTTCCATTATAGAGAATACCAATTCCACAGTGTTCAAGTAGTACTTTATTCTCACTGAAAATGTATCTTACAAACATAATCAGTTTTGTGTGGGGTTTATACTTTGCAATATTTGTTTCAGGACATGACTATCAAGTTACTGGATACATAATGCCTAATAAAATGCCAACAATTCTGCTAAAAATGAGAAAAAAAATTGCCTAACACAATTAACTCTTATGATCTTGGTATGAATCAGAAATCATACGGCCCAAATTGCTGCTCACAACCTCTTTACAACCAAGAAAAAACGGTCTGAAGACATAAACCCTACGTGGGACCCAGGCAAGACACAAAGAATCTTGCTACTTAATGCTCAAACAACCACAAATTGCACAATCTCTCTAGAATACACGTCATATGAGTCAATGAATCTTCTTTGTTGCAAAAGTCAGTTTACATTCAGATTTCTCAAGCCAAAAGCACCCTGACTGATATAATGCAAATATCTTCATAGTGGATAGTTACCCTTGAATGTGCTTATCTATGAAAGTATATAAAGTAATATATTGAAATGCATTACACTATTTGTAATATTAAAAATGGGGAATTGTTTTTTGCAGGTATGTACTTATGGAATATTTGCGTACATGAACAAAATCAAGTGGTTATGAAATCTTAGTAATTCATTGGTAAAAGATGTTATGTGTACTTTCCGTATATTGTTGACAATACGCCCTGGTTCACAAAGTTGTTTGATCCTGAAAGTTCTGGTACCCATATTCTAATAAAAGTTTGGAGCACGATGAAAGCTTTCCTACAATTGGTTTTAAAAGAAATTTACACAATTTTCCAAAGAGAAGGAATACATAGGGGATAGAAATAACAAGTAATAGCAGGGTAGATCTTATGACACTTAGGGTGTAAGAAATAGACTTAAATCCTCAAATCCTATTAGGAAAATATAAAGCACGGAAAACAATTCTAAGTAAAGTATTAACCATCCTATTTAATGTTTGTGCACTAATATACTTATTTATATTAAATGTATGTTGGATTCCTGCACTGTGCTAGGCACTGTGGTAAGTTCAAAAATAATTTATAGCATTTTATAAATAGATCATAAATATTGACTTTTGTGGTTTTCACAACAGACTTGATAAAATCAGAAGTTCAAATGTATACTTTGATATTATGATATATCCCTTTTTAAATGTATACGCTAAAATTAATTATTTGAATAGTAATATATGAGGTAACGGATGTTGTATCAGTAACAAGTAAAATATATAAGGAAAAATACATAATTGGGCTTTGTGATCATTTAAAGCTAGATAATTAAAGAAAAAGACTCCCAGTATACCAATACCATTTTGTATTTAATGGTGATTGTTATTACAGCATTAATAATTATCTTAAATTTTCTGATTTTAAAATCACACACATATATATGAATGAATGAATATATGTGAATATATGTGAATGAATGAATCTGTAAGAAATATATGTGTGTATAAATTCAAAATCAGGCTGCTTTATGGTATAATTATGCAATATATACATAACATTCTTTCACATGTTATATGATTACTTGAGTTCCAAGCTGTGTTCTGATGATACTTTAAAAAGATTCTGAAGCATTTAATGAAAGTAACTATTGGTTAAGATAAAAGTTCTAATAATGTAACTTAGTAATACTCATTTGTAAATTCAACATTATATTTAAATGCTATATTATCATATATTGCGAAATAAACTTAAATTACCAAATATAAAAGTTATCCCTGTAGTTTTTTTCTAACTTCCATGTATTGCAATTAGAAAACTTTGATCTTCCATTTGAAGGATCACCAAAGAAAAACACTAAAATTAACCTTATTCTGATCACAGCATTAATCTGAATCATAAATCCTTAATATGTCCACTTATAATGGCTAAAGCACGTTAGATTTTTTAAACACATATATTAATAAGAATATAATTTGAAGGATTATACACAAGAAAAAAACATTTTAAATTTTACAATAAAACTAATAATTGCCTTTATTTTTTTCTCCAAATGCAATAAATCAGACTAGATATTTTATTAAACTCAAATTTCATTTACTGTAACAAATTAATGAAAATCATTATATAATAGTATTTATTATTACTGTAGGGGTTACCTTAAAAATTTTTACTTAAAAAGCATTTATTATCAAGTTGATATATGTTTCTAAGCCTCAGAAGGGCAATGTACCATAAAGCAACCTAATTTCAATTGAGACTGAATGGTTCATAAGCCCTAGAGTTGGCTCAACCCAGGCTCAAATACAACCATATTAGGAAACTGTTTTGGATGAGTGAATCTAGTAAAGTTCAGAGGGTTAGTTTGATTAAAATGAATTGTCTACCACAAAGGCCACTGATTTTCCTGATGGTTGCTGATACACCACCCTGAAAAGTTAAATTTTACATACTGTGTCTGTTATACATTTCCTCAAATAATAAGATACACTGGTTATAAAAGTAAACTTGAAATTTTTGATTCTTGGTGATAATATTGTGATAATTTTATTATGATATATATTACTTTGCATCATGTTTTATATCCATATATTTGTATTCCCACATATTTGTATATTTATATTTTCTACTAATCTGTGAATCAGAATAGAGAGGTGCTCCACTCACATCTCAAGGATAATGCCTGAAATAAAGTGAAAATCCACAAAATATCAGCTTAATGTATGATGGTGAACAAATATCACTACAAGGAATATATTGGAAAGTCACTGAATATTCATAACTTATTAAAGTCTATATGTAGATTAAATTTCTTAGAAAGTATATACATAAAATAGCTGGAGCTGTGTTTAACTTTAAAACATATGGGGAAACAGCAGTCGCATTTATGCAAATAGTTCCTTCTATTAAGTGATTTGATTCAATTAAAATGTAGAACTATGGGTTAAAGGATAAATTTGATAACCACCTTCCAACAGAAATTTGCTGAAAACGCCAGACTAATACAACAATGTGGAGAGACATGCGTCTCGTTGGAAAGCAGGGAAAGATGTCTACCACTATAGAGACATTTTGAGTCTTGATGCAGATAGGATGCAGAGAATACATAGCAATTCTTCCAGAGAAGGCACCTCAGTGTTGTAATGAAATAAGTAGCAGAACCCAGGGATGAGTTCTACAATCAAGGGTAACTGTGGAGCTGAACATTTCACTTGGCAGCTCATTCACAAGGCCATTCAAAGACTTAAGAAGGACCAAATCAAATCAGCACATTCACAGAATAGAAATCTATAGAATCATTGTTAGTAGAGTGTTCAACCATGAAGCTGTGAATGGTAACCATAGGAAGGAGGCCTGACACAGACCTAAGAGGTATTGGAGTGAGCATCAAACACAATGCTAGATTTAGAAATTTGGCTTTGAGTATGTTGACTTCCCTAAACACAAAGAAACTCCACACAGAGCTGTGTTTGTCTGTGACCCTTTTTCTCCAAACCCCTTAGGCTCACAGATCACTAAACTGTTAATATAAACTTACATCAACGAGCCATCCAACTTGTTTTCCTGAAAGAGGATTTATATATGATATTGGAAAACAAGAAATATATATGCATAGGATTTTTGAGCAAATGTCATGACTGAATAAACCAATATTCATTCAAAGATGAGTAAAGAAAAGCAACCAAAAATGTGAGAGTCAGTGTAGCCTCTTATTAATTGGATTTGATTTTGAAATACAGGTTTCTCTTGAGTTCTAACACAGTCACACTGTTACTGTGTGACCTTGGTCCAAATACTTAAAGTTTTTATAGTCTTCTAATGTTTAAAATTAAAATAATAGCACATATTATACTATTGTTGTGCAAATTGATTTAATAATAAACAACATAAAACCTAAGACATAAAAGACCATAATATATATAACTTGTAAATGGAGCCCCTTTAAATCCACAATGGTCTAAACCTACATAAAGTTTTATGCTCAAATAGGATATTAAATTTCTACTCAAATTTGAGAGAAAAAACATATCTAAATACTTTACTCTCAATTTTTGAAGCATGTTTTGACATTATTTGTACCAATAAAATTTAAAAAAATGAATTGTTTAATACATTGATAAACAATAAAATGATGGAACAAAATATTTAGGAGATATAAGCACTAATTAAGAGGAAAATCCAAAAAACTTAAATGTACTATGACAAAAATTTTTTAAACTACCAATTTTAATTGTCATACAGACAAAGACCTCCAAATATGACTACATCTGTGAATGACATCAGCAAGGTAACAAAGCAGTCAGAAATAAGTTTATGTTACTCAACAGAAACATTGAAAAACTAATGTTAATGGTTGGAACAACTTCATCAGATCTCTGTAAAAAACAGTCAAAGGCTTATACAGCAACCAGATGACTGCAGAACCAAGAGAAAGGCAGCTTAAATATGATAAGAAAGTTTTGTGGCATATTTAGATGCTTTTGACCACCCACTTCCTTGGCTTCTTGTCAGTTTTGAAGATGGCAGTCCATGTTCCTAAAACTGGACCCAGGTCTCTGTTTCTGGAGTTAGCAGAGTAAACCTATTCACAAATTATTGTGTATGTCTGCTCTAATCTGTCTTGGAGTTACCTGAAGGACTGATACAAATACTAATCTCTGTTTTGCTTAACATAGAGTTCACCCAGTGCAGAGAAGCAGTTGAATTCATTCAACTCAAATGAATTGTAAGGCAGATGAACAACCTACAGAAACTTGGGGTAAAAGATCACATTTGAAACATACAATAGGTACATGAAGACCTGGAAGGAAAAGTTGGAGAGAGATTTTTTAGAAAATGAGAGGATTAAAAATAACCCATGTATGGGGTGCCTGGGTGGCTCAGTTGGTTAAGTGTCCGACTCTTGATTTTGGTTCAGGTCATGATCTAACGGTTCATGGAATTAAGCCTCATGTCAGGCTGTGCACTGTCAGCTTGGGATTCCCTCCCCCCGCCCCCTACCCTGCCCTTCTCTGTCTCTCTCTCTGTCAACCTAAATAAAAATAAAAAATAAACTAAATGGGAAACATATTCTACAGTTGAAGAATAGAACAACTAAAATAATTTACTAGATGGGTCCAACATTAGATTTGATCAAGCAGATAACAGAATCAGGAAACCCGAGAATAGGACACTTGAAATTAATCAGGGTGCAGAGAAAAAAAAAAAAAACAATGAAGAGAAGAGAGGCTAAAGGACGGTAAGGCACCATCAAGAAGATTGATGTATGGATCATGGGAGTCCCAGAAATAGAAGAGAGAGGGAGAAAGCGTCAAAATGAACCCTGAAGAAATAAAGGCAGAAAATTTGCTAAAAAAAATTATGAATCTATATTCCAAGCAGTTCAATAAATTGAAAGTAAGATAAGCAAAGGGAACCACACTGAATGAAATACGTTACAAAGAGAGAATCTTAAAAACATCAAGAGAAAAGTGTCTCATTACACACAAAAAATTCTCAATAATATTAAGATCCAATTTCTTATCAGAAACCATAGTAGCAAGAAGGCAGTGGGATGACATATTTAAGGTGATGAAAGAAAAAAAAAATCAAGAATTTTGTATCTGACAAAACTGTCCTTCACAAATGAGGGAGATATTAAGACAATCCTATATTTAAACAAAGAAAAAAAAAACCTGAGGCAATCTGTGACATGCCCTAAATTAAGCAAAAATCTCTGGCAAAGGAACAAATATAAATTTCAGTAACACTGTTTTTTTGGTTTGTAACTCTACTTTTTATTTCCTCCATTATGTAAAAAATACAAATGGCTAAATAATTTTCATAAATCCATTTTGTGGTTCAAATGGTACAATAATACCATAAATAGGGGGGACATATATACAGGAGTAGTTTTTGTATTCTATTGAAAGTAAGTTGGTACAAATCAAACTAGAATGTTATAAATTTATAATGTTAAATTTAACTCCATGGTAAACATAAATAAAATATCTAAAAAATATATGCATAAAAAGTGGAGTACAGGACATTGTTTGGAGTAGCAAATACTCTGAATTATACCATAATGATGAATATGTTCTATTATATATTTTGTCCAAATCCTAGAATATACACCTAGAGTGAATTATAATCTATGGGCTTTAGATGATTATGATGTGTCACTGTAGGTTTGTCAGTTATAACAAATGTAACACTCTGGTGGGTGATGTTAACAATGAGAGAGACTATACGTGTGTGGGAGCAGGGAGGATATGGGAAATCTCTGTACCTTCTCCTCAATTTTGTTGTCAACCTAAAACTTTGTTATGTTTTTAAAGAAGTTTTAAAGTTTTTAAAGAAGTGTCCAACTCTTCATTTGTGCTCAGGTGATGATCTTTGGGTTCTTGAGACCAAGCCATGTGTAGGGCTGGGTGCTGACAATATGAACCTGCTTGGAATTCTCTCTCTCTCTCCCTCCCCCCTCTCTGTCTCCCTCTCTCTCCCCCTCCCCCAGTCACTTACTCACTGTAAATAAATAAAATTTTTAAAAAGTTTGACTTCAAGAAACACCCCCAACTAAACACAAAAGAAGGCAGGAGGAAATTAGTGGCAAAAGAAGCATGTTAAGTATAGAAAATTAGAGCAAAATCGCCGAAGTCTCTTCTCATAAGCTATTATCTCATGCAAATGCATCAAAATCTCCAATCAAAAGGTTGAAATTAGAAGAAAGCATAAAAACCACATGATACAACTATATGCTATCTACAAATGACTCATTTTAGATCTAAAGACACAAATAGTTTAAAAGTGAAAAACAGAAAAAGGTATTCTGTGCAAATCGTAACTGAAAGAGAGATGGGTAGCTATAATAACATTAGACAAAATATACTTTAAGCCAAACATTGTTACAAAGAAACAAAGAAGGAAACTATATACTGATAAAAAAAGGTGATCCATCAATAAGTTAATTATAAACTTTTATGCAACAAACGAGAGTCCCAAAATATAGATAGGATGCAAACATTTACAGAAAGTTAAAATAAAAACAAAACAAAAAAAAACAGTTCTACATTAATAGTTGGAAATTTCAATACACCACTTTCAATAATACATAGAACAATAATAGATAGACTAGGAAATACAGAACAGTCCATCCATTCTTCTCAACTGTATACGGACAGACCATGACAAAATATATGTTAGGCCAAAGAACAAGTTTCCCTAAATTTTAATAAATTGAGATCATACAGTTTCTTCTCCTATGACAATGGAATAAAGCTAGAAATAAATAATGAAATGAAAGAAAAACTGGAAAATTCACAAACATGTGGAAATTAAACCACAAACTCTTAAAATCAATAAATTAAAGAAGAAATACAAGGGAATTTAGAAAATACTTAGACACAATTGAAAATAAAACACAGTCTACCAAAACTTATGGGATGGAGTAGGATCAGTGCTTAGAGGAATATTTATAGTGAAAAACACCTATGTTAAGAAAGAAAAAAGATTTCATATCAACCACCTTACTTTATACTTTGAGGGAAGTAGAAAAAGAAGAACAAACTAAACTCAAAGCTAGCAGAATGAAGGAAATAACAATAGCAGAGATAAATGAAACAAAGAATAGAGAAACAATGGAAAGACACATAAAACTAAAGCTTTTTTGAAAAGATAAAGAAAATGAATAAACATTTACCAAAAAAAAACCCATAAATAATTAGAAACAGAAATAAAAGTGGGGAAATTACTATTGATATTACAGAAGTAAAAAGGTTTATACAGAACACTAAGCACAATTTTATTAGGTAGATTGAAAAAAATAATAATAATAATTAGAAACAGAAATAAAAGTGGGGACATTATTACTGATCTTACAGAAGTAGAAAGGCTTATGCAGAACACTATGCAAAATTCTATACTAACAAATTAGATAAATCCGAAGAAATGTAAAAATTTCTTGAAGTTACTTAAGCTGACTCAAAATGAAATATAGTATCTCAACAGAATTTCCATAAAGAGATTTAATTAGTAAATAAAAACTTCCCAACAAAGAAAAGTCCAGTACTGGATGATTCCACTGGTGGATTCCTTCAAACATTAAAGATTAATTCTTATTTTTTTAATGTTTATTTATTTTTTGACAGAGAGAGAGAGAGAGAGAGAGACAGAGAGACAGAATGCAAGTGGGAGAGGGGCAGAGAGAGAGGGAGACACAGAATCTGAAGCAGGCTTCAGGCTCTGAATTGTCAACACAAAGCCTGAGGCAGGACTCAAATTCATGAATGGTGAGAACATGACCTGAGCAGATGTTCAATACTTAGCCGACTAAGCCACCCCTGTGGCCCAAAGATTAATTCTTATTTTTTTAATTATTTAAAACAAATGTTTAATATCTGTTTTTGAGAGAGACAGAGAGAAAGAGAGAAAGAGAGAAAGACAGAGAGGGAGGGAGGGACAGAGAAAGAGGGAAACAGACTCCAACCAGGCTTCAGGCTTTGAACCATCAGGGCAGAGCCCAATGTGGGGCTTGAATGTACGAACCACAAGATCATGACCTGAGCTGAAGAGATCATGACCTGAGCTTAACCAATGAGCCACGCAGGTGCCCCCCAACAAAAGATTAATTCTTAAAGATATTCAAAGATATTTCTCTCAAACTCTCCTAAAAAGGAATGAAGAAGAGGGAAACTTCCTTACTCATTCGGTGAGGAAAGATACAAAAAAAGAAAATTACAGACCAACATCCCTTATAAATACTGATACAAAGTCAACCTGAATCCTACACTATGTTAAAGGGATTTTATGCCATTACCTGGCGAAATTTATTACAGAAATACAACAGTAGTTCAACATAAGAAAAATCAATGTAATACATCATAGTAATAGAACAACAACAAAAAAGAACCGACCTCATCTCAGTTGATACAAAAAGAACATTTAATAAAAATCTTTTTATGATAAAAATGTTCAGAAAATAGGGTTGGAAGGGAACTCTCTCAATAAAGGATTTTGCTTTCTAAATTGTTATTGGAATTACTTTCTAACAGAAAAAGTCATTATAATTGTATTCGATGATGTGACTACCAAAACAAAAGTACCACAGACTAGGGGGCTTATGCAATAGAATCTATCGTCTCACAGTTTTGGAGTCTAGAAGTCCAATATCAAGGTATTAGAAAGTTTTGTTCATTTTGAGGGCTGTGAGAGGAAATCTTTTCCATGCTTTTCATGTAGCTAATGGTAATTTTCTGGCAATCTTTGATGTTCTTGGCATGCAAAAGCATCACCCCCATCTCTGCCTAGTCATATTGGATTAGGGTCTCACCCTACTCTAGTATGACGTCATCTTACCTAATTAACTGCACAATGACCCTATAGCAGGATTCTTTTTTTTTTTTTTTTTTTTCAAATTTTTTTTTTCAATGTTTTTTATTTATTTTTGGGACAGAGAGAGACAGAGCATGAACGGGGGAGGGGCAGAGAGAGAGGGAGACACAGAATCGGAAACAGGCTCCAGGCTCCGAGCCATCAGCCCAGAGCCCGACGCGGGGCTCGAACTCACGGACCGCGAGATCGTGACCTGGCTGAAGTCGGAGGCCTAACCGACTGCGCCACCCAGGCGCCCCCTATAGCAGGATTCTTACAGAGAGATGGGGCATGAGGCTTTTTGCCCAGGAAGCAACTTTATTCGTCATGACAGCATGGGCGCAGTGGGTTTGTACCCAAAAAACTGAGCCTCGAGCACAGTGGGGTATAGCCTTTTATGAAAATTTTACTTCTTTGTCTCCCATATGTGGTTATGTCTAGTCTGATTGTACACAGTCCAAGTTACAGAGTCGTGTCAGGGCTATGTATACGTGTATAGGAGTTGATTGGGCCATATTGCCTTCCTTTGTACTGAGGAAGCCTCCACCATATTTCTTAGGGAGGGGCTCTACCTCTACCACAAACCTATTTCAAAGGTCACTGAAGTAAAAAACAATTTGATGATAAGGTAATGAGAATGATAACTATAATGATCATTGTTGAATTGACTATTTTTACAATATACCTAGACCCTACTAAGTCATTTATATGTTTGATCTTAATTATAATAAACATGTTAAAAGATTGGAATCCATTTTTTGGTTTGTTCTGAAGAACTTTAGTATAGGCTAGAAAATTGTAAGGTCTTGCCAGGACTTAATTCCACAATACAGGATAGAGGTCTTTATTTTCTTTTTCTAAAATAATGCTTCATCTTGTAAATTGATCTTCAGAAGACAGAGCCAGAAGATTACAAATATTTATGGGCAAGGAAACCATCTTGAATTATATAGATTTGCTTTAGTTCTTAGAAGTGCGATGATTTTCACTTAACTCAAAAAAGTAACACAGTAGGCAAGCTGTTAAATTTTGCATGAGCTAAAGCATATTTTTGCTCTCCTAAGCCATACCTGTGCATATAGTTAAGTTTGCAGGTAATTACTTCCAGGTGCTTGCCTATAGAAATTCATTGCAATGCAATGAAATCAGAGTAATAAACTCATCAGCAAAAATTAACCCATAGGCATGTTACAGAGACACGTATATTTAAATGGCATCAGTATTATAATTTGTGAATTCTAGATGTTTATGTTCTTGATGGAGACAATCTCCTCCTAGGTAATTAGGAAGATCTACATACAACTACTTATGTTTGGCATTATCCTAAGCTCGTTAGAATATTACACATGCCCAATTTTTAAATGGGGCATTTAGATTTTTATCATTTACCATAGAGAAACCTTTACAATTTGATTGTCCCACTGTTATTGTTAAGTAAAACACAATGCAGTTTTCTTTTGACTAACACTTCTCATTTATTATCTTTCTATTAACTGTCAAGGCATTTTAAGTTAGATATTAAAATTAATTTTGGTGAAGAGAACTGAAACACTTTCTACAAATTTTCTATTTTAGCATTTTCTTCAAAATAATTCTGCCTTAGGTCACTGAGTTACCTTTAATCACATATAAGAAAGATAAATTCCTTATTTAACAATTTAATGTTGTTGCATTTGAAAATGTTGAAATAAAATTAAGATTCCTGATAAGATCTTACTAAGTTAAATATAAATAAATAATAAAACTGAGATGATTCCTGGTATTATAGACCTTACCCAACTTGCAGATTGTGAAATTAGAAAACTCCTATCAGAATAATATCTTGGAATTGAAGTTTAAAAGATGTTATCAAACATCAAATTCTGAGGATTCTAAAAGACTAAAGAGATTTTACACTGTCATTTATGCTAAAAATAAAGTAAACCATTCCCATTCCTGTAAATTCAAAATAATTAGAAAAACACATGTAAACAATAAAATTATATGCCTGAATATATATATATATACATATATATATATATATATGTATATATATATATATAACCACTTTCAAAAATTCCTTTTCCCATATATTTTAATTATATTGTAGTTTATTGTATTGTACTGTGCAAGTCATTTCAAAATTCTTATAAAATAGTATTACTGACCAAGATTCAGGTAAAAAGGAAAACTTTATAATGACTTGGAAATATTTCTCTTCATTTTTCCTAGCTCCCCATTTCCATTTAATATGCAATAAGGAGGATTAAAAATGATGGGGAAAGATTAATGGAATCCAAGTCTTTCAGAACGCTGGGGAAGAATGAAAACTACATGGTAGAAACACAAATGATCCTCGAATTCACTGATGTAAAAACAAAACAAAACAAAACAAAAAGGCCTGTGAATTAGTATAAAGAATTTTAGGGGAAAAAAATAGAATTTTTTTTTTAATTTCAAAAAACTAGGAGGCTTGATGAGGTTAAGTTTTGAATTAAAATAGAGTTGGGCAGAATATTTGGATTACACCTATGGATTACACCTATAACGCCTATGAGAAGTATATTACATAACAATGTTTACCTAAGTACATATGGTAGTCCTTCCTAGAGATTTAGTAGCCACTAATTTAGGAAAAAAAGAAAAGAAAAAGATTGAGATTACCATAGAGCAGATACTATTTTGGGTAAAATGAGTATCAGTGATTAATGATGCAGACAAAAGCAATCCAAATCTTAGGACAACAACAGATTTTTATTATTGTGCTCACTTGAAAGTAGATCAGCTGGGAAATCTCTGTTTTAGATTTTAGGTGGACATGGTGACCAGCTTTGCTTTGAGCTATATAGTTCTGAGGTAAGTTGGGGCACTGTTGTTCATGGAACGCTTGTTTTCTGGAATCAGTAAGAAACATGAGTACAGTTTTTACCATGGCAATGTCAGAGTGTAAGAGTCAATAGAAACGTATAATGTTCTTTAAAGGATTAGGCTCAGAATTGACATTCTGTCACTTCACCCACAAACAATGTGACAAAATAAGGCAAATGGTCTCTTATACCAGCAACATAGGGATATATATTGTGTATCTCCTATGAGGCACATTAATCATATTAAAAATAACCAAAATACGGTAACTGATTTGTAACAAAAATGCAATCACTAACTATAACTTCCCAAATATCAAAAAACTTTAGTGAAATCAAGCCACTATGAATAAGAGATACAGAAAGCCATTACAAGAAACTTAAGTTTCAAAGACAGCAGATGGAAGCTGTGTCATATTAAAAAAATAGAATTATTTACACAATGTCTTAAAAATCAATGAATGAGGGGCGCCTGGGTGGCTCAGTCGGCTGAGCCTCCGACTTCAGCTCAGGTCACGATCTCGCAGATCGTGGGTTCGAGCCCTGCGTCGGGCTCTGTGCTGACAGCTCAGAGCATGGAGCCTGTTTCGGATTCTGTGTCTCCCTCTCTCTCTGACCCTCCCCCGTTCATGCTCTATCTCTCTCTGTCTCAAAAATAAATAAATGTTAAAAACATTTAAAAAAATCAATGAATGAAATTACAAAGCTGATAATAAATAATAATAAGAAACTGCCAATAACGACATGTCAGACTGGAAAAATCAAACAAATACAATTTATACAAATGTACTATATAACTCTTTAAAAAGCTAGAGAGAGAATTAGTGATCTGGAAAAATGTGATTTTTTTCATAAAGCAGCGTAATGATATGAAAGTATCAAAAACAGAGAAGGGAGATTAAAAATGAAAAAAGAAAGAATCAGAAGTGTCATTATATACCTTATTTGACACCCAGAGTGGGGAAAAGGAGAAGATGGAGAGAAAAGAAATAAAGAAATAATGGTTTTAGATTTTTCCAGAATTGATGTAAAACATGACTTTACAGATCCAAGGAAAATATATTATCAAAGGCAGAATAAAATGAATAATAATCATACATCCCTGTTTTCTGTGTCTTCTGAAACTAGAGAGCTTTTTTTTTTGAAACAGGGAAGATTTTGAAATCAATCAGAAGGAAAGGCATAATTAGAAAAGTTGCCAATACAATGACAGAATGTGTGGTAACAACAATAAAATAGAACCCAAAAAGGAGTGGAGTAATATTGATATAAAGTGAGGACATAAAAACATTCAACTTATAATTGTATATCCAGCAAAATCACCTTTCAAAAATAAATACAATTCATGGTGGATAAAGTTTCAGTTATGTAAGACAAATAAGATCTAAGAATCTGCAGTACAACATTGTGGTTATAGTTAACAATACTGTGTTGTCCACTTAAAAATTCATTAAGAGGATAAAGCTCATGTTGTGTTCTTACAATAGAAATAATAAAATGAAAGCAGTATAAAAAAATTTACAATATATAAAAGTTACCACTAAAAAGTCTACTCTAAATGAACTACTAAAGGACACACATCAAAAAAAAAAAAAAAAAAAAAAAGGAAATATTTTCAAAATGGTGTAAGATGCCAAAAGGTATCATTAAAAAAAAAAAGTGTTTTTTCTGGTTTTTTTTACTTTCCAATTTTTGTTTTTAAACTCTATTAGGAATGTTTAACTGTTGAGGATTTTAAAAAGGTCAGAACCAAAAGCTTCAACTAGTGTGTGTGTAGGAAAGAATAGAGCTGAGTCGCTCATGAGTTACATTCTATAGTAGGATATTATCACTTTCTCATCCAGTAATAGTTGAATAGTATCCTACTAAACTGATTCCTCAAGTATCATCTGTATCTTCTGGATGTAAGAGAAAAAATCAAGTATGTAGAGGTAATAAAGGTATTTCCCTTACAGAGTAGGGGATATATAAAATGTAACAGCTTCTTGCTATTGTTTTTATGTTGTAGTCATTGCAGAGTGATGGGATAAAAAAACTGCAAGCTTCTGTCCATGTGGATCAGAGCAGTGATTTGGAGCAACAATGACCACTGGAGATTCAGGAGCATACAAAGGGGCACCTGGGTGGCTCAGTTGGTTAAGTGTTAGAATTCAGCTCAGGTCATGATCTCACGGTTAGTGGGTTCAAGGCCCACATCAGGCTCTGTGTGAACAGCTTAGAGCCTGGAGCCTGCTTCAGATTCTGTGTCTCCCTCGCTCTCTGCTCCTCCCCAACACATGTTCTGTCTGTCTCTCTTTCTCAAAAAAAATAAACATTAAAAAAAGTCTTTAACAAAAGGGAACCCCAAGTTCTGTCTGACAATACTGGGCTGATCCCTGAAACACAAACATGCAGAAAAGACTCAAAAAAGCTCAGCGAAAGATAAAAAATCTGAAACTTGGTGCTGCTGGCAAGAATGAGACTTTATAGTTCATGTCCAACAAAGTTAATTGCCTGCAAAAACAACAACAAAATCACTAATTGGAAGAAAATAAAGAATTCAGATTTCCACGACATAAAATTTAAAATGTTCAAGATACAACTCAAAATAATTTGACATCTGAAGAACAAGGTAAATGGAGCCTTTTGTAATGGGAAAAGACAGTTAATATGAACAATTAATTGTATGATGATCCCAACAGGTAGCATAATGTAAAATAAAAATATTTAAAAATATGTTCTCAAGGAATGAAAAAGATAGGATATGTCAATAGAGAAGTAAAACTATAAAAATAACCAAAGGGAAAATTTTGAAATAAAAAATATGAGAAATGTTATTTCATGTACTTAGTAACAGAATTGTGATACTGAAGGATAACTAGTGAACTTAAAGATAGTTCAATAGATGCTACCCAGTCTGAGAAATGGAAAAAATAATTGAAAATATGGACAGACTTACAGAAGTTTTAAATATTTTGGAAGAGTCTAACAATGTTATTAAATATTTAGAAGAAGAAAAAATATGGAAGATAATCATTTATTAAATACCGAAAAATTAACAAATTTGATGTCGAGTATAAATTTGTATATTTAGATGTTTATTAAACAAGAAAGCTAAACTTTAAAAAAAAAAACTATACCAACTCCAAATTAGATTCAAGCTCTCAAAAGCCAAAGATAAAGCAGTAATTTTAAAATCAGCAACAAAAAAATTGTTTTGACTATTCTAGGTGTGTATTTCCTATTACACACTGATTAACAAAGTTGTAATACCAACATTATCTGATTTCAAGTCTTCTTATGAAACTGAAATAATCAAAATAGTGTGGTATCAATATCTAGTTAGACAAATAATCCAATTCTATTATATGTAATAAAAAAAACGCATAATGGAAAACTGATTTTAACAGGTAGAAATGCAATTCCATGGATACTGGATCATCTTTTTAAATAAATGGTTTGGGGACCATTGGACACCTATATACAAAGTAAAAAGAGCTCAATCCATATGTTATAACATATATAGATATTGACTCAAATTTGATTATAGATCTAAATGTAAAACTTAAACCGTAAAACTTCTAGAACAAAAAAGGAAACTTTTGTATTTTTGGCCAGGCTAACCTTTCTTAGATAGGACACTAAAAACACGGTTTATGAGACATTTATAAACTATCAATGATTCCATAAGAAACTTGACTAGAGGTTAAACTTTCTACAAACGTCCTTGAATTAGGAAGGGAAAAAAAATCACATAAGAGTTATAACCATTTAAACAAGAACAACAGAAACAACCAAGAAAGAGATATAACTTTAGCAGTCATAGAAATACAACATGGCTAATCCAGGGTTGGGGCAACCTTTGGATGGGAAACAGGATAAGTTGTGGAGTAACAACATGGTAAGACAGCCGCAGGATCCTGGGAATGTTCTAGCTCTCCTTGTGTAGGTGCTAGGTCTGTGAGTGTCAGTTATAGACATACACAATTAATCAATGAAGACAAAATAAGTATATAAAATAGAAAATAAATGAGAGTCAGACATAAATACTTAAAAATTAATGGAATTTCATATGCCTAAAATTTTTAATAAATGAGAGCACTTTCTGGTCTTTTTAAATGAAATATTGCAGAAAAAGAATAGATATACTGTCCTAGCTAAATATTGTTTTGCACAGAAAATGAAAGAAAGTATATATTTTGCTATATCAGCAACATCCTAGCTACTTAAAATTTTGTTTTACTTCTTTCCCTAATTACTCATTTAGCTGAAATTCTTAAGGGTTGGGAAGTCTAATTATAGCAAATGTAAGCAATTTTATATCTTGTTTGGTCCAACTTTTAAATAATCTACTACTACAAACTACTACTAATATGTAATAAATGGTTATGCTAAGCACCAAACTTTGCACTGAGTATGTTATTTTATCCTTATAAAATATGAGAAGGCAATTTAAATATTCATTTTACACAAGAAGAAATTAAGGTTAATTTGTTTTATTTTTTTTTTAATGTTTATTCATTTCCTGAGAGAGACAGAGTGCAAGCAGAAGAGGGGCAGAGAGGGAGGGAGACACAGAATCTGAAGTAGACTCTAGGCTCTGAGCTGTCAGCACAGAGCCTGATGCGGGGCTCAAACTCACGAACCATGAGATCACGACCTGAGCTGAAGTTGGACACTTTACCAACTGAGCCACCCCCTGGTCCCAAACCTGTCTCAGCTCTTAATTCTGTCAAGCATCAATGTCTTCCCTTGGTGGCAGGAAAAACATAACTATTTATGTATAATCTTTTATTCTGTTCATACCTGAATGTGGATGTATAATGTCCATATAGTAGATTGCTATTGAAAAAGCTCAGTTTTCTAAAATAATATCTTTTAATCTTTGAAATATTTTTCAACTTACTTTTCATAAAATAGTACATTATTACTGTATAAGTCACATATTTAATTTTTCAATTATTTCATTATTTTATAAGAATATATTTTTTATTAAAATAAAGATAATATTAATATAAACATAATATAGTTATTACTCCTTTCCTTCATATATACAAATTTGCTTTTGATGCTTAGGTTAATTTATCTTTTACTATTTTTATGTTTACATTACATTTTTAATAAATATATTTCTGGGGTGCCTGGTGGCTCAGTCGGTTAAGTGCCAGATTCTTGATTTTGGCTCAGGTCATGATCTCGTGATTCATGGGTTCAAGCCCCATGTTGGGCTCTGCACTGATGGTATGGCTGCTGCTTGGGATTCTCTCTCTCTCTCTGCCCCTCCCCCACTCTCTTTCTCAAAATAAACTTTTATAAAATAAATATAGTTTACATATTAAACAAGTTTAAGAGGGGCTCCCGGGTGGCTCAGTCGGTTAAGCATTTGACTTCAGCTCAGGTCATGATCTCATGGTTCTTGTGTTCAAGCCCTACGTCGGGGGCTATGCCTACAGCTCAGAGCCTGGAGCCTGCTTCAGATTCTGTATCTCCCTCTCTCTCTGCCCCTCCCCTGCTTGTGCTCGGTCTCTCTCTCTCTCTCTCTCTCTCAAAAATAAACAAACATTGAAAAAAAGAATAATACTCACTGCTGGATCTCTTAGGCTGCTTGTCACAATCTTATAATCATGATGGCATAAAACATTCCTAACACTAAGACTACGGTGCTTTGTTTTGTCAGACTTAGAACGAACAAATAAGCAAATATCTTCTATAAAGAGAAACTCTGCCCTTTTTTGATTGCAGCTCATTTCTCATCTACGATGTATATCCTCTTGCCATGGCAACAGAGTATATATGATATGTCACTTGCTATGAAGGGTCTTTTAAGCCACTCTTAAATATTCACTTTCAGCCTGATGATGACTCCAAACCTCTTTGAGGTGCCAAATTAGGATGTTCAACAAATATGTAAGCAGTATAAGAACAACAACCATAAAAAAAGTCCTGCACTTGTATTAATTTTTTAAAAATACATCAGCAAGTCATATTTATATATCAAGATCTCATCATTAGTTGTAAATGAGCAAGAAAAAAATTCTGTTCCATGGTACTGACATCAGATCTCATGTTCTTTTAAATATAAAATAAGAAATATTTCAAGAACTCCTTAAATATATATTTTCAAATGGATTCATTAAGCCTAATAGTTTCTACACTTTCCACTGTAAACACCACACTCTGAGTCTTTTGTAGATGTCATTCCCATTTATCTTTAAAGTCTCCTGACAAGCATTTTGAACTCCCAACTTCATGTATGCAAACAATTCCAATGTGTAAAGAGGCACTCCCCACAGAACTCATAGCCACACTGTCCTAAATAGTCCTAAACAGTGTATTAATTGTTATTAATACAGATACACAAATTATAACTGCTGCCTTTAAAATATACTTTCTTTTTTAAAAAAAGAAAATTTTTATTTATTATTTTGAAAGAGAGAGAGAGAGAGTGGGGGAGGGGTGGAGATAGGGAAAGAGAGAGAGAGAGAATCCTTTGCCCTGTCAGTGCAGAACCCAATGCTGGGCTGGAGCTCACAAACTATGAGGATCATGACCTGAGCCAAAATAAAGAGACGATGTTTAAGCGACCGAGCCATGCAAGTGCCCCTAAAATAATACTTTTTCTTAAACGTTAGCATAGATTGATGACATGCTGTTTTCATGTAAAATAATGAACAGGAATGATTTTGGTTTCAAAGATTTTTCCTAATCCCTCTTTGGGCATTGCTTATGATCCTATTAAGCTGTGGCTATTAGATGGTACTGTTTTACAGTATACAGCCAAAGCATATTGGCCACTGAGTAATGATACTCTTCTACTTCATAAACTCCCCTGTAAGTAAAGAAGATACATATCTTCAATAAACCCAGTGGAGGAAATAAAAGGTTTCTCTTTCATCTTTGGGCTTTATGAAACACCTAATAAAGAGTTCGTATGTACTAAAAAAGCAGGAAGAATAATCTAATGTTTAACTCTTTTGGTCAGGTTTTCCCTAGCTTACCGTCATGTGTGCATATATGTGTGTATTTCACTGTACCTCACTCACTGTACTTCACTATTACACACATCCTAACTGAAAACACTCTGAGTTATCAAGATAAATTCTGCTTAAAAAAACCAAGCGTGTTTGCCAGACATTCCTAAAACATTGGCCTCAAAGATATTATCTAATTATCAAGTCTTACTGAGAATAAAACTTCTATCCAAGAGTGAAATATACAATGTTAGAATCTTAAAATATAACTATAGATTTTTGGAAGTGCATAATGATATTATATCCTCCTGAACATGGATTAAAAATATACACAAAGATTAAAATCTACATGTATAGTGTAATTATATGAACATTGTTATATGAACAGGTAGTTATATAACATTTTTTCAGAATAAGAAAGTGAGAGATAATCTTATCAAATCTCACCTAATTTATTGTGAGCATACTTGTAGGAATTTACTACTGAATACTTTACATGGAAATTTGAAAAATGATGAAATATAGAGGCCTCAAAATATGAAGAATATTTCAGAAATATTCATTTAACATTCATGCATTTCTTTATATTTGTTCCACCAAATAAAACATTTTATTTTTCATATATTTTTGTATAGATACACTTTTATATATTTCACACATAAAACTCTATTTAAAAAAATTATTCTGCTTTTATAAATTTTATTGGGTATAAATTTCTAGGTTAAAGATTCCTTTCCTCTGATTCAATTGATGTTATTGCATTGAATTCTGGCCTCCAACCCTTCTTATGATAATTTTGCTATCACCTTATTATAGTTCTTTTGTATAAGCTGATTTCTTATTAGTTTTATTGAGTTATAAATTATCCTGAGTAAAAGTCATCCTTTTTAGTCTACCATTTAAGTGAGTTTCGATAAACTGATACAGTTATGTAACCATACTACAGATATAGAAATTTTTCATTACTCAGTGCCCATTTTTTCCCAAGTAATTCAAATAAAAGGAAGAATACAAAATGTAATTGAGTTTGACTTCACTTACTATAATGCATGTAAGAATCATCAGTGGTATTGTGTATGGTTGGTTTCTTTTTACTGCCAAGTAGAGTTGTATGTATGGAAGGATTACGGTGTATTTATTCATTCACCAGTTAAAAGATATTTTTATTGTTTTCATATTCTGTTAATTATGAAACAGCCACTCTAAACAATTGCCTACAGGTTTTAGTGTAAGCATACATTTTCACTTTTGTTGGACTAGTCTATTTCCTTTGCTCCTTGTGCATATTTTTCAAATAATCTTTGGTTTCTACAAAATATCTTCCTGGGGTTTTGATTGAGATTGTATTGAATTTATAAATCTGTTTGGAGAGAATTAACATCTTAAAAATTCATTAATTTATACTTTCTTTGACTTCTCTGATCAGTCTAATTATCAGTATGCAGATCTTGCATATATTTGTTAGATTTATACATAGCTTTTAAATAATTTCATGAGCTTTAGTAAATGATAATTCTTTCAATTTTCAATTTTTATCTGTATTGAGGAATACAATTACCTTGTGTATATTGACTTTATATGCTCTGACCTTGCTGAATTCTCTTATTAAAAAAAATTTTGGGGGCGCCTGGATGGCTCAGTCGGTTAAGCGGCCGACTTCGGATCAGGTCATGATCTCATGGTCTGTGAGTTCGAGCCCTGCTTCGGCCTCTGTGCTGACAGCTCAGAGCCTGGAGCCTGTTTCAGATTCTGTGTCTCCCTCTCTCTGACCCTCCCCCGTTCATGCTCTGTCTCTGTCTCAAAAATAAACATTAAAAAAATTGCATATTTGTTGGAAAATGTACACGTAGATAGCTGTTTCTTTTCTTGCAGCTTGTTCTCTTTCAATCTCTTTTTTTTTTTCTTTTTACCTTATTGCATTCATGATGATCTAAAGCTATTAATTAAGAGGGCTGGCAAAGAAACATTCTGACTTTGTTCCTAATTATTAGGGAAAAAAAATAAGTGTTATATCATTAAATATGACGTTATCTTTAGAGGTTGTTTGTAAATGTCTCTTGTGTTAAAGAAGTTTCCTTTAATTCTGAATTTGCTGAGCTTTTTTTCATTAATGAATAGTCAATCTTGCAAGTGTTTTCACTGCATCTATTAGTGCTTTACGTATTTCTTTCCAATTAGGTTTTTTTTTTTTTTTTCATTTTCATTCAATTAGAAATACTTTCCCATTTCACTTATAATTTTGTATTTGACCCATTGGTTATTTAGAAGTGTGATTAATTTCCAAATATGTATGATTATCAAGGTTATCATTTTAGTATTGTTTTCTGGCTTAATTCATGTAGTCAAAGATCATTCTTTGTATGTTTTAAAGTGTTTTTAATTTACTGAGATGAGTTTATCATATAGAATGTGATCTACCTGAGTGAATCATGCACACTTAAAAATAATGTGCATTCTGCTGTTGCTGGATAGAGTTTTCTATAAATGTCAATTAAGTCTACTGCTTAACATGATTTTTATTCCCATGTTTTCTAGCATTTCCATTTGGGTCTTATAGTTCTTATTTATTGGCTTAAATTCACCATCTGTTAATGCATGTCATCTACCTTTTCACCTAGAGCACTTAATGCATTAATCATAGTCAGGAAAAATTCCTTTATGGTAATATCAACATCAAAGACATCTGTGAGCCTTGGTTCAGAGTACTGAGTCTTTGGATTGCTTCGACTTGTAATATATTATTCTAAAGCCACAGAGGTGGTCAGTCTCCACATTCTTGTTTTCTCCCTAGTATTGGACCAGTTTTACTGTTCCTTGGCACTTTGTAGCCTGATGGCAAATGTCGGGGGTGATTCTCTGTATTCTAGGTCAAAATTCATGCTCATTCATTCTCATTCATGGGAATTCTCAACCCTGCCCATTTTTCCGCTGGCAGCCAACAACTAATTTGTACCTTGGTAATCATTGTAGAGGAAAGTATTTCCACTTCCCCCAATGGTAGGAGACTCCTAATGACATTAGCATAGAATCTCTGGTATTCTTTCCTATCTCAACTTTTATGACTAAAGGCTTATTTTTCCTCTAATGTTTTCCCTCCCACAATTGGTCTTCACACTGGTCCTGGCAGCAACAGGATTTCTTCCCTTCCTCTAGCAGTATAAGGCTTTGATTCGTCATAATAAATCAGGGTCTGTGTGGGGCTTTGTCTATTTCCTATAGTAAAAGTTGATTCCCTCCTTTAACATTGCATCACCTAATGAATTCTCCCCAGTCTACACCCTATTATCCAGTCCTTTTTGTCAGCAACACATGAAAGTTCACAGAGAAGAGAAACGACTGGATCTCTGGTTCCAAGTGCTTTTATACTCTTATGCTAGCCCACACTTGCCCTTTAGCAATTTATAAAAATTTCAACTGGATTCTTTTGACCCACTTTTATGGCACCCAGCAACACTTCCCTCCATGCTTTGCCACAGATGAATAATTGCTTGTGTCCTGTCTCTTCTACAGGGGTTTATCATTTCTTAGATTTCAGATACTTTATTGACCTGAAACTCTGTTGGACTCAAGAATATTTATGATTAATTTATCCAGACGTTTTCTTATTATGCTGAGAGTATCACCCTTTCAACCTTAAACAGAAATGGAATAAACTGTGTTACTGTAACATTTTTAGATTTCAATATGTTACCATGATGTGGCTATGATTAATTTTCTTTGTATTTATTATGCTTAGAGATGGTTGATATTTCTGTATTTGTAGCTTCATATCACTCATCATTTTTTTTTTTGAAAATTTGTAGTCATTATATCTTCAAATTATTCTTCTGCCATTCTAACTTTTTGTCTTCTGGCTTCTAATTAAATGTTAGGTTATGTCACACGCATCCTTTCCACTCTTATTTGTACCTTTTACTCAATCTCTTCGCTTCTGCTTGAATGTAACATAAGCCTCTGTTTTCTTTCGCTTTGTCCAATATGCTGTTAATACTATCTGAATATTACTTTTTTAATCAGTGCTAGGATTTCCATGTGATATTTTTCATCTTTTTCTTTCTTATTTTCTCAGCATATAAATCATATTTTGTCAGTATCTGCTAATTCTGGTTTTTGGATCATTTACATGTATTTTCCATATCAATTTTTTTGGTTTCCTAACATATGGTTCTGTTTTCCTGCATGCTTTAAAAGTATTAAATAAATGTGAGCACTGGCAAATTGCATTACTTTTCAGCCTGTGTAACTGGCTTTTAGTTCCTCCCAGTAGAGGTAAAGCATAGTTCTCTGATACTGAAATTGGAATTGATTATGATGCTAATATGGCCAATAAACATTAGTGGATGTGGTATAAGTGCATGTTTTCAAAGTCATTTTGTGGTAATTTACTGTCTTTTGCTTCCGCTTTAATGCGTCTACCCTAAAAAGACCACTAGCCACAGAAGAATGTGGATAAGGCTTGAATCCAACCAATAGTCAGGAGTCGAGCCCAGCTGAACTAGGCCTACATAAGACGAAACTATAGACATTAGGACCTGTGAATATAAATGACTGTTGTTCAAGCCATTGAGTCTTGGTGTGCTTTATTACATAAAGTTGTTATAATAGTTGACTGTGACAGTAAACATATATAAGGAAAAAATAGTAATTCTGAACTGTATCTGGCTATAGAGTATTTATAGTATAGAATATTTATGCTTCTTGTGAAAGGTTCATACAGAATATTACCTCAATCTAGCCTGATATGCTTGCACTTTTAAGGAATAGTTCTTCAGAACCTTACCTGAAAGCTAGACATTTTTCTTAGGGCATATTATTCCTAGGTCATTGTCTTCAGCCAAGAAAAACTACTAGAATTCTTTTTTTTTTTTTCAATTTATTACAGCTTCTCTATGCTGGATTTCTTTCACACTGCCCTCCTTATACACACACACACTCACCCACAGACACACACACGGAGCTTTGGAGGTGATAGATGCCTCAGGAAAATTGTGTTCTGAATGATAGAACTGAGGGCCTGCAGCTGTCTTTCCTCTACAATTATTCTGATCTCTGGCTAAGTGCTAATTTTCAATTTATGTTTTAAATTTCAATGTGTGTCTCCCCAGGCCATTATAACTGCTCTAAATTCTAGACTGTTGTTTTCTGTTTAGCCACTGTGCTCTACACCAATAATCAGCCAACATTCAAAAAAGAAAAAAAAAAGTCGGCAGAAAAATGTAAGGTTCCTCTCATTTAGTTTCTTTCATATTCTGGTCCCTCAAGTTCTCTCTGATTTGGTTGCCTTCCAATACCTTCAAGAGGATTTGTTGTTGTTGTTATTGTGAATCATCATCCTCATCGTCAGCAGCGACAGTAACCTAGGATTTTAGTTGTTCTAAGTAGAAGGATTAGTTTGATATTAGCTGAAAGTAGTCATCTGTTTTCCTTTTAGGTAAAGTTTATTTTCTTCCTTGTGGCTAAAGGGCTTTTGTCCCCTTATCTAGATGTACTGTGATCTCACTACACTGTATCAAGCGAAGAATTTATTTCTATTTATCTTGCTTGGGAAGTCATATATTAAAACAAAAAAAACAAAAAACAAACAAAAAAAAAAACACAGGTCTTTCCTCAATCTTGGAAACTTAGTGATTATTATTTCTAGTACCTCTTATCTTCCATGTTATGTATTTTATGTCATTGGAACCACATTTGGACCAATTATATAGGTTTATCTCCTCTTCATGCTTTTTAATTTCTTTTATGATTCACAGCATATATAAATCAATGTTACCAATGTTGAGGATAAGAATCTTTAAGACAGTCTTCTGTTTCTATTTGGATAAGTTGACTAGGGTGATATCGTGCCTAATATATTAAAGTATATAATGTGTGTGTATATTTGTGTGAATGTGCACTGTAATATTCAGTTGGACAGTAAAACACTTTCCACAAAAGAATGCAACTGATAGAAATGCTTGCCATATTCAGATACCACAAAAACGACAATGGCAGTATCTACATAAAGACAACAGAAAAGTTTGGCAAGGAACACAAAACCACAGATGGTTGTAGGTGGCAGTCTCTTAGCTTCAGAAACAGATTTTCCTGAGAAAACATTTCATCAAAACTTTGCTTTGAACCAGTCTGTTCTGCCATATTGAGGACAATATTCAGGGAAAAAAAAAATCTTTGCTAACATACAATCAGCAGAAGTTGGTAATTTTTTAATGTGGTGGTTATACTCTAAAAAGTGAGATAAGATAAATGTAGAGTACTAAACTCATTTCCGTTACGGGATCTGAACAGGCCCAGACCTAACTCAAATAGTATACTAAAGTAATTTCAGAAACTAAAGCTTCTCTGCCAATGTCTTACCATTCTTTTAGTTGTCCTCATTTGTACTAAGCCCCCAGAAGAATTCAATGTCTCCAAACCTCCATGAAGAATCATGGTTTTCAAACAAAGTTCACACTGATAAGATTTCATGTTTACTTTCTTCATGAGAAGAAAGTGTTGGAGTTTGGAATAAGATAAATTCTTATACTAATTGAATGAATCCTACTGATTTGTTTTGGAAAATCAGATATAAGCCAGAATAAATTATTTTTGTCTCTTAGAAATACTATACTGCTGACAATATTTTATTGTTTGTACTAATGCTTGTTTTGACTGTAGAAATGTTTATGATTTATTCTTCATCTGTTATAGAAAACTGTGCAAGCATTATCAAGTTTATAAATAAGAGTACAGTGACTATTAAGTATGGACTTGAATTAACAGACAGTATTCTCAGCACTTTGTCTAGCTTTTAACTTTACATGTTTGTGGTGCATATTATTTTCTAATTGATTGAAGTAAAAGACCACTGTATTATAGTACTTAAGGGTACAGGTCCCTTTCTAGGTGAACTCTGTAAACATCAATTTACTCATCAGTCAAATAAACATACAATTTCTGTCTTATGAGGTTTTTATAATAAAAAAAGAGAATATACAAAGCACTTAAAGTAACACCAAACTGTAAGTACTCAAAAATATTAGCTATTGTAGCTAATATTCTTAAAGTAATGGATACTAAAAAATATTTAAAGTGGTTACATGATGAATGATAGTATGTATCTTCAATGTCAGTTTATGGATCTTGAATTTTTTTAAGTTTATTTATTTTGAGATAGAGACAGCATGAGAGGGGGAGGGGCAGACGAAGAGGGATAGAGGGAATCCCAAGCAGGTTCCACACTGTCAGCACAGAGCCTGACATGGGGCTGAAACCAGGAGTCAGACGTTTAAACTACTGAGCCACCTATGTGCCCCGATCTTGAATGTTTTTCAACAACTACTAATATGATCAACTGTTCTTTAGTGGTTTTATATATACAAGTTATGTATAATTCTTGCTTAATACATTTTATATGTATAACATTTCTCATATTGTATATTTATCTTGGAATCAATTAATTTTTCTTCTTCAAATATATTCCTAGCATTGGACCTACTTCATGGTGTAGAAAACTATGCCATAAAAAATTTGTATTTTCCTTAATTTTCTCCCTCACAATCTTATACAGAAGCATACACCTTAAATATGCCCATTATCATTAAAACCTATTGAAATGCATATTTACCAAATATGGTAAATGCATTTTTACCAAATTGTTTACATATATTTGGTTAAATAAAGGGGGTGACAAAGAAGTAAAAGTGATATTTATAGTCACAGACTGTAGCAGGGTTAGAAACATTTGTTTTATATTTAAGAATATAATACATTTAAAATATCATCTTCAATAACAAGAAAATTTAACAACAAACATGCAAAATAGAAAAGATTTAGCCAAAGTTGTTTATAACTGACACAAATGAGTTATGGAGAAAAGGCCAGCAGAGCCAGCTTGGTGAGTTATAAGTAGAGGAGAGGCCTTGCCAAGGGGAGCAATGGACAGAGAAATTGGAAAGAGGATCTTCCTTAAAGATGGAGCTACAGAAGGTATGGTAAAGCCTGAACTAGCCAAGAGAAGGCAGTTCACAAACCAAAAGCCTGAGAGAGAGAACTTGCAGGAAGATTCTGCCAGTGTTACAAGGCAGAATTAGGAGAAAACAATGAAAAAACACACTACTGGGGCCCCTGGTGGCTCAGTCTATTAAGCCTCTGACTCTTGTTTTCAGCTCAGGTCGTGATCTCATAGTGGTGAGATCCAGCCCATGTCTGACTCTATGCTGGGTATGGAGCCTACTAAGATTCTCTCTCTCTGGGCACCTGGGTGACTCAGTCGGTTAAGCGTCTGACTTCAGCTCAGGTCATAATCTCACATTGTGTAGGTTCGAGCCCCACATCAGGCTCTGCACTGACAGCTCAGAACCCGGAGCCTGCTTCAGATTCTGTGTCTCCCTATCGCTTTCTCTGCCCCTCCCTAACTTGTGCACACACTCTTTCTCACTCTCTTTCTCAAAAATAAACATTAAAAAAAGTATTCCCTGATTCTCACCTGAGTGTTCTTTCTCACTCTCAAAAATAAATAAATAAATAAATAAATAAATAAATAAATAAATAAATTGAAATAAAAATACAAATACAGTGGAAAATGTTATTAAAAAAGAAAAAAAAAAAACACGCTACTATCTTTGGACACTAGTCTTCCTTAATTCATGCCCTAAAGGAACAAAAAAGAATTTTAAACACGTTTTCAGTTCAAAAAATTTAAATAGATGTCATTTTTAAAATATTAAGAGAATTCAGCTTAAAGTTTTAAGGGAACACTAAATATGTATTTTCTTATTCCCTCCAAAAATCACTGAAAATGACAATTTTCATTCAGCGCATAATATCCTGCAAAAAATATTTTTAAGGAAAAATGATTGCTTGTTCATATTGTATTTCATATTTCATTTTACAAAATGAAAATTTCCATTATAAAATTTTATATCCTTCAGCTATCTCAGTATACTATCAGTATATTCCTATAACTTAACATTTAGTTTTCTCTTTATTGATTATCTTATAGAATGTTTTTTTCTGATTGATCACAATAAGGAGTTAAAACTTTAAAAAACCCAGACTAGTTCTCTGAACTAAATGATCTGAAAAAAGAATAAAATTAAGATAAATAGGAAAACACATACCAAACATAAAGTTTCTCCATAACAGCAGCTCTGAGAAACAAAAGTGCCATCAATTAGAGAACATGTGACTTTATAATTTTCTGGTCAAGAAGTATGTATATTATCTCTGAATTCTTATGAAGTAAAATAGAACCTCTATGGCATTATGATTAAAACTTAAATGTACGTGATTTGGTTGTAGAAAGCAATAATCCATTTACCCAAAGGAGATTTTAAAAAATTACATTTGCTCCTCATCTTTTTAATTCTGACATACCATCTTGGGATATTATTTATTGAGAAAACAAAGAAAAACCTCCCTTTTCTGATTTTGCCTAAATAACTAGGAAATTCCAAAAGTATTTTATTAATATAATGTTCATTTTAAAATGTTTGGCTGTTATGCACAAAATCAAGAAAGGGAAAAAAAGGAAGGAAGGATGGAAGGAAGGAGAAAAATGTATTCAGAATCCTGAGAAGAATCTGAACAAAAGAAAACTAAATATTAGTCTAATAAAAATATTAAAAACAGAATGCAAATATGTGGCTCTGACCAAACTAATGATTTTATCAAAATATCTTCTACAACGATGAGAATAAAAATTAATGACTTTATATTTAAAAACAAAAAAAGTTCAGGTCTTGCAATTTCCATCAAGTATCACCTTGTCTAATCATTAATGGCAAAATGTTAGTGATGAAAGAGAAGTAAGCCAAGTGACAGCTTTCCTTATGTTCACTCAGCAAATACATGCTTAGCCATTTTATACCATCTGGTACACAAGTGTTAGAGCAGTGAATGACTGGTGGAAAAATCAGTGGTGGGATATCAGGGGGAAGAATCAACTAAAAAAGAGAAAGGTTTCCAACTGTGACAAGAAATATAAACAAAGGACCTGAGTGGTCATTCCCCATGAAGTACAGATAGCTACGAGAGAAATTGGAGTCAATGGGAAGTTAGAGTTGATAATCTAGGTTGGAGGCCCCACTGCTACAAACTTTAGTCTGCTGTACTTTAAGAAATAAACAAACACTGTAAAAATAACACTTGGATGAAAACCAAGCTGCCTTCCAACACACAAATCAATACTGTTTGAAAAGAAGGAATTTTTGCTGAGAGCTGTGTTTCACACATGCTGTTGGAGCATGCGTGACTATTTGGTTGTTTGGTTGGTTGGTTGGTTTTAATACTTGAGCTGCAGCTAATTATGGCAGGTATTAGTAAAGGTAGAATTAATGATCTTGCTTTATTTTGCCATAATTATTTCTGGGTAGTTGAAAAATACATCTCCAAAAAGGTGCTGTAGCTATCCTTAGTATAGGTAACATGACAAGGAAAGATTGGGGGGAAGGTGGTCAACCAAATGGCAGAAATTTAAAATATCAGAGGAAAACAAGCTATATAAATTGATAAAATATTATTTCCAAATTCCAGTGAATTAGTGTCACTATTAGTCTTCTTAGAGTGATGGTGCTGGGGCGCCTGGGTGGCTCAGTCGGTTAAGCAGCCGACTTCGGCTCAGGTCATGATCTCGCGGTCTGTGAGTTCGAGCCCGGCGTCGGGCTCTGTGCTAACAGCTCAGGGCCTGGAGCCTGTTTCAGATTCTGTGTCTCCCTCTCTCTGACCCTCCCCCGTTCATGCTCTGTCTCTCTCTGTCTCAAAAATAAATAAACGTTAAAAAAAAAAAAATTTAGAGTGATGGTGCAAAATCACAGTGCAGAAATGGCACTTGAGAAACTTAAAATACACTAAGTCTAAGTTGCATTTGAGGTTTGTAGGATCTTTCAAAATCTGCTATACCATTTTATGTGCCTGGTATATCTACCACTAAACAGCAAAGCAAACCTCTATAACTAAGCTAGTTTTTATTTTTCATTGTTCACATGTAGAAGCTGTTTCCACTCTGCACAGTCTCTTCTCTAACTTAGCCTTTAACATTTCTCCAAATTTGGCTTTCTCAGGAATGTTTCCCTAATGATGGCTGCCTTTAAGAATCATTTCTATTAAACAACTCTCTGGATGCAACCTGTAACTTACTGTCATGTGACCTTGTTGTCTAATGGTATCCACATGATTTAGCATACTATCATCTTATTTTTCAAGGTTATATTATATATATGTATATATATACATATATATATATATACATATATGCACACACACACACATATATATATACACATACATATATATATATATATACATACATTTTTTTATCTACAATTTATGTATGTAAACCATTAGTCCTTTCAAGTAGGTTATAAATTATTTTTGAGCAGGGAGTATAACATAGTGCCAGCCACAAATTTGTTTATTTTAGTTAGGGTTTCATGAGGACCACAGACACCATTCTAGAATTCTTCTCTGTTTAGTTAGTGTAAGATTAAGCACAAGAATCTGGTGCTTCGAAATAACTGAATAGGCTGGAGGAACAAGGACAAACATGAATTCCTCTAATTTCCCACTTTACCTGTAACTTTCAGAGAATCACAAAGGTGTTCCTCTCATTAAGATAAGGAATTGCAGGATTTCACTATTGGTATGCACAGTTTCCTGTCCTATTCCTGACACGTGATTCAGAAGGAACACTTCAAAACCATTGCAGAAATTCCACCTCCCAAATTTATAAGTCTGGTGAAGCTGAATGAAGAGTATTTCTTTGATCTTTCTTCTAACTTCCCGATTTCCCATGATTTCATCTCATTGGTGGAACAAAAATGATGTGCCTCTGGAGGCACAGGAATCAGGGAAACATTTCCTAGATGCACACTCCAGCAAGAGAATGACTACATATGAGAAAAGAGTCGTTAAGAAAATTTTTTTAAATTGCACTCAGCTGTTGGCTACATATTTATATGGAAATGTGTCAATTATTTGAAGCCATTTTTCTCCAATAAAGCCTCTCAATAAATTAGTTAATTCTTATAAATGAACCTCTTTAAGAATAAAATGACATCTGTGTCAATAAGAGTCCCTCAGTTAGGGAGTTTTGTGGTACCCTGTTCAGACAGAATTACCACCCTTTTCAGATAGAACAGCTGGTGGTAGCGATACACCAGGAGAAACTAGAAGGTGGATTCATGATCCCCCAGGTAGATGGGACTATGGGCAGTGAGTCGCTGAACTTAAAATTTTATGATAACAGGTTTTAAAGTTTTAATGATTACTCAAGGAGTAGAGCATCTACACTCCTTCCCCCCAGCAAGCTTTCACATCACAGGAATTCCTTGTAAACTTAACACCACCCTGGGAGTGGGACAAGTGACTTTCAAGTGAAGGTTTTCTACCAGTTCAGCCACCCATTCGGAATGGCAACACAAAGTGAAACTTTAAGCTATAGAATCTTGAAAAGTTATATTCTGCCACACTCAAGTATAAATTAATACTTTCCAGAGAAATACATCATATTTTGATTAGATTTTGAGGGTTTCTTTTTAACATTTATTTTTCATTTTTGAGAGAGAGAGACTGAGGGCATGAGCAGGAGACATGCAAAGAGAAGGGGACAGAGGACAGGAAGCAGGCTTCCTGTGGACAGCAGTGAGCCCAACGGGGGCTTAAACCCAGAAACCATGAGATCAGGACCTGAGCTGAAGTCATGCTCAACTGACTGAGCCACCCAGGTGCCCCTTAATTGCCTGTGCATACAATGGAATGCATTACAGGAGATAAACCCCGAGATTAAGAAATCCTGATTTGGGGATGCCTTGTTGGCTCAGTCCAGCAAGTGACCCACTCTTGATTTCGGCCCAGATAATGATCCTAGGGTAGTGAGATTGAGCGCCACATCAGCTCTGCACTGTGCATGGAACATTCTTTAAAATTCCCTCTCTCTTTCCTTCTCTCTCTCCCCCCTGCTCTGCCCCTCTCCCCTGCTCATATGCTCTCCCTCTAAAATAAAAAAATAATATTTTTTTAAATTAAAAAAATAAATTAAAAAAGAAATCCTGATTTCATTATGGAAACTGCTTATAAACTTTCCTATTTCTCCCACTCTAGAGAAAGACATTATCTTAATATTCTGGAATGCAGTTGAAACTTCTCCAGGAAGAGAAAGTCTCTATCTTTGCTATCTGGAAATGTAAGTAAATCTGCTTCACTGAGGGCCACTCTATTTTTCCAAGGCTATGGATTTATACAAGCAGAAACAGAAGAGGTAGCCTGATGGAATTTCCTGTTAATACCTAATCATGTAGAAGCATGAGAGATCTATGGCCAATTATCCTCTAACAACACATACATACACAGACCATAAATCTATCACATTTATGTTTGACATGAATATTGAAAAATATGAGTAAATATATATAGATCTATAAATATAAATAAAATTTTTTGTTGTGCTAAAGGAGTTATAATGGGGATTTTTATGAGAGACTTGGATATAAAGCATCTACATATAGTAGTTTTATTAGTTAACTTTATGTCAATTATAAAATGTATTTTTTAACAAAATATCCCGAATATCTAATTCCTAGAAATACACACTATTTAAACTACACATTTGTAGTGATAAAAGGCTAAGTAAAAATCATTGTGAAATCAGTGTTTACAATGATTGTGGGTTGAATATCCAGATTATAAACCTCAATTTACATAAAAATAACTGCTTTGAATGTGAGATTTGAAATTCTTTGTACTGAGAATTATTGTCTCATTGATAGTTTTTTCTTATGGAAAAGCAGATGCTCCATATTAGATGTGATTTTAATTCACATTCAACATTTTTATTGCTAATTATTTGTAACTAAATATGTTGTCCATGTGAACAGCCCACTTTGGAGAATACAGAAATGCTGGCCTTTTTCTTTCTTTTTTTTTTTTTAATGTTTATTTATTTTTGAGAGAGAGAGAGCATGAGCAGAGGAGGGGCAGAGAGAGAGAGGGAGACACAGAATCCAAAGCAGACTCCAGGCTCTGAGCTGTCAGCACAGAGCCCAACACGGGACTCAAACTCACAAGAACCCCGAGATCATGACCTAAGCCAAAGTCGGATACTTAACTGACCGAGCCACCCAGGCGCCCCACTGGCTTTTTTCTTAAAACCAAAATATTTATGTCTAGGATAGAAAGCAGTTTAATTTTAGTTACTGTCTCTGCCATCTCCCGAGAGTTTTCATCTCATTAGCTTTAGGAATAAGAAAGAAATGATGTTAATAGTGGGTCCATGGTGGCATTTTGGAAAGCAGACCAGTTATTATGTTTAGAGACAAATTAAAAGGAATTTATTATATTTCAGCATTTGACAATAGAGAAGTGCATAATGAATTTGTTCGTGGGAATAAGGACAGTGGTTCAATCCTGTTTCCTTAGTCGAGTTTGTGATTGGCAGGGATTCCATACTATGTAGGAAACTCCTTTATAATATTCCTGATAAATGCATACCATTGTATTTGCCTGACTGAATGATTCCTGTGGTAGACAATTCATTGCTTTTCATCTAGAATTACAAATTCTTCAACTGCTGTGTGGGGAATAAGTTTAGGAATTCCCTGAGTTTGCACTGATGGTTTAACAAGGCAGAAAGAAGTAGAAAGCCACAGAATGAACACACCCAAGTTTGAGTAAACAAGATTAGGTAAACAAGGCAAAGGCCCCCAGTGTAGGATGAAGATATAGGAATAGAAAAGCCTCAGGATGAAAGCATCAAAAATGAGGTAAACAAGATTAGGTGTTCAGGGTGGAACTGTCCCACAACTTAGTACAATAGCAGAAAGCTGCTTTCACAGGAAAGAAGGAACAAAATGGGTAAATAGGTAAATAGGGCTATGGACCACAGCAGGGTGAAGTTGCTCAGAGGGGAGCTAATTAACAAAAGGTAGATGCCTTGTTGACCCTGAGGTAGCAGTTTCTGTCTTTCTTGTCCCCTAGGCCAGTTTAGGTAAACAGAGGTGGAGCCTCATGCCTGCTGTAAACAACATTCTGCCCAGCACCAGAATTTCATTTTGTATTGACCCAAACTCCTAACACTGAATATCTTCACAACCCCTTTTCCCCCATGCCCATGAGTTAATGTTCATGGTGTCATTGTCTCTGTGCACACCCATCAGCTTGTAAGCCTTCTGATCCTAATAAAAACAGAGAAAGGACCCTTACTTGAGGCTCTTGTCTCCTCCGGGACATTAGCCTCTCTCACATTTTAATCTTGTGTCCCACTTTCTTGCTGGACAAGAGAACGCCAGACCCAGAGTCTAAGACACTACCGCATAACTATAATGGATACGTTTTTGGTGTCCTATATGGCCAATATTTGGTGGTACTGTCTAACTTCTAGAAACAATTTTAATATACAGTCATATACTCCATTGTTTGAAAAGAAGAAAATTATTATCTGTTTGCTGACAAACCAAGATCAAATTTATTTTTGTTTGTTTGTTTTCCAGTGTTCATTGCTTTCATTGTGCCATCTGGGAGGAGAAGTTCTAGTCTTACATCCATTATGGCTTTTGCTATGGGCCTGGCTAGCACTGAAAATCCTGGATAGATGTTGATTTAAAATATAAAGAAAATATTTCTAAAGTGAACTAAGGAGTAAGTTGAGCTTTATTTAACTTGAAGTTGATTTATCACCTGAAATCGAAGGGAAAAAGCATTTTTTGGCCATTGTATAATTGAGAAATTTATAACGTGTAAGACTTTACTATTTGAAGTGAAAGAATTATTTGGCACGGTATAGAAGTACATTTTTCAAAGTCTATAAATCCCTTCATTTCACTCAAAATAATTTTGAAAGTGTAGAATATTAATGTCAATATGATAAACTCGATTTCATTATTATGTGCATTAATAAAACTTCTTCAAAGTAGGTTACCAAAAGCATAGAGAAGTAATTGTATATATTCTTGATGCTCCTTAATTTCTCGCTTGAATCAGAATTACCAGTCTGGATCTTAACCTCAAGTGAGAATTCACATCTGAGAGCCTTTTATTGAGCCTGAACAGTGTGAATAGGCAGCCTAGATAGATGTTTACTTTGGTCCTGCTGTTCTCCATATGCTTCTTTGCTAGGATCCAATTCCTGTTGTGAGGATTATCATGTGTTGCCAGGATATCATGAATGAGTAGATGATTCTAACCAACCCCAAATATTTCATATTTATAATCCATTCTGTATCCGTAAAACTGACCAAAAGAAATGATTTCACTGTAAAGTAGGATTAAAAAAGTAAAATGTGCACAAATTTATTTTTGGAATTTGTATTCAAAGCAGCTCACAGAAACTGCTTACAACTTACATTCCCATAGTGTTCACCTACATCATAATTATTCCCCATACTATTAGAATCGCTTAGTCTCCTTTTCCACTCGGCATCATTCTAAATCTAAATTATCAGTTGTACAGATTAAGGTAATTGTAAAAATTAATTTTGTACATTTGCCACAAGTCATCGCTCTAATGAATACATTTATCTTTTTAAAATCTGGTGGGATAAACCATTTTCCAGGTCAGCTTAAGTACCTTCAACAAAATCTACCGAAGAAGCAACATCCAGTCATGTCTTTAGTATAAATGCACAAATCTGGGAAGGTTGCGGAGCAAAGTAAGCTTGGAGAGCACTAAAATAAACAAACTGAGCTGAGTAAGCATTGGAGCAGAACAGAATGATGCTGAAACAAGAGTGAACAAAGCTCAGCTAGGTTAGAAGCCCAGCTAAGCGAACAGAGAAGAGCGCTGTGCTCAAAAGAAGAGTAGGAACTCTAGGGAAAGCTTAGAGGCAGTTAACAAAATTCATTATGAGTTCCTCTACCTATAAATGGACATTAGCTATTTCAATCCCATCTGTGAACTGTCTGGACATACACAGAGGCATTGCCAGAAACACAATACTGATGGGTTAATTAGGGGAAAAAATCAGTAGGCAACTTTTATTAGACTATTGTTCTCTCAATTTGTTTTTCAAAAATAAGTTATGTAGAACTCCACTTCCATTTATAACAGATTAAGTGCCATTTGATCAGCCCTACTGTTGTAAACCACTTTTAAAACAGCCAAAATAAAAGAGGCCGTTCTTTTCAGGTATTGGATGACAGGAAGTTCATTATTCATGATATAAGAAAAACTCATGAGGTGAACCACATGATTAGCCTTGCACCAAACTGCATTGAGCTAGAATCCAAAATATCATGGTGATTCCCTGCACAAAATAATCAGAGAAACATCTAGAAATTTTAGGATGGGTCCTCAGAAAGTAGATGTGTAGGTGGAAGAAGATCTGAATTTGTTGTGAAAGTTCCCCCATGAATCCTTAGATGTGTATGCACTGGGCAAAATTCAAGGCTTATCAGGGAAGGTATTCACTTACCAAACCTACCACAGGTTTGAGAGACAGGCAGATACAGGAGAGGCCAAGCAGTGCTAGGAGATTGTAGATATTGGTTGATCCAAAGTACAGCAATATGTTTATCAGAAAAGGCATCTGGCAGAGATGCCAGGATTACATGTAAGAATCACAGTTACCACATGTGAGAAGAATTCATCTTCTAGACCTGCTCTAACAAAGTTGAAAACCAAGGCTTGACAACATTTTCACACAATGCTGAGATTGAACTGTAAGTTATGCCAGGATAGAAGGGCTTTGAAAACACCTTGGATCTTTAATTATATATCTGCCCTAAAAAATGTTAACTTTGGAGAACAAAAGATCAAAATGATTAGACAGTAATTCAGCTATCTGCTACAACCAAAATCAATACAACACATGCCACAGGATGATAGCTCAGCCCAGAGTCTACAATAGTTAGTCCATCATATAAAGCATACAATTAGAACTTATTGAACATGTAAAGAAACCTGAAAATGTTATCCACCAAGATTCAAAATGTCAACAAAAAGCCTTAGACACAAATATTGAAACTAGTGGACAGTGACTTAAAAGCAACCATTGATAAATATGTTCACAAACTGTAAAAAAATATAATCTTAGTGAATAAATAGATAAGTGATCTTGTTACCAGTGAGAGAGTCTGCATTGTGTGAATGGAGGTCTCAGTCCTTGATTCTGAGAAGATTCAAGGTGGGGATCCACACTCAAATAAAGACAGCCAGGAGGAAAGTAGTAAGCACAAAGCAGTTTGTTTAAAGTGAAAGTACACTCTCTCAAGGTGGGAGAGCAGGCAGGTTCTGGGAGGTGGAATGGGCTGTAGGTTGTTTTGGGATTTAGATATTACTGGGTCTCTCTGGGCTGGAAGGAGAAGTGACATACAGTAGGGTGGTCTCTAATGGAGGCTGTTTGCAATCATTTGGGGGCTCCTCCCACACATTGGGAGGGGGAGTTTTTCACACTACAATGTTTATACCAGAGCCTTCATTACATACAGTCTTCTTCCCTGGAGGTGGGGGACTATACCCACAAAGCAAATGTATTATAATGAGTCCAGGGATTACCCTGGGACAGAGGTGGAAGAAGAGAGCATACTCCATACCTGTGACTCTTGATCTGTCAGCCCTAGGTCTTGGAAACCACAAGGTCAAGATATTGTGCCCCCACCCCCCGCCCCCAGCGCTTTTAATGTGTAGCTTATTTATCACCCTTCTTGCTTCTAGCCCCTGTCTGTATCATTCTCCTTCAAGGACTTGGGGCCCTGCCTCAGGCCTTCTTTCCATGTCTACCTTCTACCTAACAATTTCAACATAGAAACAGAGACTATAAATAAAGGGCCAAATAGAAATTCTGTAATTGAAGGGTATCGTAACTATGATATGAGCATTTCACTGGATGAGTAACACAGACTTCGTGAACTTGAGCAGTTACCAATTTCAAAGATCAAATCCAAGGAACAAAGAGGAAAAATTAAAGAAAATTAGAGGCTCCAGGAACTTGGCATAAAATACCCAATGTCTAATATACTTGTACAGGAATCCTAGAAAGAGAAAAGAATGAGAATAGGGCAGAAAAAAAAAAAAAGATTTAAAGATAGAATAATTGAATTTTTTCTAAAACTGGGGGGGGGGGGGGCGGGGAATCAGTAATACACAGATTTAGAGTTTAGCTGTCCCTTAGCAAGGTAAATACAAAGAAAACCATACCTAGTCAAATCATAGGGGAACTCATAGAAGCCAAAGACAGAGAGAAAATACTAAAGTTGTCACAGTGACAAGATAAAGAGAAGAAACCAGATACCTGAAGAGTAAATGATTATTCATTCATCAGAGACAATAAGGGTAGAAATAATGGTTCAAGATTTTTAAAATACTGAAAAAGGAAAACAAAACAAAACACTTCCATCCCTGGAATAAATTTCTTACTCATTCCCCATATACCTAATTGATGAATCTAATGAAGTTTTCATACTACAGCGTAGATACTTTCTAATATGTAAATACACTCATAATATTCCTGTTTCTAATTCGTCACTAGCTGCCATTTGTCCTGATGATAAAATCTAAATATATCATTTCTAAATGTTGTATACAAGGCACTTGAGACTAATTTTTCAACTCCACCTTCATACTTTTTATAAAATCAAGCTATATTGAACTTCTCTTTTTTCCAACAAAATGCCATGTTTCCTCTTTCATCCCTGACATTTGAACATAAAGTTTTCTCTTATCCTGATCTCTTCTGCATACAATCCCTCACATTATGTTCAGTTAGTATATTTCTTAGGGTATCCTAGGTTATAATGTAGAAACAGACAACCTTTGAATTAGAGGAACTTAAAACACCAAAAGCGTAAAATTTTCTCATGCAAATTATGTTGCTGGTTGAGGAAACTTGCCAGAGAAACCAGCCTCCAGTTTTTTTTACCATGTGTTTCCACGACTGCTGGGGCAGGGAAAGAAAGGCATAGAGAGCAGAATTCTAGCATTGTTACACTTGTATAAAAGAAACACATAACTCTTCTGCTCAAATTCATTGGCCAAACAGCAAGAAAGTATCATCTCCCACTCTGCTAGAAGGGAGAGAATAATCAAATTGCCTATTGCAGTGAATAGTAATTATCCTTATTTTATAACTGAACTGATCCTACTTCCTTTTAATGTAAAATGTTATTTTCTCTTTGAAGCATTTCTCCCTTGCAACTCACCCCTTTTCAGATTTGATATTCCTCCCATATTTTTTTCTAGTGCATAACATGGATTTCTTACATCAGCAATTTTGTTTTGCTAGTTTTATTTAATTATGTATTTCCCCCTTGCTGTAAGGAAAGTTACAGAAGGTCATTTTGCAGAAGAATGGATACTATGATGACAAAATTATAGGTAATTTGTTGATTTTTTTCTTAAATGCACAAATATAAGATTAATTGTACTCCTCAGTCATAAGGCAAAAATCAGTTTTAGGAAGAATTTAATCCTATGCTTCATAGCATTTTATCTAAAATGAAAAGTTAAAAACACCCTACATTTCACCAAATTATTATGCAACTCCTCATTCTTAGACATACTGAACAGAATATTATTCAACAGAGTAAAGAAATGATAGGCTAAAATCTGCTCATTAATGTGGAGAATTGAAAGGAAAATTAAGAAGTAAATAAAAAATTTTGATCATGGTGATCTGATATGTCATTTGTAACTATTTTGTATCTGAGATTCTTGAAGACCTTACAGTATCCAAAAATTTTTAGTTGGTAGTTTGAGTTTCTGAGATCCCTATCAAACAAATCGTATCTAAAAGTATAGGATGAACTTTCCAAAACACATTGCAACAAAACATGTCACTCCACGAATGCTATTGTGACTTTAGCGTACTGTTCAAGTGTCATACCCCTGAACATGATGTTTGACGAGCATGTTTTAGATTTGCCCTACTTATATAAAAAAAAGAAGCAAAAATGGAAATAACACTTGTTTGGGTATATTCTATATTCACACTCTCTATTCTTCATACAGTTTTTTTTTTCAGGTTTAAACATCAAAAACTTATTTATTCTCACAGTTGAAGGAAATAATGTAGTGCTAATACTTATATAACTTAAGCATAGAAACTTCACTCAAGTTTTACCAAAACAAGCATGGAAATTTATATGAATCAAGAAGTATCCAAATGTTTTGGAGCAAATACTAGCTTCTAGAAATAATTCTGAAACAAGTAAGATGAAATTCCAAAGGTAATGCCACCGCACTGTCTTTTACAAGTATGTCTATGAATGTATATTTTTGTCTAAAATATTGATTCCTCCATTTTATTAAGGCAAAATATAGTGGAATGTTTTCTATCCAGTAAAATGATATATTTTAAACATTAATAATCATATTGAATGATATTATATAAAATCTTAATATAAAGATATCTTTGAAATGTGCTTTGAAATATGGAAAATATGTAATTATGTTGAAAAATATATATATATATATATATATATATATATATATTTTTTTTTTTTTTTTTTTTTTTTTTTTTGAGACAGAGCACCACCAGGTGACAAGGGCAGAGTGTGGGTGGTGGTGGGGGAGGGGGGGTGGGGGGGAAGAGAGAGATTGAGGATTTCAAGCAGGCTCTATGCTTATCATGGAGCCCCAAATAGGGCTTGATCCCATGACCAGAGATTCTGACTTGAGCCAAAATAAAGATTAGGGTGTTCAAACGACTGAGCTACCCAGGCTTCCCAATAATGATATCTACATGTTTATTTATTTTGAGAGAGAAAGAGTGTGCATAAGCAGGGGAGGGCAGAGAGGGAGAGAGAGAACACAAAGCAGGTTCCACACTGTCAGTGCAGAGCCTGATGCAGGGAAGGCTCCCAGGAATGGTGAGATCATGACCCGAACTGAAATCAAGAGTCAGACACTTAACCAAATGAGCCACCAGGCACCACCCCACAATAATGATATTTAAATAATAGCCAATATTCATAAAAAAGAATATGTCACTTGGCTAAAGATAATGTTTCATTTAAAAATAAAATAAGACAAAATTAAACAATTGGAAAAAAAGGATATTCGATATTTAGTGTTTTATGAAGAAACAAAAACTTATTCTGGTTATAGAATTTGAAGATTTTTTTACATTGTTTTTCAAATTTAGCACCAAGAACTGTTATGAATTCTACGACAAAAATAATAAATGCCATAAACACTTCTTCCAAATGAGTTTTTTTAATTATCAAAAATTTAACATTAAAGACTATGTATAAAATGAAAAGTAAACAAAATAATTAATTTGAAGAGAAAAACAGAAGTACAATAGCAGTCACATTAACAAAAGGGAAGTAAAAAATATTCATAATCGAGGTAAATTTTACCTCCTAAATAATACTTTCTTAGTTCAGAATAAAATCACTTAATATATAGAACTATAAAGTACGTTTTTTTCTATGCTGTCTTCCATTTGTGTAGTCATAGAGCCATCTGGGGTATGTACAATGTGTGGTACATTTCATCAGCCAATAGAAAACAGCTGAGTTCTATAGTACTATAGTTACATATGCATTAGAAATCATTTTAGGGGTGCCTGGGTGGCTCAGTCAGTTAAGCATCTGCCTTTGGCTCTGGTCATGATTTTACAGTTTGCGGGTTTGAGCCCCATGTCTGGCTCTATGCTGAAAGCACGAAGCCTGGAGCCTACTTCGGATTCTGTGTCTCCCTCTCTCTCTGCCCCTGCCCCGCTTCCATCCTGTCTGTCTCTCTCTCCCTTTCTCAAAAATAAACATTAAAAAAAATCATAAATCATTTTATCCTCTTCAGTAGATATTGTGAGGAAGGAAATCTGTGAAAGTAAATACTTCCCTGGAAGAGATTCTTCCCTGGAAGAGAGTGTGAAGGAGACTATGAGTATCAATGCTCTTTCTTTTGGGGGCTCTTGGGAATGTGTCAGGCCAAAACATTCTAGTGCACAAAATATTTATGTAATTATTCTCAACTTCATAAATATATTTTTACATATTTATTTTTAAGAGAAGAAATTAGTGCCAGGGGATGCCAAAAGAAAAGAAAATTACTGGTGTCAGATCTTATCTCAAATTGACTATCACACTCAGATAATCACCATGACCCAGATTCTTTCTCTTTGGAAGGCAGTTTAGAGACCACCTGTCCTTATTAAAACCTAGATCTTAATGCAGGAAGAGGGTAGGCATTGTTCCCACACTCCACTCCAAAATGTTTCCAACACATACATTTATCTTCCTGAATAGTTTTAAAAAAATACAACTTTCCCCAATTGTCGTCTAAATAAGTACTGGACACTTGCAATGATGCTCATTTCCTTGAATCCAGTTGTGAGCTGTATGAGATCCAATGCTGGACAAGGAAAAAGCAACTAATTCCGAGGCAGCTACAGTAGAAATGCATCTTGGAAGACAATAAAGTCCATGCTTCAAGAAGAACCTATCAAGCGGGGCGCCTGGGTGGCGCAGTCGGTTAAGCGTCCGACTTCAGCCAGGTCACGATCTCGCGGTCCGTGAGTTCGAGCCCCGCGTCAGGCTCTGGGCTGATGGCTCGGAGCCTGGAGCCTGTTTCCGATTCTGTGTCCCTCTCTCTCTGCCCCTCCCCCATTCATGCTCTGTCTCTCTCTGTCCCAAAAATAAATAAAAAACGTTGAAAAAAAAAAAATTAAAAAAAAAAAAAAAAGAAGAACCTATCAAGCTTCAAGAGTAAAGCAGTTCAAGGTCCTGATTTCTGATAAGATCCCAGGATATAGAAACAGTGACAAATATCACAAGTGATAAATGAAGAATAACCTATCTCTTCTGTAGACTAATTTTTCCAAAATATAATTATTAGTTAAAATAACTAAATTAACTAAGTTAATTAAATGTTTTCATATAGCTTTTGGATATTCATGCCTCTTCTGAAATTTGGATATTCCAAACTGTTTTGCAAAAAGTAAATAAGGAAAGCTGGAAATATTTTATAAAAACAAGCAACTGTAAAAATGCATTTTAAAATGATTTCAGTGTTCCACTTATATATTCATGTTTTTGTTTTAATAAAATTGAATTAAAACAATTCCCTGACTTTGAAAACTCTAGATCTGTAAGGGAAGAAGCATAAGTAAATGTTGTAGTTCTTTGATAATTAGTCTTTTTTTTCAATTCTTACAAAAACACGATTGACTATAGAAAATAAGGACATTTCCTTCAAAAAAAAAAAAGAAAAAATATTCTAATTAGCTAGTAAAAGGTGTCTTTAATTTCATAGTTGCTTTGAAGGCATTGATAAGGCATTGCCAAATGCAAAAATTGAACAGAGGCAGTAAAAGTCAGTTTCCAGTAAAATATCACAGGTATTCATACATGTATATGTATGTATGTAAATACGAATATACATATGCATTGATTGCATATGTATTTATATGTTTGTATATATATATGTGTGTGTTTGTATATATACATATATATAAAATGTGAGAAGTGATCACCATTTTTAAATTTAGAAGAAAGTTAGTATAGAAGGTCTAAAGTTATGTAATAGAAATGTAAAATGACAGAATAATTCTTTCATGTCTCTGATTGTTAAATAAGGCAAAGGCAGCAAGTTCAGCCAATCCACTGAATATAAAAAAATAACTTAAAGTTGAATACATATAGGTTTCACAAGGATGATGACTTTGACAAAAGTTTCAGCATGAAATGAAATGACATAAAAGAGAAAAAAGAAATTAAAATAAGAATAGGTCTTTTATGTTTTATACATAAAAATACACCTTAACTTCTCACATCTACACATATAAGTGCTATAGTTTATTGCAGCTGCTTGGACATCTGTAAAAACAAAGTAAATTACAGATATTTTTAATGAAATAAGCTGCCAGACGGTCATGTCTCTCAATAGTGCTTATCAAGGAAGATATTTTCTTTGCTCTTTAGGCATGAAAAAAAGAGGCATGTTTAATAGCTCCATAGGGATGATAGTTTGTTTTCAAATCTATTTCGCAAAATGTTGGCTTTGAAGATGACTCTTTTTTTGTGTTCTGAGATTGGAATTTTGTAGTTCTTGTTTTTCATACTGTTTTTCTATAATCAAAAGATAAACATAATAAAGTGTTTAAAGGAATGAAGAATAATTCTGTTTGAAACCATTAAAAAGGTTCTAATAAAATATACAAAACCAAACAAGATGTCTTTGTTTAAAACATCATCTAGTATTAACAACAGCAAGAATAAATTAAGTCAAATATTCAACACTTTCTCTTGATCTTTTAGTAGGTTTTTATTTTTGAATAGATCCTTGCAATGTGTTTTGCATTATAAGCAATCTGGAGAGAGAAGATTTTGATGAATGTTAGAGCCTGCTGATAGTTAATGGTTGCCACTTTAACAAATGGATACACAAACACAAATACATATAGGTGAGAGTCCCTGATAATGTTTTAATAAAGGACCAATATGAAAATTTTTTCATGACTTAGTAGGTACATCAATTTGTCTGAAGTGTTGTTGTTCCAACTCCTTTTTCTTTTGAATGTTTATTAATTCTTAGAGACAGAGAGAGAGAGAGAGAGAGAGAGCGCGAGCTTAAGTGGGGTAGGGTCAGAGAAAGGGAGACACAGAATGCAAAGCAGGCTCCAGGCTCTGAACTGTCACTAAAAAGCCTGATGTGGGGCTCAAACTCACAAATCCTGAGATCAGGACCTGAGCCAAAGTCACATGTTTAACCTACTAAGCCACCCAGGCACCCCTCCAACTCCTTTTGAGCTCAAAAGATGGTTACAATTGCAGATCATGTGAGAAAAAATTGGGAGACATTTATATAAGAGCATTCAAGACATAATTTATCAATCATCTTAAAAGTGACAAATTGATTGATTACTCTTTTCAAAACTAACTCTTGTGTTTTACGATAGTAGGAAATGACCGGTTAATATAATGAGTTAAGTGTTTTATTAGTTAAAAGTTAATCAAACCAATAGTACTTTTACTGACATTAAAATGTACAACCTTGGAAAAAATAAAAAGTTTAAGTGTACGACCTTGAAACTATAATAGGCTACACACTGAAAATTCGTAGGAAAAAAGATAAAGGGATTTTAAAGTCATGACACTTTAATCCAAATTGTGCCAATAATTTTACCACTTCTTCATCCTGGCATCTAAAATCCATTCACAACTTCCAAGAAGTAGATCTCAGGGATAGGATCTAAAAACCAAGAACTAGCTCCACCATCTTTTGCTATTTATAATTCTCAAACTCTCAGCAACACATGAAGACCCTTAGAATGGTAGCAATTCCCCGGGTTTTACATAAAAAGAACTTGGAAATAATGTCGATTTTATAGCTCTTGCCTTGCACCACCCTGCATAGTACACACCTGCTCTAATTAAATGTTTCATCATTGGGTTGTAGCAGCAATTTATTTATTTTAACGTATATGCTTTCTTATCACTCTAACAGTGATTCACTCACCTTGGGCCTTTCTGTACATCAAAACACAAAATCTATAAATTCATTAGAGTCAGGTAATATTTTATTCTGCCCCAGCAAATACATAATATTCATCACCAGTTTTGAAGCATATCCTATTTTGTGAACCTTTTTAGTAGGTTCCAGAAATTGATAAAAATACAAAATAATAACTCTGCATGATAAAAATTAAGACACACACACACACACACAAGCACCTCAGAGATGAAGAGAGCTGGAGGAAGTAGTCTCCCTATCTCTACAGAAAAAAAAAAATTAGGAAAGTACAAATTAAGGACTATTCATGAACTTGCCAGAAACCTCAGGTCATAGGACAGAGTTATATAGAATCTAGAGACACAGAACTTGAACATTTACTTAAATGAAGTAAATGTCAGTGGGCATAATAAAATCTGAGTAACACTGACAACCTGTTGGGTTAGCATGAAAGTATGAAGCTCCTGAATTCAGATCGTAGGAGAGTTCCCACCCGTTTATACCCTTTCTCTCTAGGAATTTCACTAGGTTTTTGCAAGAAGGATTAAGGGAGAATATGAAAAAGTACCCCACTTAACTCAGGCTAATGGTCGGGAATGGTAGCCATTGTGAACTCCAGCCAGATTCCTTTCCAGTACCTCCCTCACAGAACAAGAGTCATTTGTAGGAAAAAGGATACCTAGGCCTGTGGCTCAGAGCAGTGCTGGAATGTCATCACAGCTGGGAGAGACGAAGGAAGGCCATTACTGATCCATCTAACTTATCTCACCTAAGTAACAAAATAGTTAATCCTCAAAAGCAAGGGCTTCAACTTTATACCACAAGGATCCTGAGGTTTACCTACTGGACATGGGGAACAGGAACTGGGTGGAGAAAAGGTCCATGCTTAGAGGAGAGGCAGTACTACTTGGAAGGGCCAAAACAGATATGCAAATCCATTGTGTTTTCCAAATACAAACTTAATCATTACATCAGGGAAGCCTCCATTCCCATCACCATGTGAACAAGTCTTGAGTTAAATAGGACATTGGGAGAACTTGAATAGCTCTCAGAAAAAGTCACTCTGAGAAACAGCTCAAGGAGAAGAAGCAAGGAGAAAAAAATGATATACTCTTGGAGGAATTTGAAGTTACTTGTGCCTATAGAAATAGTAAACTCTAACTCCGATAACAATAGGAACAAAGAACTTCAAACAGAAACCAAGTATTGCTTAGAATAACAAAAGTTCCTACATTATAGGTCCAGCAGGAACAAAAACAAGTATTCTTCCCCATCCATAATAAATATTTACCGCAGAATCTGCTATCCTATAAATATGTCTGGCTTTCAACAAGAAAATATGAGGCATACCAAAAATGCAAGAATAGGCATTGCCTGAAGAGAAACAGTCATTAAGATCAGATTCGGATGTTACAATTATTAGAAAAGAAATTTACAGTAACTAGAATTAATATTTTAAAAGCTACAATGGAAAAGATGGACAAGGTGCAAGACCAGGTAGGTGATTTCCTCAGAGAAAAAGAAACACTAAGAAAGACAAAAAAGAAAATATTAAAAATCAAGACCAAAATAATAGAAATGAAGAATGCTTTTGATGGGCTTATAAGTGGACTTGTCATAACCAAGGAAATAGTCTGTGAACTTGAATGAAATGAAACAAACACAAAGGGTAAAAAAAAAAAAAAAAAAAAGATAAATAACAAAACCAATACGTGTAGAACGATTCATCCAAGAGCTAAGGGCCAATAGCAAATGTAAAAAAAATAAATAAATAAAAATTAAAAGTTAATAAAATGAGTGACAGAAAGAGAAAAAAAAGAATAAGCAGAAACACAAATATTTGAAGAAATAATGCTTAGATTTTCCAAAATAGTGACAAATCCCAGAGCACAGATCAAGAAGCTCAAGAACAGCAAGCAAGTTAAATATCAAAACCCAGACATACACTCATGCACACACCTAAATGTGACAATAGCATCCAAGCTTCTCAAATCCAGAGGGAGAGAGAAAATCCTGACCAATCAGATGGTTTAAAAAGAAAAAAATCTTAGAGGAATGAGAATAACAATTACAGCAGACTTATCAGAAATGATAGAAACAAAAGGAAGACATATTTGAATTCTGGGGAAAAACAAAGAAATAGCTATCAACTGGTAATTCTGTATCTACTAAAATATTCAGCAAAATGAAAGAGAGATAAGGCCTTTTTCAGGGAAATGAGTGCTGATGGAATTTATTGTTAGACCTACCCTACATGAGTTGCTAAAGGAAGTTCTTCAAACAGAAGGATATGCTACAGAACAAAATATTAGATCTACACAAAGAAATAAAGAAGAACAAAAGGGAAATCAATGTAAAAATACACTTAATTTTCTTACTACAAAAGTACCGGATTCTTTAAAGCAGTATTAGTAACAATGTATTGGATGATTATAGCATATGTAAGTGTAACATACAGGACAAATGCTGAGAAGAGGAACTGGAATTGGAATATACGTTTCACTACATGTAAAGCAATATCATTTGAAGGTGGAAGCAGCATATTTAAAATTTTATATTGTAAACCCTAAGGAAACCACTTAAAGCAGATAAAAATGTGTATACAAAAGTCAATAGAGGAAATAAAATAGAACCATAAAAGATGCTCAAACAAAACCATGGAAGGCAAAATAGAAGTCAAAGAAACAACAAATTCAACAAACAGCTATCAAGATGGTTGATTTTAATTTCTCTGTATCAATAATCACTGCAAATGTAAATTGTCTAAATATATGAGTTAAAGTCAGATTTTCAGACTATATATAAAACAACTATATGCTTTCTATAATAAACTCACAGAAATATAAAGAGAGGTTAAAAAAAGTGATGAAGTACATCATGAAAAAACTAAGAAAAAAATTCAAGGTTGAAGCAGCAATATTCATTTCAGAATGTGTTAACCTCATTACAAAGAAGATTATCAAGGGTAAAAAGAAACTATGCATAATTGATAAAGGAGTCAATTCCTCAAGAGACAAAATAACCCTAAACGATATGCATATAACAATAGAGTTTAAAAAAATATGAAGTAAAAAATTAATTGATCTAGGATAGTAAATAAACAAATTCCAAATTAGAGACTTAAATACTTCTTTCTCAGTTAACTGATAAAAAAAATAAATGGTAGAAACTCAGTATGCAAATACATGACCTAAAGAGCACTATTAAATTTGACCTACATGACATTTATATAGTGCTTCATCAAACATCAGCAGGATATATCTATGTTTAAGTGTACATGAAGCATTCACTGATAGTTTTTTAAACCAAAAATGACCAAGAAAATGTAAAACACAGAAGGTACTTTCTTGGACATAAAGTAATACAGCGTTCAGAAACAAAATAAGACAAAATTAAAGCATATCATAATATGCTAAAGAATCTGAGGAATTTTGTGTGTGTGTGTGTGTGTGTGTGTGTGTGTGTGTGTGTGTATACATACAGTTGACCCTTGAATAACAGGATTTTGAACTGTGTGGGTCCTCTTATATGTGAATATTTTCAATAAATATAGTACAGTATTGTAAACATATTTTCTCTTGAAGATTTTTTCTTCTCTCTTTTTTTTTTAAAGAGAGAGAGCTCACCTGTGATCAGGTGAGGGGCAGAGGGAGAAGGAGGGAGAGAGAGAATCCTAAGCAGGCTCCACATTTAGCATGAAGTTTGACATGGGGCCCAATCCCACAACCCTGGAATCATGACATGAGCCAAAATCAAGAGTTGGTTGCTCAATCGACTGCACCACCCAAGCATCCCATCTCCTGAAGATCTTCTTAGTAACGTTGCCTTTTCTCTAGCTTACTTTATGGTAAGAATACAGTATGTGATACATACAACAAACAAAATATATGTCAATTGACCACTATCAATAAGGCTTCTCTGGTCAACAGTAGACTATTAGGAGTTAAGTTTTGGGAGAGTAAAAAGTTATATGCAGATTTTTAACTATAAGAGCAGGTTGGTGCCCTTATAACCCCCACATTATTCCAGGATAAAACTCTATGTATACATATTTTTTAAAAATATCAATCATGCTATTGATTCATGCAACAACATGGATGAAAGTTAAAAGCATTTTGCTAAATGAAAGAAACTAGACCCAAAGACTGAACATTGTAGGATTCCATGCATTTTATGTTCAAAAAAGACAAAACCACAGGGACAAAAAGACACCCGTGGTTGCTAAAGGTTGGAGAGTAGTTACTATAAAGGTCATTTACAAGAGAAATGTTAGGGTGAGTGACTATTCTGGATACTATTGTGCTGGTGGAATTGTGGTTTTATGTATTTGTTAAAACCCAGGGAAATGAACATCACATGTGAACTTTAATCTTTGCAACACTTCCTCCCCAAATGAAGATGTTGAGTAACCCTAAGGAATTCAGACTATGTCATAACTTTAGTTATGTTTCATTCTTTCATTTTTTTCTACATCTCAGGTTCTTAAAAAGGAATTTAATATAGATTGCAAAGCTCTCAACCAACATTTGAGATTGGATGCAAACTTTCAGGCAAATAGAAGATTACACTCTCCTACACACAAAAATAGACATGAACATGTGACTAGCTTAGGCCAGTAAAATGTGAGATGAAGAGAAGTGTGTCACTTCCAGGTAAAAGTTTTTAAGAATTACTTTAGGATTTTCCATGATCTCTCTTCCTGCTATTGTATTAGAACTGAAGGCTAATAGGAATGTCATAAAATTAAACCTGCCTGAAATGTGGCAATGTATTGTTCACTGATGCCCTGGAGAAACATTTGTAAATAGAGTAGACCAGATATTGTATGAAATAAATTTATGCTTTGTAAAGCCACTCATAATTTTAGGTTGTATATTATGGCAGCATATTCCAACATATCTTTGCCCATATAGAAAATTTCCTTCAACTAATTCCCAAGATTCTCATTCTTATTAATAATTTGGTTCTATTCTCTCAGCTCTTTACTGAAAATATTTTCTTGCATATTGTTATTGTAATTAATATATCCCTAATGTCTTTCACTTGTGGCCTTCTAAATAGCATTTTACATTGATAAACAACTTTATAAGAAAGTTTTCAGTACAATACTGTTACTGCAGAAGTTTATAATATATACTAGGAGAAAAGTCACTCATACACAAATCATTCAGAAACATAATCACATCCTGAACATCTTGAAATCTTCCCTTAAATATATTTTTATGTATATAAATATATTTGGAGCACCTGGGTGGCTCAGTCAGTTGAGCATCTGACTCTTGATTTAGGATCAGGTCATGAACTAGTGGCAATGAGCCCTGTGTGGGGCTCCATGCTGAGTGTGAAGACTGCTTAAGATTCTCTCTCTCCAGACACCTGGATGGCTCAGTTGCTTTAAGCATCCAACTTTGGCTCAGGTCATGATCTTGCAGTTCATGAGTTCAAGCCCAGCATCAGGCTCTGTGCTGATACCTCAGAGCTTGGAGCTTGCTTCGGATTCTGTGTCTCCCTCTCTCTCTGCCCCTCCTCTGCTTGTATTCTCTTCTCTCTCTCTCCTCTCTCTCTCTAAGATAAATAAACCTTAAAAAAATAAAATAAATGCTTTGCTGGATTTTCTAGAAAATGGATGATACCTGCTAATGTAAACATAATCTTATTTTCCACTACCATTGTATTTGTTTCCATTTGCTATATGATGACTACAAAGTTCAGTGTTTTAGCTAACAGACACAGAAAATTTTTTAGTATTTTTAATGTTTATTTATTTTTGAGAGAGAGAGAGAGAGAGAGAGAGAGAGAGAGAGCGCGCACAAGCAGGGGAGGAGCAGAGAGAGGGAGACACAGAATCTGAAGCAGACTCCAGGCTCTGAGCTGTCAGCACAGAGCCTGATGTGGGGCTCAAACTCACAAACTGCAAGATCATGACCTGAGCCAAAGTCAGATGCTTAACCAACTGAGCCACCCAGGCACCCTCCAGAAAACAAATTCTTGATGACCCAGGTCAGATGATAACTTTCCTTTTAAAACTCCTGTAATATTAGTTTTAGAAATAATTTTTACTTCTGTGTTAACAAAAAATAAAATATCCCACCCCATAAAAGCTGCTTTATGGGCTTTTCTGTATTCTTTTATATATAGTATGTTACTGACAAAAAGGCAGACCCTTTATCTCTTCCAACTTTGCAATCAGGGTCTTTCATTTTAAAGCTCTTCAATAAACATTTGGTTAAATTGATAAACATCTTACAAACTCTTAACCAGAATGAAATGATAAGGAGAATAACTTTTAAGACATCAGAAAATGTTTGGGGAGTGATATATTACTGGAATGGTATTAATATCTTAGTTTTTATTAAAAAGTTAGCTTTTCATTTTAAGTACAAACAAGTAAACTATCATGCAGTAAGATTTTTTAGCTGCAATCATTACATTTAGCAGCAATCATCACAAATATTTCATTGTAACTCCTTGTCTTTCCAAAGTTGTACTTCAAATAGTTATAGTGACATGAAATATAAGGAGATTTTTATCCTTTTTTTATCCACAATATTACTCCATTTTGTCTTACCTCATGCCCAAAGTATACTGGCTTTCAGAGTTGTGTTTTTTTCCCTCCTTAAATAGTCCCTCAACTTTATATATTTGAAATGTCAGTAAATGTAAATTATGACAAATATTTTCAATCTAAATATTTATATTTTATAAATATTTTTCAATTGCCTCCCATTATTTACTAAGAATTGCTAACTAAATAGGGTTTCAGATATTCCTTTAGGCAATCAATGTTTTTTCAGAGAAATACTGGAGGTAAGAGGCAGTTAGAACAGCAAAACTAATTTATTCATTTAGTTTATTTAAAATGTACACATTGCCCAAAGCCAGTAGCACAATGTACAGGACATAAATTACAACATTTAAACTGAATGTAGCACCTGAATGGAAGATATAAATAGTAATGGGAATGGTGTATATGGAAACAAAAGGCAGAAAAACAACAGTAAAAGGCCACTCTGATATAATGCTCACTTTATTGGGAAATCGGTTACATTCCAGAGATAGTCTTTGTGTAGAAGATTAACACTGAGATGTAGACATGAATTTTCCGGAAACAAAATACAGATCTTAACATTTAGATTAAGGAATATGGTGAAATATGAAATACTCCAGTATCAAATTAGATGTGAATTAAAAGTAATAATTCTCTTAAGTATGTTTGGAATATGAAGAAGAGATTAAATGTAACTTAACAGATTACCTAAATAAACAACTCCAATAAAAATTAGCTTTTTTTAGGAAGGGAATGCCATAGAGAAGTTGCTAATTTTTCCCATGAAATCTTTTCATAATATTTTTCAGTAGCATTTATTCTACTTTAAATTTCTGTGTAAGTCTTGCTGAAACAGTACTTTCAAATTTCCTATAAAAAATAACAAAATAAACTTCCTTAATAAAAGTCAAGCCAGCAATGTTTTCATTTTTTTTTGTTTGTTTTTGTTTGTTTTTTTGTTTGTTTGTGGGTTCACAAACTTTGTAGGAAGTTGACTGGTCGGCTGTCCCAAAATATGTCTAAGTCCTAATGCCTACAGCCTGTGAATGTTAAATGGAAAAAGACTTGTACACGTAATTAACTAAGAATGTTGAGATGAAAAGATAATCTCAAACTATCTGGGTGGGTGGACCCTGAATGCAAAGATATGTGTCCTCACAAGAGAAAAGCAGAAAGCAGAGGGAAATTAGACAAATGGAAAAGATGCATGTACACAGGTCAAGATGATCTGAAGCAAATGACATTGACTAGAGTCATGCAATACCAGCTAAGAAACACCATGAACCGCCAGCAGCTACCAGAAGCCAAGAAAACATGAAAACATGACATAGATTCTCCTCCAAAGCCTCTGGTATGCCCCCATTAACATGTTAATTTTGGACTTAACTCCAGAACTGTGAAGGATTAAATCTATTGTTTTCAACATGGAATATGTGTCTTTTTCCTTTGTTTTACAGCAGCTGTCAATTCTTGTTACTTAAGTTCTCCATGACAATGGAAAATTGTAAAACTTCCAACTTATCCTTGATTGCATTTCCAAATCAGTGGAATACTAAAATATTTTAATAGATCTAATTCATTCCTTGTGTAATCCCATCATTCATTCTTATTCCCAGTGCTTATTAGAACACTGTAATGAAATTAAATACTACTTAATAGTTACTGGAAAACACCTCATAGTAAAATATGAAAGAGACTACTTGAATGTAAAGTGATGAAGATAAATTTCAGGAAATTAATAATGAAGATAAAATTATATGGCTATGTAAACATAAAAATAAATTGTGAGGCCCAAAGGTATTAGTCAGGATAAAGAAGACAACATTATAATGACAAGAAGTAAACTGAACCTGAACGCATTTAGCACAGTAGCCAAAAGCATGTGGCAAAGTAGTTATCTGAATTGTAAGAATAATTGACAATCAGACTGAAAGATCTTGAGACATTTCACTAAAAAAAAAGAAAGGAAAATTGATGTGTAAAGTCACTCACAAGCAGAAAAAATAATGTGGATATGGAAAAATTAATACGAATATAGAAGCATCATTAAAAAGGTGGACACAGTGGATGTTTGTGCATTAGTAATCTAAAAGAGGATTTAAGTTCTCTGCAATGCAATTGTACTGAAATCAAGGCATGAATACACATTTTTTTAATTTTAAAATGCCAAAAAATATTTTTAAAATAAGTCATGATATGATATACATGAGCAACTAGAATTTGCAATGACAAATAAGTCATATTGTGTGCGAATGCTCATACCATATCACTCCAAAAATCTCATTTCTAGCTCTATATCAGAGATACTTTCTTGAATATGTCCTCTGGGAAATTTGTGTAAAATATTATTTATTGTAGCAACTATTTGCATTTTGAAAAAAAATAATGTGAAAACCAATGCTTCATCCACAGGAAAGCTAATAAACTATATACAATATCAAACTAAAATTAGTGACCTAATTCCACATAAATCATCTTTGATAAAACAAATTGAAGAAGAAACTAATTGCAAAATGATACACAAATTGATAATGGTTACATATTATTTAAAAACATATAAAATGATATTATTTATTACAATTAAGTTCATAGGACTAACACAAATCAAAATAGGAACAGCACCTATCTGGGCCATAAGGTAAGCTGTAAAAGCTGCAGCTGATAATAGAACTTTAATTTTACAGTTTTTGCTCATGTATATGGCAAGTGCATAATATTTTAAAATCAACAGTGATTATGTGGAGGTCTTTTTAAAAAAATTGTATGTTAAATATTTATTCATTTAAAAGAAAAAAAAACAAAAGAATAGACTATTATGATATATATATCCTGAGCCTTTGAATTTTTGAAGGTGTTTATCTTTCTTTCACAATAAACATTGACAACTTGGTTTAATATAGAATAAATGTCACAATAGTGTTTCTCCTCACAACTATATATTGCTCAATTATATTAATAGCCATTATAGAGAAGTATGAGCTATCTTTTATTTTGAATTCCAATATAGTTAACATACAGTGTTATATTAGTTTCAAGCATAAATATCGTGATTCAACAATTCCATACATCACCCAGTGCTCATCACAGCAAGTGCACTCCTGAATCCCCATCATCTATTTCACCCATCTCTCCATCTCCCCTCTGGTTAACCAGTTTGTTCTCTACAGCTAAGATCCTGTTTCTTAGTTTCTCTCACTCTTTTTCTTCCTTTGCTTATTTGGTTGTTCTTTTTGTTTCTTAAAATCCACATGAATGAAATCACATACTATTTGTCTTTGACTTATTTCACTTACCACTATACTATCTCAATCCATGTCATTGCAGATGACAAGATTTCATTCTTCTTATGGCTGAATAATATTCCTTTGTGTGTATATATCACATCTTTTTATCCATTCACCTCTTGGTGGACACTTGGGTTGCATCCATAATTTGTCTATCATAAACAATGCTACAATCAACGTAGGGGTGTATGTACCCTTTTGAATGAGTGCTTTTGTATTTTGAGGATAAATGTCCAGTAGTGTGATTGCTGGATCGTAGGGCAGTTGTAATTTTAACTTTTTGAGGAACCTCCATACTGTTTTCCACAGTGGCTGCCCCAATGCAAGTTTCTACCAACAGTGCAGGAGGGCTCCTTTTCCTCCACATCCTCCTCAACACTTGCTTCTTGTGTTTTTGATTTTAACCATTCTGACAGGTGTGAGATGATATCTCCTTGTGGTTTTGATTTGTGTTTCCCTGGTGATGAGTGATGTTGGGCATCTTTTCATGCTTCTGTTGACCATCTGGAGGTCTTCTTTGAAGAAATGTCTGTTTGTGTTTTCTTCCCATTTTTAATTGATGATTTATTTTGGGGGGGTTTGAGTTTGAGAAGTTCTTTATATGTTTTGAATACTAGCCCTTTATCAGTTACGTCATTTGCAAATATCTTCTCACAAAGAAATAGAAAGATATTCCATGCTCCTGGATTGGAAAAAGCATCTATACGACCCAAAGCAATCTACACATTTAATGCAATTCCAATCAAAATACCAACAGAATTTTTAAAAGAACTGGAACAAACAAGCCTAAAATTTGTATGGAACCACAACAGACCCCAAATGGCCAGAACAGTTTTGGAAAAGAAAAGTAAAGCTGGAACTATCACAATTCCAGACTTCAAGTTTTATTACTGATCTGTAGTGATCAAAACTGTCTGTCTTGTACATAGATTGACACCATTTTCATTGCTCTAAGTGATACAAAAATTTATTCTTTAAAATTAAAATTTAAAAATTTTATCTTGCTATACATGGAAAGGAATATTTCCATGAGTTTTACCTGATACTAGTTCGGTCCTTTTTATAAGATGACTCTTCTCCTGTTAATTCTTTAAGCCTTTTTTGTCTCTTAAAAAATATTGTTATCCTAAATATTACTGATCATAGAGTAATTCTAGAACTTCTGTGCCTTGTATTTTTTCTATTTGATATAAAGATATTTTTTGCATCATTAAGTTCTTTATTTTCTGTGTTATGAAAGGCTTTTATGGTGGTTTTATAACAATTTTTTCCTGTTTATAGATCTTTGAGAAGATGACTAAATAACCCATATCTTTGTAAGTGGGAAGCACATGATATTCAGATTGGCCTTTTTTTTTTTTTTTTTTAACTGGGCCCTTGTTTGCTACTGTGGTTTTCATTTAAGTCAGAAGTCTCATCGTTATTTATAACTTCTATCCATGTGATATTGTACAGTCCTAAATTTTATAAGGTCTATTGACTTACGAAGAATATCCTGGTCCCTCCCTCTAATATATAACAATTATCTGCTAATATACTTATGAGGGTAAGAGTTTATAAGGATCTTCTGAGAACACGTAAAGCAGTATTTTGTAAGGAAGTCTGAATAAAAATACTTAGCCAGCAAGTCATAGCCCTGATTCTTTTAGGTCTACCATTTTCTTCCCAGGACTTAACTTCTCCAGAAATGAAATCTTTTCCTTAATTCATTTTTGCTATAATATTCATTGAGTCAACTGAAATATAGGTTTAAGAATTGGTTTAAGTAAAAAGATACTAATGGGCCAAATTTAAGAGTGTAATAGTTATAACGAACTTGGAAAGCAGAAGTGTGGTTTCTTTCTTGAGCTTTATCCTTTCTGTAAGGTAGTCTTCACAAGAAGAGGTACATGAATCAATATTAGATATAGATTCTTCTCTAAAGGCCCCACAAATATTTCTGTGGTTATTTCTGGAAACTCATTAAACTGACAAGCAGATAGACAAAGTTAATTACTTTTAGATCTATTGGAATTTTGCATCTCTAATATGGTTTTCATGAATCCTTCAAAGGAAAGATTTTGTGAAATAAACTACATATCACTAGCTTTTAGTCAATTTAAATTAAAATTGTTATAAAGGACATTAAATTTTACTTTCATGTATCAACTTTCTAATTTAATATTTTTTTAACATTCATTTATTTTTGAGAGAGAGGGAGACACAGAATCCGAAGCAGACCCCAGACTCCAGGCTGTCGGCACAGAGTCCAACAAAGGGCTGAAATTCACAAACCATGAGATCATGACCTGAGTCGAAGTTGGACGCTTAACTAAATGAGCCACCCAGATGCCCACAACATTCTCATTTTAAATGGCTTAAAAGCAGTTTCTTCTCTAAAATCTTGATTTCATTTTAGTGTTTTGTGCAGTACTTTCAACTGGTGAATCCTCAATCATTTCTGTTTACCAAAATAAATATATATTGTATTTTATCATAATCAAAGTTAAACTTCTAGGTAATAAAATATAAAAACCCAATGACATGAAATTTTTCATCTCTGAAGACTTCTTAGCCAGTATAATTGATCTCTGATAATTATTATGTAAAACAGAATCCAAGAGGCGTATCAATTGCCTCTAAAAACATGGAAAATATTAAAAAAGGATATAAAATAAATTGTATCATTAAAAATGGCAAAATAATGTTTTAATTATTGCTATTTTAAAACATATACAATCACAGTATCATGTTATTTCTTTTGAATACCAGTTTATTACTTTATTTCTACGTGTTGCCAACCACCTCATGAAGCTGCAAAGATTAGTGAAGTAACTGATTTCCCTTTCATGGTAGGAATACCATTATTGCAGTAGTCTAGAAAAATTTATCCAAAAAATGGCTAAAATTATTATTAGGTCACTGTAGTAATAGGCCAAGACCATATAAATATAAACTTGTAATGCATGTACCAAAAAAATTAAATGAAAGTAACTGAGGTGAACTTTCAGGAAGATGGTAATAAACCAAGCAATTTTACTGTGCGATGCTTAAAGAAACTGTTAATAGGAGGTTGATAGAATTATTAAGACAAAACATGGAAAAGTAGAAGGTATCAGTGTTTCACCAACCAATGACCAGGAAGATAATTCCATAAAGAAAAAATTTAATACCTTCACCATTGCTCTGTAAATTGGAGATGGTTACATGAACCCATCATAATCATAGTACTAGATTTAATATTATCCAACTGATTCCCCATGATGTGATTCAATATTCAGCAACAAACCTCCTTAAATATAAATTTAAATTTAAATATAAATCACTTTCAGTTATTTTATAGGGGGAAATTTGTGGAAGAGTAAAAACTAGTTTTTGCTCTAAAGAAGTCTCTCTATGGGGGCGCCTGAGTGGCTCAGCTGGTTAAGCTTCTGACTTCAACTCTAGTCATGATCTCACAGTTGGAGAGTTTGAGCCCAGTGTTGGGCTCCGTGCTGACAGCTCAGAGCCTGAAGCCTGCTTCAGATTCTGTGTCTCCCTCTCTAGGCCCCTCCCATCCTCACCCTACCTCTCAAAAATAAACATTAAAAAAAAAAAAAAAAAAGATGTCTCTCTATGGACATTAATAGATACCCATTCAGCATAGATATAACTTTATTAGGCATGGGTAAATTTTATCAGAATTTAGCTGATTATATCAAATTTTACTCAGAATGCTGAATTTTTTAGATTTGAAAAGCTAGAGACCAACAACTGAATAAGCATCCACACAAAGATAATGCTTTACAATGAGATGCCGCCTCCATGTATAAATGGTGCCTATAGATAATGCTGATAATTCATGTTATCACTTAGTGTAACAATGGAAGTCTTCGTGTTTTATTACGGCATTGGGGAGAACTTTCTCATGTGCGTAGCTCAGAAAATATGGGATTTTTCAGTCTGGAAATTTAAAATGTTTTTCTCTGTTAGATATTATTTCATTATCTTCAGCATATCTTTCTGGTTTTCTAATTTCCATGCCAATAATATCTGTTTTTAGCTACATCAAGATAGTGTCAAGATTTGCCAATTAAGAATATAAATGTGAAAATTTTGGAAAGTGCTATGTAAAGGAAACCAGTGCTTGAGGTGCTAATTAATGGATTTCCTCAATCTGGATAAAACTTTATCTTCCAAAAAGGGTCTTTAATAATCTCCTATTCAACTGCTTTATTGAAGACTCTTAAATTAATAGAATAGACAAATTTATTCAGGTCATGTTTCTTTTTCTGTAGAAAATGAAAACCAGTTGTCAAATTACTAATAAGGACTGAATGACTTTCACTGATGACAGGGCCAAAAAGGAAGAGATGATAGTTGACTATCCGATAATATTGTCCCAATGACTAAGAAAGACTTGAAAGCCCTTAGATGAGTGATTGTTGATGATTACAAAGCAATTCTTGTATACACAGAGAAATAAATAAGTACTCAAAAAAAAAAAATCAACATTCAGGAACAGCTGGTTTGCATTTATAATTAGCTGTGAGCAATCATCAAAATGTAAAAGTGGTAAACAATCTAGCTTTATAAGACCTAAAGTAATTCTACAGATACTCATAGTACACTGTTTTCTCTCTCACTGTTGTAATTTCTCTCTGCTGTAATTTCCAAAAAATTGACAACATAATGGGACAAAGAGGATTTTGAAAATTCTTAGCTAGTTTTTAAGTGTACTTGGTCATTTTCAAGGGAGTTTATGTTAAAATAAATCATTTTACTCTAACAAAGGGACAAGTAAATAGAACTAGGTAACGCGATACATTTTTAGCTAAAGGTAAGTAAAAAAAATCCAAGGTAAAAGCTCTATTTTCATGGGAGAACAAGATTCATAAGCCATATACAAAATTGAAGGGAGGGATCCAATAATTTTTAGCTTTCATTTGACCATGAGAATCAGAACTTAAATTTTATTGTTATTGACTTATTGAAATTGTAAATAATTAACATGCTTTGTTCATTGAAAAGGTTAAAAGGCAAACCCTTGTATATTATTTAACATTTTTATATTACTAAAACTATAATAGCTATTTGTATAGGTCTCTGTATGCCTAGTTTAGACAACAATTTCTCAATCAGACACATTCATATTTAGGCAAATGATTCTAATGTCACTGAAATTACAAACAAAACCAACAGGGATGCTTTTCTCATATTTTCCCTCTCCATATATATGTATTAATTCAGTTAAGATTTTTCAAATGCAAAAGTCCTAACTTAATCAAATTTGACTTTACTATTAAAATCATATTTTAATCAATGATGCTTATCAAGACTGAACTTATACATTTTGAGCAAGGACGGTAGAATATATCTGAAGAATATTTTTATTGGGTATTCGTGAAAGTAATGCATATCAAGCAGAAAACCTAATGAAATGTCATAATTTTGCTTAACACACCTACACACCCATACCTCAGAAGTGAGAATTTCCCTTTTAGCTCAGATTTATAAGCATATAATCGTTAAGAATATTTAAGAAAAAATATGAATTTAATACAGAACTCTACATTTTCAAGTCTGTCTTCATATTCAGTAATCAGCCCACTCGTTTTTCAATTAGTTGAGGTTACACAGTTTCATTTAATATTTGAATTATTCAGTTTAATTAAAGTAACAAATTCAGACTTAAATGTGCTCAAAGGGGTTGAAAAATTAATTGCAATTTAGAATGTAGCATTTAAAAAAAATATGTCCTCTAGCAGCCTGGAACTTAAAAATATTTCAGTTAAAATTTGAGAAGTTACTCATTTGAAGCTCAAGAAGTATGCCAACTTTACAAATATTAAATAAACAATATTATTAATATATTAGTTGAAAATTTTATAATTTGTTTGCAAAGTAAGGGCACAGAGACAATATGACACAACAAAGACGAATGTGATTTAAAAAGGATTATTCCTTTTTAAAGGCATAATCAAGTACTGCTTTTAACTAGAAATGTATTTACAGATAGGGGCGCCTGGACTTCTCAGTCAGTTAAGCCTCCAACTTTGGCTCAGGTAGTGATCTTATGGTTCATGAGTTCGAGTCCCTGCGTCAAGTTCTGTGCTGACAGCTCGGAGCCTGGAGACTGATTGAGATTCTGTGTCTCCCTCTTTTTGCCCTTCCCATGCTCTCTCGCTTTCTCTCTCTTTTTCAAAAATATACAAACATTAATTTTTTTTTTTAATTATAAAAAAAGTATTTACAGCAGGTATGAAAGTATTTAGTAGTTAAAATCACAACAAAAAAAGAAACGTGCTTTATAATACTTATAGAATACTTAATAGGAGTCATTGTGCTAGAATATTTTTTTATTACATTCTTTAACGTTCATTTATTTGTTCGAGACAGGGAGAAACAGATCCTGAATGGGAGAGAGAGACAAAGAATATGAAGCAGGCTCCAGGCTCTGAGCTGTCAACACAGAGCCAGAGGCTGGGCTCAAACCCACAAACCATGAGATCATGACCTGAGCCTAAGTTGGTCGCTTAACTGACTGAGCCACACAAGCATGCCCATTGTGCTAGAAATTTTACAAGTATTGCCTTATTTTTATGTTTCAATAACTTGGTTAAGTTTGTTTTAAATGCTACACTGATATAAAACATTAGGAAAAAATTTTTACACTGTAAAGGATCTTTGTTATTTATCATTTAATATTAACAGCAGTCTCAGATGGATTGTACAGGTACCACTGTAGTAAGTTTGGACATCAGGAACCTAACAATGAGAAATGCAAATAACTTCCCTATGTATATACATCAACTGTCTAGAGCTAAAAATCTAGCTTTATAATTCATATTCCCTTGCCTTTTATCAATGACTAGGCCATATTTATGTCATATATACTGCTGATTAGTAGTAATGGTGATTATTAATAATGAAAACTATAACTCCTAGTATCTGCTAAAGTAAAATAAGAGTATTCATTCATCTTTTTTTTTAATGTTTTTTTAACGTTTATTTATTTTTGAGACAGAGAGAGACAGAGCATGAACGGGGGAGGGGCAGAGAGAGAGGGAGACACAGAATCGGAAGCAAGCTCCAGGCTCTGAGCCATCAGCCCAGAGCCCGACGCGGGGCTCGAACTCACGGACCGCGAGATCGTGACCTGAGCTGAAGTCAGACGCCCAACCGACTGAGCCACCCAGGCGCCCTCATTCATCTTTATTATCACTTCATCTTCAGGTGTTATCATATTCATATAAATACCTATGATAATTTAAATTTTTTTTTAATGTTTGTTAATTTTTGAGACAGAGAGACACAAAGTGTGAGTAGGGGAGGGGCAGAGAGAGAGAGGGAGACACAGAATCTGAAGCAGGCTCCAGGCTCTGAGCAGTCAGCACAGAGCCTGACGTGGGGCCTGAACCCCCAAACCATGAGATCACGACCTGAGTCGAAGCCGAACACCTAAGCAACTGAGCCACCCAGGCACCCCTACAATCTTTCTTTTAATGATGGATTGATTCTTTTTATAAGTATTATGCTGAGTTCCTACAAGGATTTTTGGATGACATTGCCTCTTAAGTATTTGTTTGTTTGTTTTAACCTATTAATCTCTCAGAATTGGAAGGCATTGTGCAATCACTGTATTTACTTAATATTTTACTTTGTTAGTATTACCATCTTCACACCTCGTAACAGCTAGTAAAAACAGTTATCAAATTAATGGTATTTCTTTTAAGCTACAACTTCTTAAGATTATGAAAATACATTAATTCTTATTAGTGGTCCTGCCTGTTGTTTTCTATTGGCTACGTTCATGCACTATAAATTATTTTAATACTGTCAACTTATAATATATATGCTTGTCTTTTGGCAATAAAAATACTGTTTTAATTATATAGTTTACACTGGAGTAACTGTGATGCTCTGCATTTGACAGTGAAAGAAAACATATATAAATAAAAACTCCTTTTTAATGCTTCCATGTAATTATCTCCAGAATACTCTTTTCATGTGCGAGTGTCTCTAGAATTTGCCTTGACCTTAATGCATAACTGTAGGGAAAAAATCTGGGGTGCTGCCAAATTGTTACATAAGTGGAATTTATGGGGAGTAATCAGCTTTCAAAAGGTCTGAGGGTGTTACCTGAGTTTGCCAAGCATTTAATAAACTATTGAGAACTATCGTCACTGGTTCTTATCAAGAGTGGAAGGACAGATGTTAAAATTAAGAAGTGGATAAAGCTTTCCATCTCAAATCAATTGCTGGAATTATACTCACAGATTATGGTGTATCAGGGTACTATTACCATATAAGCAGAAATAATCATTAAGAAATCTAAAATTTAATAACAATGTTAACAATCTAATAGAAAGAAGGTCCTAACAATATAGAATGAAATTACCTACAGTGCTACCCCAACAATAGTTTACTAATTGCAGGTAGAATAAAAAAGATAACTTATTCTTTTCAAAATTCCCTTTGTTCTCATATAAAAACAGAAGTTAACTAAGAATTTTATCCTTCTGCTTTTTCCCCCATAAGGTGTGTTTTCAGTGCTTCCAAGAATTAAATGAAGACAAAAGTAGATATAACTAGAAGCTTATTAAAATTTCATCTTCAGAGTAATCCCATTTATCTAGAGTTTAAATGAAACAGGGGGAAAAAAGATAAATTCAAAGCAAGCAAAGTAGAAAGGCTTATGCAAACAATACAGAATAACATGAAATATTTAACTTTTATTATTGTAAAGACTGGGTTTGACTGCCAAAACTATTTCATTTAACTGATGAGAGACAGTCGAGTTAAATATAAAGGGCCATGTTTTAATATTAGCAGATATTTTGTTATTATACTTTCTGAGTTATAGTTAAAATGGCCAAGTCCCTAGATTTATTGTTAATAAATTAAGAAGCTTGATGTTCTAGCTTATGCTTATAATTTTAAAAGAGATGAGAATTGAAATAACATGGAATGTTGGAGTTAATATGTGTTTCACACTTAAATCAGGATCCCTCTACCATGTGCAAGATCATGATTCTTGCTGTGAGAAAGAATAGAGGGAAGCCTTTACTTTTCCTTCTAACAATAATATTTCAGTGTCTCCTCCATTAGTAAGAACATAAAGCATAATTATACATGAAATTACACTTGTTCGGATAATTGTTTTCAGTCATTTAAACTAAGTATTTTTCCTTATTACTGTCACCTTTTCCAGGTAAATTTCTAGTGTTCTTAGATTACTGATCATAAAAGATTAGAGAGCGTGACATTAATCTTCACCATCAACTCCATTTGTACCATTGCATAAATACATGAAGGAAAAGAAATATAGATGCAATGTTTTTGAATGAAGAAATACAAGGTATTGCCCAATTATCACAATGTTGAATTACGGAACAAAGGCTAGAGCTAAAATTTCAAAGCTAAATTGCAGTTTGGAGTATTAGTGATCAACTATAGTGTCTTTCACAGGTGTGCAATCAAATAGTGATTCAACAAAATGCTACAACTAGTAAACATATTAGTCAGGGAGACATTCAGAAAATAGAATTTGAGCTGAGCAAGTTATATAACGTGGTGTAGAGAGACAGAGGCTTAAAGTATAAAAAAAAAAACCAAAAAAAAATTCAAGTTTATCAACAAATAACAGTTGTTCATGTTTTAACCAGAACGTGGGTTGTGGTCAGGGCTGTAAAATTGCCTCTCAAAAGGTTATAAAATACTCAGGATGATATAGAGAAGAATACCCAGGAACATTGGCTGCAGTATTGTTGTGTTGTAATGATCACTGACTTGATTATTTTGAATCATTTAGTTGCCTTATAAATAACTAAATAATCCTAGTATTTGAAACTGTATTGGGAAGACAAAAAAGGGATGACAACATGGTTCATTTCTAGAAAATATATGTGGAAAATCAAGCTGAAAATTGCAGATTCTGTATTATTTTTTGTAATAAGAATTACAAAAAAATAAGGGTTTACATTGGAGGTGACAGAAAGCCCAACATCAACTAGATAAATAAAAAGAATTTATCTAAAACTGTACCTGAAGGCTCAAGACACCATCCATGACATTAGGATTTACTTTCTCTGCCTCTTGGAATTCTGGGTCTTATCTTTATATTCACATTAACTCTTGCAACATCACTTAAGATTCACACACGTGCTCACACACTTTCCTCCCACATTACAGCAACCAACTCTGTATTCCTTCTAAATTGACATCCTGACTTTGCCTTCCTCCTATCATTTCAGGGCTGATACATGTGTGGTATTTCCCCCTTCATACATGTTTTATCTTTATCCATTTTGTCAAATGTTTGAAAGAGATGTTAGAAGCTTATATTCATGTTGTAATATTTTTGGGACAAGTTTTAATAGTTACAAAAATGATGTTGAATGCAAGTTATTCAGTAAGATATAATTGGCTGTTTTATGAATAAAATTAAAGTTCTAGAGACTAATTTCTTATGTCTTATATAGTTTAATACTTTTTTCATCATTTAAATATGTGTTTACTTGATATGCATTTTTCTTTTAGTTGCAGATACTCATTCCTCTAAAACATAAGTTAAAAGGATTTGGGATATAAAATGAGGATTGAATAATCCTTTCATTTACAAGCTATTTCTATGAATTATTTTATAAAAATTTGATACTGACTGGATTTAATGGATCATGATTATTTTCCCAATATACTGTCTATGCCATTTTGGTTATGAATTATTAGAATATTATTTTGCTGGAAGTTCCTTGTCTATTATTCTAATGTTGTATATGCAGTTTTGTTCATCATTTAACACGTTATTTTCTCTCAACACTATTTGCAGAAAACAACTATCAAGTGTTCTTACTCTACTAACTAGATAATTACTACTTAACACTGACCTGTCTTTTCATTAAACACCTACTCATTTTCTTAATGTAAAAAGCATCATGGAAATTAAAGATGCAAGTTTCTCAAAGAATTAATGTGCTAGTATAATGAATAAGACTAAACAGAATAGCATAGTTGATATGTCTTGTTGAATTCCCAGTGAATGTTTTTTTTTCCTAAATCATGAAATTTAAGACCTGACTTTTCAAATTCTACTCTTCTTTTAATTAACATATTATTTACTTTCCTTACATATTAGTGAAAGAACAAATAACATGTATCATTTGAGAATATATATTCCTAATTTTCTACAACTGAGCATGACCCACAGGTGAAAAATAATTTAACTATCAGTATCTCATTTTTAAATTGATGAACTTTTAACACATTTATTTATCAAGTGCATGTAATTTATTTTTCTGCACCAAAATAATTCAATAATTTCTCCAATCTTTTTTAATGGAGACATGCTTCAAGTGTACTTTGATCCAAAGAAACAGCTTATACAATAGCAATGCAAGCTTCTGTAAAATGTAGAAACTTATTGTAATCAAACAATTCCTGTGTTAAATAGCTATCTAATTTATCATCTTTGTGCTATGCATAGTGAAAGAATGGATAGACACTTATAACTCATGTTTAGTTTTCAACATAGTATTGTAATACTGTTAAACATTTATTTAAAAATGTTCCATATAAATGGATACACAAACACAGTGCTTTGTTGTGTATTCCCAGATCCATATTCCAGTTTCCACTAGTGACCTAGATATGTACTTTACAAAGTCCCTGAATTTTCAGTCCAATCACATTAGGCAGGCTTCCATATTCATTAGGACAGCAAGATAGATTTGAACATGCTTTTAAAGTGACCAGTATATTTATCAGCCAATTACCGTATTTCTCAACATTTCCAGCTTGTTTGGGAATAATTCTAGCTTGACAAATACAGGAAATCTTTTGTACCCAACCATTAACTGTGTTAAGCAGTTGCAATATTCCCCTCATTATAAGAAGGAATGGGATCAAATGTAAATTATAATAGTTGTGAACAATTCACATTGCATGTTTATGTTGATTATAAAAACTAGTTATACAACAAAGATATGTTAAGCTAAGAAAACATTCCACACAGGACTCATGTGGAACTAGTCTATAAACAACAAGAATAAAATTGGGTTTAAGATATTTTTGAATATTGATTGGCACCCATGTAGAATATTTGTTTTTTACTGAAATAAGTACTTCCATATATGAAGTATAAAGCACCTCATAAAGTTCCTGAAATCTATGACATTTAAAAATATTAACTTTTACTAATTACATTTGAGTGAAAATTGTGATGCATGCACAGGTGATAGGTGTGAAAGAAAAATATTCCTAACAGTTTGAACAATATTCTGTGGTTCATGTACCTGTCACATTTTAAACAGTAATCATCACATTTAAAAGTGATAGCCGGTAATTTTTTTTTTTTCAAAGAACATGTACTATTCTTAATAGAATAAATGAATAATGGTTTCACTTGAGAAAAGTTTTCCACATTGTATAAATGAAAAGATTCTAAGTAAATATCCACATGCATGTCCATATGGTTTCAGTCTGCTGGAGAACATATTCAAAGAGAAGAGAGAGGGGATTTTTTTTCTCCTCTGAGCGGTAGTAGAAACAATGCTTCCTCATTAATTATTATAGCTAAACTGCCTCAGAGTGTCTGTCCTAGCTTTTATAAGCATTACTCTTGTACTAGTCCGTCCTTTCTTTCTACTCCTCAGTTGAGAGCCATTTACCAGTATTTATAATATGTTGTATCACAAAGTTCATCTCCCCTCAAATTTTCAACCAAGGGCAATAATAACAGAATGAAGCTTGGCACCCACAAACAACTCAAGCCTCGAGATCTTTCTTGCCCAGCCTTTACAGCCATGAGAAGATGGCCTCTACAGCTCTTCCATTTTCTATATTCACTTGAATACTTCTTGCCACGACTAATTTAACATACATTACACTTACCTACCTAGAGATCTGACAACTGTAATTGTTTAAATATAGTTGTCCTGTTGTAAGGGAAGAAATATACAATGTAGGGAGAAGGGACACTGAGTAACCAGAGACAATATTCATCTCTATCCCAACATGAAGCGTAAATACCAAAACCACAAAATATATGGGAAATAATTAAAATTGAAGAAAAGCCTAGTTAAATATGTAACATTTTATCCCACTGGGTTTTAATTATCTAAATTAATTGACTCCAAAACACAATGGCTTTGTCATTCATATATATGGAAAATTATAAAACATAGAAAAAAATAACATACCTATCAAATTTCATTGATATACGTTATATTAGTACACTTAATCTAGCTCAATTATAGTTTTTAGTATAAGGCATAATTAAGACCACAGAAAAGGTAATATACATTTGAAAACCAAAAAAGACTATGAAAAATTTCAACTGTACATAGGCAAAAGTGTAATATAGCTGTGGTACCAAAATAAAAAGAAAAAAATACAAACTTGGAAAAAAGGGAAAATCAAATCTTATGTGGACATTCCGATAACTGAAAAGTACAGTTATTAGGCAGGCATGCAAACCCACATTTTGAGTGTAATTTTCCTCCATATTTTTGAATAAGTGTTACCTTGTGAGTGGCATGTTATTTCTTTTTTTTTTTTTTTGCTAAAAAAAATCCCTGCTTTATTTCTGTTCAATTGTTCTTACACTATATAATTATGCCGTTTCTTGAATGGTCACTTATTTGTCACAGTAATACTTTGCCTAACTTTACATGTACCAGTTTCATTTCAGCAACTGCTAAGTGTTTACTTTGAAGAAGTTAGGTGCTTTTAAAAATATGTAATAGGGTACAGCTTTTTATTAAAAAAATGTGTTCAAAAAACTTTCTATGTTCAAGATGAAGCCATTGCTGCCTGGAATAGCACATCAACAAACTGAACTGACACAACTGTAATATCCCTGTAAAGCTCTGCTTGAACAGAACATCCAGTCCACCAGTCCTCAAACACCAAACCAATCCAGGACTCCACACTTAATTTTCTTCCTCCTTCTCACCACAAACAAGGTTGACTATGTAACTGCAACCCATGAGATAGTTTCTATTTTTCATTCCTGGTCTTTATTCTATAAAATCTGCCTGACTTCTGCCCCATTTTGCAGTTCTCCCAAAGTAGACTGTCCGCTTCATTAAGTGTTATTAAAACTTATTTTCATCACCTAAATTGTCTTTGATAACTTTTCAACAATAGGCAACATGAACATTCATTTTTCAGTGAGAATATTCACTCACTGAATGCTCATGTGTGCAAACTCTTGCTTTTCTGGATCTAAAACTAGAACTCCAGATTGGTGCTTCTACTGGAGTGTTTTTTTTACTTAGCACCCTCGTATTCCAAAAGGTAAACTGATACTTGATTTCTACGGGCAGTAAGTGTTAAATTGATACAGAACTACAAACAGCAACGTACAAAAACAGGTAGAATCTTGGAATCACAGACTTACTGTCTAGTAGTGACCTCCAGGAACCAGGATTGAGCTGTCAAGGTTCTTCTGCAGCAATAGCCCTGGTGGCTGAGAGACAAGCTTTTATAATGGGATTATTCCCAGCTGTTCTCAAATTTGAGTGAGCATCAGAATCACCTGGAGAGCTTGTTAAACCACTAATGGCTGGGCCCCACCAGCAGTCTCTGATTTGAAGGTCTGAGTGAGGTCTAAGAATTTGCACTGTTAGGGGTGCCTGGGTGGCTCAGTTAGTCAACTATCCAACTTCACTTCAGATCATGATCTCATGGATTCATGAGTTCCAGCCCCACATGGACTCTCTCCGTCAGTGCAGAGCCTGCTTTGTATCTTCTGTCTCCCTCTATCTCTGCCCCACCCCCCACCCCTTCTCTCTCTGCCCCTCCCCTGAGCTCGCTCTCTCTCTCTCTCTCTCAAAAAATATAAACATTAAAAAAAAGAAAAGAAAAGAGTTTGCATTTCTAATGAATTCCCAGGGGATGATAATAATGGTGGGCCAGGTCCAGGGCCACACTTCAAGATCTAAACTGAGCTCTTCTTTTAAAGATGGAGAAACAGGCCTAGTGAGATAAAGTGACTTGCCCAGGACAACACTGCCAGTTTTTGACACAGCCAGAAGTCTTAATACATATATACATATGTGTGTGTGTGTGTGTGTATACACACATATGTATATGTACACATATATATACATATATATGTGTATATATACATATATACATGTATATATGCTTTATAGCAACAGAAAGCTTGTCCCTCACCAGAATATGAGTAAAGAGTTAGGAAATGATTATAGTGAAAAACAGAGTTAGGACCATGCTTCCACAATAAACTATCTTGAAGTTTAAAAAAAATCTCAAAACACAATGGTTTAAAAGAACAAAAATTTATTTCTCACTAAATCTGTATTACCATCAAGGGGCAGCTGGCTTTTCGAATTTGGCTCACCCATGGACCCAAGATAAAGAAGTCATCTTTGAGATTATTGTTAGTTACAGAGAGAAGGGATGAGATATAAAAAAATGCACAGTGGCTCTTAGTATTTCCACCTAGAAGTGGCATATTTCACCGCCACTCATTTTATTACCCACAGAAACTCCCTCAACCACACCTGAAGTGACATCTTTTATGCTTCATCTTAAACCTCTTAGTCCTCCTTTTGGCTTCGACTTTTGTTGTATGTAACCAACAATATATGGATAGCCTTACAGCACCATGGATTAGTGGCAGGGTGCTTATCTTTTCTTTCCACATAAAGGTTTCCCATGCAGCCATTGAATGGAATGTGTAGGGGAGCTCACTCAGCCACCCTGGGATGTGCAAAAACTCATGCCTGTGAAAGGATAATATCCCCAGACGAATATTTGACCTGTAAGTGATGAAAATAACCCCATTTTTTTTTCTAGGCAGTTGGTTCCATGTTTGATTCTGCATGATTTCTCAGAGGGTTTTCAGAGAGGTTGAGTCCCAGTTGTCTACTGGAAAAAGAATAATGGCTCAATAACTCATCCTTGAATTAACTTTCTCCCCTTTCTTGTTTTATTCTTCCTAGTTTCCTCATTCCTATTCTCTAGAATTAGTTCCCCAAATAAAATACCTACATGTTAACCCATCTGTCAAGCTCTGTTAAGACACCTAACTTCAAAAGCACCGGGAAAGTACATTTATACAATAATCCCAGAAGAAAGGAAGCCAGAAATATTTGCTGAACATCATTACTGACAAATATAGTTAGTAAATGAATTATACCAACACATCAAAAGTAAAATATATTTTGATGAAGTGAGGTTTATATTAGGAATGCAAGTTTAGGTAAACATGAAGAAAACTATTCATACAAATATGCATTTAACAAATATTTGAATATTTGTTAACCAAATCATTTTAACAGAGCAAAAGGTAAAAACACCTGATCATCTCCATAGAGATGAAAAAGTATTTACAAAGTAAAGAACCACAACCACATCTACTCTCCTAACGAATTTTTTTAATGTTAATTTATTTTTGAGAGAGAAAGAAAGACAGTGCGAGGGGGGGAGGGGCAGAGAGGGAGGGAGGTAGACACAGAATCCAAAGAAGGTTCCAGGCTCTGAGCTGTCAGCACAGAGCCCTATGGGCCTCAAATCCACAAACCGCGAGATCATGACCCGAACAGAAGTTGGATGCTTAACAGACAGAGCCACCCAGGCATCCCTCCCCTAACAAATGTTTATTCTGCCTAGTTAAGAAGATATTTTTCCTTGTGAATAAGAATTATGAATCATGAGGAGTGCCTGGGTGGCTCAGTCGGTTAAGCGTCCGACTTCGGCTCAGGTCATGATCTCACGGTCTGTGAGTTCGAGCCCCGCGTCGGGCTCTGTGCTGACAGCTCAGAGCCTGGAGCCTGCTTCAGATTCTGCGTCTCCCTCTCTCTCTGCCCCTCCCCCTCTCATGCTCTGTCTCTCTCACTCTCAAAAATGAATAAATGTTAAAAAAATTTAAAAAAAGAATTATGAATCATGAGATTCTATAACAGTACATTTTTATTATTAGGGAAAGAAGTATAATAGAGATTCTGTTAGTCTGAGGAGAAATTTTTAAAACTTGTGTTTTTCAAAAACATTGGTTATTTTAAAATCCAAAACATTTTTCTAGGAAAATCACACCTAATTACAATTATGTGATCACTCTAATGCATGCATGATTAATTTTTGTTGAAATTACCTTATATACTTGAATAATTTACATGATAAGATCTTATTCTAACATAGCTTTTTAAATTTTAAAGTTGTGTGTATACGTATATACAAATTTAATAATTAAGTGTTCCAAATGTTTTACTCAAGCCCATCTAGTTGTAAACTGCTACTGAATTTTTATTAAGCATACAAAGGTAAAACAGAACATTTACAGCTTTAAATTGATTTTAAGTGATAGAAAATAATATGATGTGCATATGAAAAGGGAAGATTTGATCTCATTAGAGCAGTGAGAAGGAAAAACATGATGACATAAAGTTCAGAACTTTTCCAACTTGACACAAATTTATAGCATGTCATATTTATCAGGTAAAGAGAATATTGGAAATACCATATTTCAGTGAAATCACACCTTATGTTTCAGCATCAGAGGAAAATCTAAGGAGTATGAACAAGTAACTAGTAAAACTATCTATTTCTAATAACTTTACAGGTAGTGCTGGACACATTTCTAACTAAAAAAAGTGTCTTGGCAGATATTGCCAAATATCACTGTCACCATGGCAATAGTCACTTTTAAAAATGATCTAAAATAAAAAGGGCAAAAGACAAAGTAATTCTCCAACCTATGAAATATAATTGTATGAAATCTGCTGATTTATTGAGGTAAAAATTTACCGATAAAAACACAATCTCTTTTAGAGAATACAAGCAGAGGGAATACTTCCTGACTCACTCTGTGAAGTCAGCATCAAATATCAAATATCAAAACCAAAGACGTTTCAGGAAAAGAAAACTACAGACCAATATCTCTCATGAACATAGATAAAAAAGACCTCAACAAAACACTAGCAAATTGAATCCAACAATGTTTAAAAACAATTATACATCATGACCAGATGGAATTTATCCCATGTATGTAAGGCTGGTTCGTTATTCCAAAATCAATTAATATAATCCACCACATTAACAGGCTAAAGAAGAATAATCACATGATCGTATAAAAGGAAGCCAAAAAAGCATTTGACACATTCCAACAGCTATTCATAATTAAGAGTCTCAGTAATCAAGGTGTATTGGGGAATTTTCTCAGCTTATAATGATTATCTACAAAAACTGACAGCTAACATCATACTTTATGGTAAGACACAATGAGCTTTCTAAGATCAGGAACACAGCAAGGATGTTCCCTTTTATTAGTCCTATTTAATATAATACTAGAAGTTCTAGCTAATTCAACCAGAAAATAAAATACTGACTCTGGATTTCAATTCAGGTATGATGTTTGGGAAAGAAGAAATTAAACAATTTTTGTTTGCAAGTGATATGATTGACTATGCATAGAATCAGAAAGAATTAACAAAGAACTGCCGGAACTATAACAACTTATATCAGTGTTGTGAATACAAGATAAATATATAAAATTAAATCAAAATGAATCATAAACTAAATGTAAAACACAAAACTATAAAATTCCTCAAAGATAACATAAGAAAATCTAGATGGCCATGGATTTGGCAATTGTTTTTAACATGCGACATCAAAAGCATGACCATGTTCCATGAAAGAAAGAATTGATAAACTGGACTGTTCTGTGAAAGACATTATGAAGAGAATTAAAAAAAAAAAAAGACAAAACAAACAAACAAAAAAAACACTGGGAAGAAATATGACTGGAAGAAATATAGCAAAAGGCTTATCTGATACAAACTATTATCTGTAATATAAAAGAACTCTTAAAACTCAATAAAAGTGGGGCACCTGGGTGGCTCAACTGGTTGTGTCCAACTTCAGCTCAGGTCATGATCTTGTGGTTCATGATTTTGACTGTGATCACAACTCGAATCCTGAAGCCTGCTTCGGGTTCTGTGTCTCCCTCTCTCTCTGCACCTCCCTCTCTCACTCTCCTGTCTCAAATAAATAAACATTAAAAAAATTTTTAAAAACCTCAACAATAAGAAAACAAATAACTTGATTAAAAATGTTCAAAGACCTTAATAGATACCTCACCAACGAAGATATATAGATGGCAAAGAAGCATAGGCTACTCGATATCATGTGTCAGTAGGAAGATGCAAATTAAAACAGTGACATACTTATTATAACGGCCAAAGTCCAGAATACTGACAAGACCAAATGTGGGTGAGAACCTGGACCAGCAGGAACTCTCAATCATTGTGAGTGGGAATGCAGAATGGTACAGCCACTTTGAAAGTGGCAGTTTCTTACAAAACTAAACACTCTTTCTCTATGATCCAGCAATTGTGCTCCTTGGTAGTTACCCACAAGAGTTTCAAAACCTATGTCCGTACAAAAAGCTGCCTATGGATGTTTAGAGCAACTTTATTTATTAATCTCAAGATTTGGAAGCAACCGAAACGTCTTTCAGTGGTACATGGATAAGCAAACTGTATTACATCCAGACAATGGGATCTCATTTAGTGCCAAAAAGAAATATGTTCAAGCAATGAAAAGGCATGGAGGACTCTTAAATGCACATGATTAAGCAAAAAAAAAAAAAAAAAAAACAATCCGAGGGGTGCCAGGTGGCCCAGTAGGTTCAGCGACCAACACTGGATTTCAATTCAGGTCACGATCTCACAATTCATGAGGTCCAGCCCCATGTCAGGCTCTGCACTGACAGCACAGAGTCTGCTTGGGATTCTCTCTTTCTTTCTCGCTTCTCCTCCCCTGCTTGTGCTCTCTTTCTCTCTCAAAGGAAATAAATAAACTTAAAAAAAAATAAACCAATTCAAGAAAACTACATACTGCACGATTTTAATCACGTGTCATTCTGGAAAAGGCAAAGTTATGGAGACAATAAAAAGATCTGGTTGTCAGGGGTGGGATAGGGAAGGATGAACTGATGGAACACAGAGAGGAGTTTAAAGCTGTGAAAATACTTTGATACAATTATGATGGATGCGTTATAAATTTCCTCAAACCCATTGAATGTGCAACACCAGGTGAAACCTAATTTGATCTATCAATTTAGCTATAATGAGGTGTCAATGTAGGTTCATTAATCATTGATAATGAGGAAGTACATGTGGGCACAGGGTATATGGAATATCTCTATATCTTTCACACCTAAAATTGATCTTAAAACAAAATAAGGCTCTTTTCTGAAATAATTCAAGTTCAAACATCAGTTCTGTGGAAGCTGAATTCTTACCACTCTCCTAATTGAGATTTCAAGAGCTATTCCCAAGCATGAGTAAGGTAGGAACAGTTCATGGGCTACAAAGCAGAGAACTGTCTTAGGTAAGAAACAGGCTTTGAAACAGAGATATACGCAGACACTTAATGGAGCAAGTGGTGTGTGAAAAAAAGTATAAGGGACTGATGCAAGTAGGATTAGGAGGACAGTAAAGTTTAACTTGGTACAATAACAATTGAGGCTTTAGAAAATCTTACAGGGATCACTGCAGTGTTTTTCTAATTGAGGCTAGAGAGTCAGAGCCGTGTCTTTGAATTCCCACATCAATCACACTTTGGATTCACCTGCCCCTATTGAGGAATGTAAGATTGAGTGGGCAGTTATTTTTGTCCATGTGCAATTCAGCATTCTATTGGTCTTTAATGATTCCACATATTTTTTGAGTGAGACATTAACTCCCCTTTGTTCCTGATTATCTTTCCAAGGATGTTTCTATAATGAACCTCTTTGGAAGACAGAGGTAGGTAGTATCTCCCTCCAGAACAAAGGGCAGGATGCTTACTGTTCAAGTGTAATGAAGACAGTGATCCAGTTAGAGCCAAGGGCAAGCATATTATCACCTATTTAAAAAGTTCAAATTCCCTTAGTTGAGGGTCCATCTTATGTGATATAACCAAACATAGGTATACACATTATCTTTCACTCTCTATGTCACACTTTGGGAAATGGTGCTGATATAATGATTATGATTGCACTGAATCAGAAGTCTTATGTCTAGTACAAATCTTGTAGGGTCAAAAATTTCCCCTCCCAACCTGTGGGAGGAGTCCCTCAAATGACTGGAGGGAGGCAGCTTCCATTAGAAACCACCTCACTGTATATCACAGCTCCTTGTAGCCCAGAGAGACAGACACAACAAACATCCAATCGCAAAACAACATACGGCTGGTTCCACCTCCTGTATCTTGCCTGCTCTCCCACCTTGAGAATGTGCTTTTGCTTTAATAAACTGCTTTGTACTTGCTACTTTCCTGCTGGCTGTCTTTATTCCCTTGCAGATCCCCAGGTAAGTTTTCTCATGGGGAATCCAAGAACCAACAGCTCCATTCACAAAATGCAGACTCTCACACAGAGATGTATTTATATCCCATATCTGCACTCCCCACCTTATTCAGATTCCATAGGGAGTAGTCAATTAATAAATATTTCAGCCTATGAAAAGTATATTCATTTTAAACAGTTTGTAGTTCCCTGAAAATGACTGGTAAATATTTGACGCGTGTGTTGGAGGCAAAGCAGTGGTGTGCTGGTAAATGTTTAACAGTCAACTCTTCAAAGAAGGTAGATGAGCTAGTTTGAAGCTTTTGCCAATTTCCAATGTATAAAATCTCCCACCAACGTCAGCTTGATACTATCAGCGTAACTTCATTCAAAACAAATTTTTGATCAATTATGAGCCAGCTAGCTCTGACACACCATTAGTCAAAAACCTTGTCATATAACAGTAAAAGAATAGGTATTTCAAGGGCTGATGGGAGCTGCTTTTAATGGGCATATGTAAAATTGAATGTAATTTCTAATTTGGGAGTATTTGAAATGGTTTGCATCAGGTAACCTGCAATTTACCTGAGTGACGTTTTCATTGACTCTGTTCTTTGCATCTGAAATACATTTTTCAATATTATTAATTTTTGACCTATGAAAACAATAGTCGCTTGCAACATTTTCCATTAAAAACATTTTTCATTTTCATCATTGACCCTCTTTGCTGAATCCTCAGTTTTTAGTTAAATATTTTCTAGATAAATATAATATCCCTCCCATAAGGAAATGTTGACAAAATACCTTTTTTATCTTCATGGCTATGTCTTGCTCTTCTGATTTTAAAACAGAGGCTTTAAGAAACTACAGGACAGGGGCGTCTGGTTGGCTCAGTCACCTAAGTGTCCGACCAGCTCAAGTCATGATCTCGCAGTCCATGAGTTCTAGCCCCGCATTGGGCTCTGTGCTGCCAGCTCAGAGCCTGGAGCCTGCTTCAGATTCTGTGTCTCCCTCTCTCTCTGTCCCTCCCCCACTCACACTCAGTCTCTGTCTCTCAAAAATGAATAAATGTTATTTTTTTTTTAATAAAAGAAACTACAGGTCAAAATTGTTTTGCTTAGTTTCCCAAAGCTGACCCTAAGCTATATGAAACCTTGATATTTTTAAAAATTATTTACACAATCATATGTCACATAAAATTTTACACCAATTTTACACCTAAGAACAAAGAAGGAGAGCATCCGTTTATAGAGGAAAGAAGCAACTTGGGAGGAATTGTTTTGAACAAAAATTCATTGCCAGAGAGCAAGAGTTTGGGGTTGTGGAGGCTTCTCATTGGCTGAGTTGTGACAAGTTTCTTACCGGTTGGGTTGTTGCCAGGCAAAGAGAAAGTCTTTCTTTTTCTTACCAGTGTATGTAAAATGTTTCTTCCTGCTGGTATAGGTAAAGTAAGCTTCAGTTAAGTGGAATGTGAGAGCTTTCCTTTCATTGCTTCCTGACTCCATTTTGAATTAGGTTTCCTTTATTCATTTTCACACTATAATAGCATGAATGTAGTCACAAAGAAAAAAAAAGTGTTCAATACTTGTTTTTGAATATAGCACATGACATCACCATATTAACCTACCTTTGAACATCACTCAGGTTTCTTTGTATCATTCTCCTGTAAATAGAGGTCTGACCTATTTTCAAGGCTCCAGTACACATTGCATATGCAAATGTCACCTTTGCTTTATTATGTTCATGATCTGCAAATGCTAACACGTAGATTCTCTCACACTGTGCTGAAGAGTTTGCACTATGTATTGTTCTCCAATATAATTATTTTTCATCTCTATCAGAACACATACAGAGCCTAAGATGAAGTTGAGAAAACCCAGGCACCACCAAAGAAATCAATTATAGACTCTTCTCTCACAGGAAAACTTTTACATTATTTGTTGGCAGATGTCCAGTTTCTATGAGGAATACACCCCTTCTCCTGACCTTGAATAAAGGAGAGCATTCTAAGAGTGGCTCGTTTGACAATACTGGTTATTGAAATGGTGGCTTTCTTTCTAAACTAGATGGAGGTCTTGGTTTTAATTAAGGATTTTATATTTTCCAGGGATGCTAAAGAAATTAACAAGGGCTCAGAGATGAAGGCTCTGTTTGAAAAGCAGAAATGATAATAAGTAACTCAGGATTACATGACAATCCTAATTTCAAATTCCAAAGACATGTCTTCTGGAGACGGTACCGTTGCAAGTAAATTTAGTCTTGAGATTTTTTTTTTTTTTTTTTTTTTTTTTTTTTTTACAGACACCTTGTGCCTTACTCTAGAACACTCTGCACAGGTAATATCAGTAACTCCACAAATCTCTTTTCACTTACATTGAAAGTTTGAATTTAAGCCATGTTCTCTGAGGTAAAGGGTCAGGGGTTTTATCCCGTAAGCCACCAAACCCCTCATTTCAAGTACTTTTGAGTCCTGGTATTTCTTTGTGACAGAAGACACTCATGAGGAATTATGCACTGTGCCTGAGGGTGAAGAAGTAAAAGAAAGACAGCCTTATTAAGAGTACATGTGCTACAGCCCGACAGATTTTGACCTTCACAATGACACAAAGGCAGAGATGAATGCAAAAAAGCTCCATGGCTGTTAAACATTTTAACAAGACAATCTTTAGGACATCTAAAGAAAAAGTGAGACTGTTTATCAATACAGGGAGGATGAAAACACATTTAGTATTGGTCTGAAATTCAAAAATAAAAAACTTTAAAAACTGAGAGTCAAAGAAGGTACTAAGGCGATGGGCTATGAAGTGATCGGTATTCTTGTTTCGCATTATCTGATGTTGCTTGCCTACCATAAATGGTTAAATGGTCAATTAAACTGCTGCCTTCATTTGGAAGACAGCAGTGATTATTACTCCCCAAATAAGAACCCATGGCCAGAATACTTTTCAGATTACTTTTTCAAAGTATATTCTGACTGGAAAATAAATATACCAAAATTTAAACACCAAAAAGATATGAGCAAATATGAGAACACTACTAAATTATATTTTGACTCTAAATTAAGGAGGGCAAACTATTATAAAAACAAGTGAGGAAAAACTTACCTGGTGCTATCAGTTGCACATTGAGCAAACAGCCCTGCTCAGCAGAATACAGCTATAAAAACTCCTGTTTAGCCTTAAGTAAAACATACTGCCACATTCTGTCTTACGGTTGTTACTAATGAATTACACCGTACCCATGTTCTCATTAGCAGAAAGTTGTCGCCTCTTCCCTGTCTTCTCATAGCTTTGCCCCAAGCATCTTGGTTTGTGTCTTGTGTACAATCTAATCTAAAGTGGTTTAATTCTTCCTTCAATCCCGGGGAGAAGACAGCACTGGAAAGCCCACTTCAGCTACTAATTCTCAAACTGTCAGACGGCCCCACCAGCAGCATCCAATTACAATTGCTCATGATAATTTCTTAAAGATCTATTTTCATCTCAAAAAAAAAAAAAAGAATAAATCACAACCACCAATATGTTAAATTATTTTAGAAAACTCTAACATTTAACAAGATAATTTAAATTCATATTTTTATCCATGAATGTTTTTATTATGGAGTTTCTTAAGAACACAAATGATCCTGAATTTTTCATTTTTAAAATGACAACTATAATTATAGTTAAATTTAAAATAATTTTAAATTGTACTCTATCATTATTTGTTAGTGAAATTTTTATTTATTGAAATCATATACTCATTAGGAGGAGGAATTAATTTTGTATAATGCTCATAGGTCAGAATTCCTAACTATTTTTATTGGCTTAAAAAATATCAGTTAACCTGTCATAAATATGGCAGTGATATATATATCTGTAAATTCAAAAGGTATACATTAATGTCAGGACATAATTTTAATATGTATTTTCCAAAATTTCTTTTTAAAATTTGCCCAAATATATTATTTTTCTGTTTACTCTTTAGATGACATAAAAAACGGACAGATAGTTCATATTTACTGTATAATGGCTCATCAGGTAGTTGAAGAAAAAGACACGGAAGTAGCTGTTGACTAATCTAGAATGAATATCAATTGATTAACACTATATGTAGATATAGGCTCTTGTTCTTTGATTATTATTCTCCCACTCTTCTATATCAAAGATAAACTTATTTTGTTCTATGAGTTAACTAGTAAGATAATGGATCCACACCTCTCTACAGCATTTTGTCTTTATGTATGCAGGATTTGCGGCACTCTATCAAATCCGTTCTAAATGAATGCTAGATAAAAAGTAACACTACTCAGGATAATTAACTCAAATCATTTGGGAAGCAGTTCTCAGATTTTAGCCTGAAATCAGATATACCTAAAGGGCTTAAAAAAACAGATATCTGAGTTTTATCTCCAGAGTTTATGATTCACTCAACCTCAACCTGGGGTGGGACTCAAGAATTTGTATTTCTCCTGGTGCCTGGGTGGCTGAGTCAGTTAAGTGTCTGACTTCGGCTCAGGTCATGATCTCATGGTACTTGAGTTCAAGTCTCACGTTGGGCTCTGTGCTGACAGCTCAGAGCCTGGAGCCTCCTTCAAACACTCCTAGGGCAAAACACTCCTATCTGTGTTTTGAACAAATTATTGGGTGATTCTGCTGGTTTCCTAAGATTAGGAAACAATACTTTTTAAACTTTTTTTTAATGTTTATTTATTTATGAGAGAGAGAGAGAGAGAGAGAGAGTATGAGCGGGGGAGGGACAGAGGGAGAGGGGGACAGAATTTGAAGCAGGCTCCAGGCTCTGAGCTGTCAGCACAGAGCCGGATGCAGGGCTTGAACTTAGTACCCATGAGATCATGACCTGAGCTGAAACCAGATGCTGAACCAACTGAACCACCCAGGCGCCCCAGGAAACACTATTATATGACTGAGCTTCTAATAACCCTCTAATGTCAAAGCTCTTATACTGGCTATCATCTCAGCCTATCCTGACTTATTGCCACATTTCTTCCTGCCACACTCCTATTCACTTCTAAGCATGATATATCTGTGAAGTATAATTCAACACAATGAAAAAATTAGAATTTGAAAAGGTTAGTGATTTCCTTCTTCACTTGATATGTAACACATTTTTATATGATTACATTCCAACTTTGGTTTAATATTCTATCTGCCCAGATAGTGAGTTATAAATGTAAATGCTTACAAGGACTAGGAAGACATGATAAATGGGATGGGTTGGATGGAAACTGGTAAACTGGATGGTCCATGCTTTGTCAAAAGGCAAAAACAATTAACTATTACTATAAAGAATATAGGCCCAATATTCAAAGCAATGAGGTTTTTTAAAGAGGAAAATCAAATCTAGATGTGTGTAGGTATATAAATATGAGCATTTGGTACTTGTTGAGTGAATGAGTAAAGAAAATAAAGATAGTACAGAATTCCGCTATGCCCCTCATCACTTTTATTTCTACCATTTTGTATCATGGTATATTTGTCACAACTCAGGAGCCAAATCTGATATAATATTATTAACTAAACTTCACAATTTATTCAGGTATCACTAATGTTCTTTTTCTGTTCCAGGATCTCATTCAGGATACACATAGTTAATTATGATGTCTTCTTGGACTTCCTTTGGCGGTGCTGTAACTCACAATTTACTTGTGTTATTGATGACATTAGCTGGTTGTAAGGAGTACTGGTAAGGTATTTTGTGCAATGTCATTCAAATGGGGTTGGTTTATCTGGTATTTTCCTCTGGGGTTAAACTAAGGTTATCTGGTTTGTGAAAAATTACACAGAAGTAAAGTAACATGTCATCAAATTACTTGAAGTACATGTTATCAACAGGACTTAATCATTAATTATGTTATTTATTTGTCTGGGGCACCTGGGTGGCTCAGTCGGTTAACCGTCTGACTTCGGCTCAGGTCCTGATCTCAGGGTTTGTGAATTAAAGCCCCGTGTTGGGCCTGGAACCTGCTTCGGATTCTGTGTCTCCTTCTCTCTCTGCCCCCACCCCCCCCCAACTTGTGCTCTGTCTCTCTCTGTCTCTCAAAAATAAATAAATGTAAAAAAAAAAACCAACCATTTACTTGTCTGAAGCAGTATTTGCCAGGCTCCTCCACAGTAAAGTTACCCCTGCCCCCTTTTTGTAATCTACTCTTTCAAAACAAGTCACTAAACAGAACCCACACTCAAGAGTGGGAAGAGAAGTTACACCTTCTTAAAAGGAGAGTATCTTCATAAATTATCTGGGGATTCATTTGTAAGAAAAATTCATCTTATCTCCCTCATAACAATAATCTTTTAATAAAAAAATTAATAAGAAAGCATTTTTCAGTTTGACATAATGTGACACTATAAGGGAAAGTATACTATTCTTCATTTTATTCTAATGGAGCAATCTTTATAATTAAAATATTACTTTCTAAATTCAGATAGCCTGTAATACCTTTTACAAATGTGGCTTCTAAATTGGGTGCATATTGATGAAATATCATAATCAGAAATGATCTCCATATTGCAGAGGAAGTTGCACAGGCCTGAATGAGTTAGTAAAGCAAATCTTCTCTGGGATAAAGCAGGATAATGTAAGGCTTTGTAGAGCATGTAATATACAAGGGGCAAGGATAAACAGTGCATGTTGCGTTTGATTAACTCAGCCTTCCGTAATATATTAAAAACTCCAACAGCTAACCAAATTTTAGATTTCCTTTGCTATGCCAACAAAGGGACAAAGGACAACAGTAACGAGAATAACAGAATTTTGGGCCAGGAAAGGACCTCAGCCATCATTAATCTGATAAACTCACTTCCCTATGTATAAGGAAATGTTTAACCTGGAAATGTTGAAAGGCTTGCACTGTGGTATACAGCTATTTGAGGAATAAATAGCATTATCTCCCATTTTCTGGACTCCCAAGTCAGTGTTTTATTATTGCACTCTATTTTACTATGAAGAATCAGAGAAGAAAATTAACCCTTACCTGGAGAGAATGCTGAATTGCAGTTTTCTTTGTTTGCTCTTGTTCTGGTTTGTTATGTGCATTGGACTAAGGCTGAGAGTATTTTTTCTATGAATTCCCTTCCAAGCGTTTTAGATTATAGATGGCTAAGAGTAAAATTTACATGGATTTTTTAGGTTTAAAGAAACAGCATAAAGAAGCTTCCCAAGAGCTGGAAATTTCCATTTCCACAGAACTTGCTCAGAGATCCAGTTTCCTCATTATTCTTGTTTCCAGATATGTTTGACTTCTTGGATTTTCTTGCTGCTCTGACTTGTGCACTTGTATACACTTTTTCTCTGATTCATTGACCTCCCCATTCCAGAGGATTTTTTTTTTTTCTCAAACTCCCTCAGCCCTCATTTTTTTTTTTTCCATTGTGTTTTGTTTTGTTTATGCTTCACTCCTCTAGACTACTGAATGAAGGAAAAGGAGAAGTATTCCTTTTAGAAATAAGGACATGCTTCAATATAAATCGGGTGGTGAGAAAAACAAAGAATGATAGAAATTACCATCAAATTTGTTACTTGTATTAGTGTGCTCAGGCTGCCATAACAAAATGCTATAGACAGGTGGCGTCAGCAACAGGAAATTGTTTTCTCACAGTTCTGGAGGCTGGAAATCCAAGATCAAGGTGCCAGCATGATTGGTTTCTGGTGAGAGATCTCTTCCTGGTTTGCAGATGGCTATCTTATTATGTCCTCACATGGCCCTTCCTAGGTGAATGCATGCTGACAAAGAGAGAGAAGATTTCAGGTAAGCTTCTTATGAGAATACTAATCCTATCAGATGAAGGCCCCTCCTTAATTACTTCCTTAGAAACCCCACTCCAAATGCAGCCTCACTGGGATAGCCAACATGGAAACTTTGTGGGTAAACAAGACTTCGGTCCATACAATTACTTAATCAAATATAAATAAATAATAAAGCAAATAAATATATAAACAAATAAATACCAAAAAATGATAGGACCATTGATTTGAAGGTTTCAGATCAGGTATTTCTAAATATTAACTTTAAATGTGTGCCAATCTGACTTCTTAAGAATTAATTAGGGATTTCCATCAAAATGTAGATTCCCAGTGTACATTATGACAAAGTTCTCTGAATGATTCCTAAGAAAACTGATTTATAACAGCTGGTTTGAAACAAAATCCAATTCACTGGTACTCTGTTTTTAGTCACATGACAAAAAAGATTATAAGGCCAAGCTTGACCCTAATTTGAAAGTACTATCCATGATGCAAAGTTCCTACCATGGACACAGAAAGTTATAGTGATGGAAGATATGGCATATGTGTTTCATACCTGTTAAAAATTTAAAAAGAGTGATGTGTAAGATTCTTACCTGCAGAGTGTTCCTTTAAATGAATATGATGTCCTTTCAGTTTTTGAAGTTTGCTTAAAAGTAAATTTAAGTTGAAACTTCATAGCAAAAGCTAAACCAAATATTCTATAAATGTCAAATGTATCTAAAATTTTATTATATATACATAAGAAGAAAAAGATAAAAAATACAATAAAGGTTAAATAATGGGAGGTATTTTCTTGAATAATTCAAGAAACCATAAAACTAAACATCTTCAATATTTAGGTATTCTTTTTTAATAGATAAAATGAAATGTAACTGTTTCTGGCAAAGAACTAACTCCTAGAATTAATAAATGTTGGAAAAATGCAACTACACCTGTCTTTAAATGAATTCTTACAAGCACAACTAATTGGGGCAGACTTATTTGTCTTAGAAAAAATAAGTCTATAGAGTGAATTAATGGTTTAAAAGTGTATAAAAGGTTATTACAGAGTAATATTGTACATTTGTTTCTGTCTCAAATGAAGTTATGACATAACCATGTACATTTGTTTCTGTCTCAAATGAAGTTATGACATAACCAGGTGATCTATTAAAGGCTAAATCTGAAAACTTACTTTGAGCATTCCACTAAATGAGCTGCTTTTAGGGATGATCTAAAGAGACAACATGTCTTCTAACTTAAAGAATGCAGGAGTTAAAGGTGGGATAAACCAGCAATAAACTAGTCATAGTTAGCTTGAGTGAGGGCTGAGACATAATGATTTAAAGAAATAAGTTAAAGTGAACAATATTAGAAGCAATTAAAAAGTAGAACTTTATCAAGGCAAATAACTCTTCAGCCAAATTAATCTTTTTATTTTTTTCCAAAGGATTATAATCCTCTTTTTATATTACTAGTGTTAATATTTGAGAGCAGACAATGTAAATAAATGTGATGAAGATACTTCAGGATTATCTGAATGGGGACCAGGTGTGGAAGTTAATATTCTGCCGTTAAGATAGCAGCCTGGTCCAGTGCTTTAGAATTTTTAAATTCATCACTTTGTTCATTATTTATACATGTCCATTGGCAGCTTGCCAGTCATAATGTATGCACAAAGACAAAAGCCATATAATTAGCTGTGGATGACCTGTTTTGGCTAGAAACCTCTCTGCAATACGTCAGAAATATTATTTGAAGCAAGTATTTTGAAAAAAAAATATTTTTTAGGCTAGACAAAACTGTCACTAATAAACCTATGTCCGTACTAGAATGTGCTCATGTATTCTTTCCAAGATTATGTGCTTGTTGTAATAATGGCATTGGCTGACTTGGGGGATGTAAATTATTTTCTAGGTAATGTTTGCTAATATTATAGGAAAAGATATTTGCTATATGCATCAAGATGGAGAATAATGGTGCTGACTTTTCTGTAACTTAACAGTTGACTACATTTTCCCATTTTATTTTATGTGCATTTTGAACTGCATATGCACTATATTTCATAGTTGATTTTAGCACAGGATCCAGATGTTCCTGACACATCTGTTTTTGTACCTTTATATAAATGAACTTCAAAATGATACTAGCAACTCTGGGGACTGCATTAGTCACAATAAAAAGTACATATTTTTGTCTTGTCTACATAGGGATCGTCTATGTATAAAGTAGATGTTGAGTAGCTAGTCATTTTTTATGTGTCCTTGCAATGCAGTTATTTACATACTACTGATTTGGTATGCTTGGCCATCTGGTTAGGGAAGAAATGCTGCATTTACTTTTTTTTTTCTTTTGCCTTTGTTTAAAAGGGCTTTCTAAATGTTATCAATACCAAATGTTCTATGATTATTTATACTAATAACCTACAAAATATTTTATATTTTTTCCAGATTGTTGCATGATATATTTCTCAATTTACATACCATGTGATTTTTAGCTGACTTTGTAAAATGGTAGAATTAAATATAATGTCTTGAGTGTTTTTATAGATGTTGCACAACACACACTATTTCTTAATAACTATGTGAAACAGTAGATATACACCACCTGCTCGTTTACCAGTAAAGATGCAGCCTGGTAGTTAAAAGCTCAGGCAGAACAAAGTGTTTTGTGGCAAGAATGGCTGTTGGCTTTGTTCGGTGTGTGAATTTCAGCAGGATATAAATTTCTCTAAGTCTCAATTTCTTTATCTGTAAAGTGAAGATAGTTGTAGTGTTCACACAGCTGTATGGATTACATTAGATAACCTATTTAGAGATCTATGCCCAACATCAACCATATAATACATACTTTTGAAAGGATAGACATTTAGGTGAATGTGATTAAATAGAGAGTAATTAAAATGTTTTATATAATTTTAGAAAAGTTGAATTTATTATTACCGACCTATTTTGCTAATTTTAATATTAAGATAGACTATTAAATACTATATATTCTTATTTTAATCTACTTATTCAACATAAGAAATTTATGATGTCATGTTCTAAATTTTTTTAATGTTATTAAAAATCTTCTAGAAAAAAGTCTAAAATAAAATACATTTATACACAAAGACTTTTTTAAGTCCTTTTAAAAACAGCTTTAATTGGGTATAATTAATATACAAAAACTGCATATATTTAATATATAAAATATGATCCATTTAGATATATAAATATACCTGTGAACCCATCACCACAATCAAGGTAATGGACATATCTGTTATCTCCAATATTTTCCTCAGGTCCTTCTGTGCCTGTGTGTGTGTGTGTGTGTGTGTGTGTGTGTGTGTGTTAGCAGATCTACCCTATTAACAATTTTTTGAGTGCATAGTACATAACTGCTGACTAGAAAACAGTGCGTTGTATAGCACGTTCCCTCTATCATCCATGACAACATCTTCTAGTCAGAGTCTCTGTCCTCTGAAGGAATTTTGAAGTATCCTGTTGGGCGCCATAGCAGAGAACAGGGTAATGCCGTTTCTGGCCAACAGCCTGAATTTCTGCTTTCTCTCTATTGGGCTAGCAGTTTGTTATAAGTTGTAGCCTCGCCTCCTTTCATAAGCAGGAGAGCATCACCTCTTCATCAGGCTCTAAGACTCAAAGACTGGCTTCAGGCTACCCATCTTTCATGAAACGTATTTTAGCTCCATTGTCCAAAAAAAGCTGAGGTCCCAGGCCCCAGTGCCTGCTTCTAGCAAGAGGTCCCTAGTGGCTTCAATATGAATGCCCCATGATTTGTTCATTTTATCCTGTTTGTTTGTGTTGTGTGTTGTTTATTTTTTCTGGTCTATATTGATGTTTTAATTATTTTTCAACCTAACTATGCATTTTTATTTATGTGGATTTGGAGCAAACACAGTTTGGCAGGGTTTGAAAACACTGTTTCTTTTTACCAGAATTTTTTCATATCATTTTTATAGTATTGGTCTTCAACCAAATTTTGATGTATTGTATACTTTAAGTTATAATAATGTCATATTGGAGAGCTTTTATTATCCATAAAAAAGTTTTGGATTTTGCTAAAGTTTTCATGAGAAACCTGAATTTTAAATATGGCATGATTAAAATATAAGTTCAAAGATATGATTTTATTTCATACACTGCCTAGAACACAATTTTTTAATCATTTGCAACTGACATCTTAGAAAGATTCTTAAATACATATCTAAACTACATACATTTCTTTGTCCCAATGATATCAACACTTTAAAAGATAGCTCCATTATTATATTTTATTATATAATATTAGATCTCAACCATATCTAATTGTAGAAATTTATGGTAGGAACCTGGAAAAATTTAGTGAAATAGAAGGTATTCACTTGAATGTAAAGAATGAAAAGAATACAACAACTTTCCATGTCTGTAATCTTCCAAATGTTGTGTATTACACTGTCTCTTAGGATAATTTATTCTTTATGATTATGGAAGTTATCATAATATAGCTTATTGGTGGAAAAGCCAATACTGTAAGATTTTTGACTTGAGGTCTGTATCAAGATCCTTGGATAGGGAATGATGTGGAATGTGAACTTGGCTCATTGATTAAAAAGGATATGAAAGATATGAACTTAGATCTATGTTTTTAAAATGTTTTTTAATTTTTTTGTTAAAGTGTATTTATTTTTTGAGAGAAAAAGAGAGCACTAGCAGGGGAAAGGCAGAGAAAGAGGGAAACACAGAATCCAAAGCAGGCTCCAGGCTCTGAGCTGTCAGCACAGAGCCCGATGCGGGGCTCGAACCTGAGCCAAACCAGAGCCGCAGTCAACACCAAGGACCCCTTGTTTTGAGTTTAAAATATGATTCCCAATGTTTCATGTGTGCTTGAGAAGAATGTGTATTCAGTTGCTCTTGGATGGAATGTTCTGTATATATCTTTTAAGTCTTCATTTTTACCTTGATTTAACAAACAGCGTGAACTAGGGCTACCCTCCTTTTACACATCTGTATGATCTGTCTCTCATCTATGACATATAAAATATTAGGCATCTTTTTCTGTTTAACATGCTCTCCGTATCTCTAAGCCAACCTAGAGTTCCTGGAAAAAAACAACAAAGAAAAGTATTCAATGGAATGACATATTAATGATATCAGTTTCTTTAAGGAATCTTAGTGTAGAAAGTAGGAAATGATGGGTGAGGAGGACACTGAGATTTAGAAATATTTATTTTAATTAGCAGTAAGACTCTAGGTGGAACAATGGTTTTAGAAATCAAAATAAATACTGCAGAATGCAGTTCTGATCGGAAGTCACATTGCAATAGTAGTTGTGGGTGAAATTCCTATATAACGGATTGCATTTCAAAGGAATAATGAAACATATTGTCAGTTTCCAAGATCTGCCTGCTCCACTGAGAATTATAACCCAATTTAAATGAGTCCAGTGAACCCTCCTATAGAGGAAAGAATCCGATTCCATCAAGGAGGCTTCAGCCTGTGGCATGCTGTGTTTGCTTGTGGCCCAAGTCACAGCCCGCTGGGGAGTGGCAGCCCCTGCCATTGGTGACAGTCAGGGAGCAGACATTTCTCTCTTTGTATTATCAACGAGCTCCAGGCCCTTATGTCGGTCATACTGCAGTGAGATGCTGACAGTGAGCACAGACAGACCAGGGAGAGGCTCTCACTCTGTATTTAAAGGGCCCAAGAACTGCAGGAAGACAGTATTCCTACTTCTTCTAAGTGGCATGTGTGAAGAGATATCTGATTTAGCAGCTCTGACAGCCACAGGAATCTTGATCTAGACAGAAACAGAATGTGAAATAACAGGAGCTCTCATCCTTGAGTTTATGAAAGAGTAGAGAGGATTAAGAATTCTGAGTGTCTCTAATAAACCAGGCATTAAGTGGGATACATTAAATATATACTTTCATTTAATTTTCCAAAACACCACATATGCTTATAGAGTTTAGATGATGTAACTTCGGTCATCTAAACTTTGGTCATCTAGTATATATAAGTAGTTGTGGGGGAAAAAAAATCCAAACACAGGGATGAAAACTCTGGGTTCTGGAATCCTGCAACTTTGGTTTCAAAATTTGTTTCAACCACTTTCTACAGATGTGAGGAACAAGTTTTCTAAGTTTTTGTGCCTTAGTTTCCTTATCTGCAAAATATAGGTAGTGTTTACATAACATAGTTGTAAGATTCAAATCAGATAATCTCTATTAATTGCTTAGACAAACAGCTAATGTTTAGGAACTCCCTGGAAAATGTTTGATATTATTTTCCAATGGTCTTCAAAATCTATGCTCATTCTAAAATGTCATTCTGCTTCTTGTATTTGAGTGTGATAATTGTAATATGCATTGAAATATGCTTTTCAGTGTTTCTATACCTGGCATAAAATGGAATCACATCATCCTCATTCATATAATTAATCCTAATCAAGGTGATAATCTTACACCATTTATGTATTTGTTAAACTCAACTTGTTTACCTCTCTTGCTTGAAAATGCTCTTTGATGAGTTATAAGTAATACAGTAACAAAAATGAAAAACTTAGTCTATAACTTTGTAGCTTTTGGAATTGTGAGTAGAAAGCAATAAAGACACACAAAATTTTTTTAAGTAAGTGAAAAAGATAATTACAGTATAAGAAACAAAAACACAGATAAAATTCTGCAAAGAAAATATTATTTTTGTACCATCTTCTGAATGCCTCACAGATATCTTGAACTTAACATACTGGACAAAAACTACTTACCTCCCCATCCCTGTTGCAAAATTACTTTTCAGTCTCTTTTCTATTCCTGTTAAATAAAATGGATTAATAATCTGATTTTTTCTTATTCAAACCAAATCTTTGTGAATTACATAGTATTAGACAAATATGTTCTACATGTACTTATCCATATGTGGAAGCATATATTCAATAAATATTTAACTAATGCCTCTCTTAGGCATTCACTTCTAAGTTTATAAATGATGGTGAACAAACAAATAGAATTTATAGTCTGAAGAAATAGACAAACCCATGCATAATACAATTAAAAATTCTGATAGTGCTTACTATAAGTAAGCACACTAACAAACAAAACAAAAAGGAATAGTGGAAGTAGTTGGAAATTCAAGGGAAACATGCAATAGCTCTTTCTTTGGTCTGGAACACAACTTCCCCAGGTAATTTTTTTTTTTTTTAATGTTTATTTATTTTTGAGACAGAGAGAGACAGAGCATGAACAGGGGAGGGGCAGAGAGAGAGGGAGACACAGAATCCGAAACAGGCTCCAGGCTCCGAGCTGCCAGCACAGAGCCCGACGCGGGGCTCGAACTCACGGACCGTGAGATCATGACCTGAGCCGAAGTCGGATGCTTAACCGACCGAGCCACCCAGGCGCCCCACTTCCCAGGTAATTTTATTGTCCTTTCAAATCTTCAGGCTTCTGTTCCAAGGTTGTCTCTCCATTATCTATATAAAATATCAACCCTCTTTCAATATGAAAGACTTCCTTAATATGTTTTTTAATAATATTATATAACAACAGCTGACTGTGGCATGTTTATTTATTTTTTCTTTCACCATACAACAGAATGAAAATCTGAACAGGCAGGGACTATATCTTTTGATTGTCATACTCCAGAGCCCAGAAAAACTAGAGACGTACTAGATACTCAGTAAACACTGTTGGTTAAATGAATGAGATACATTTGCTTGGGGGCCTGGAAAGGAGAGGCTAATGTGTTAGAGGTGGGAAGAGCCAAGAACTTATTAGCAGAGGGAGCACAGTATTTACCTGCAATAATATGTAAGAACCTAACAGCTTGGAAAAATAAAGGAGCTGGTATATCTGGGATACAGTGAAAAGAAGACACATGGTTCAAGAGAGATTGGAAATATACAGTGCCAATCCTTTCAAGGCTTTCTTAAGAATGTTTAGAATTTGTTTTTAATACATTATGATGACTAAATGTCTTGAAAGTATAGTAATATGATCCCATTTATTTAATGTTCATTTAGCATGGTTCTCTCTTAAGTATTTTTGTAAATTTTACACATAAAAAGCAATCATATTGAGGTATAATTTCCATAAAATAAGATGTGTCTGTTGTAATTATTCAAATACATGTGTTCTACTAGCTGTATAAATTGTATAATCACAAACTTAGTCAACATATCAAATATTTCCATTACTCCAAAAAGAACCTTAGTTCTTTTTTTCTAGGATTCAATCCAGGATTGACAATTGTGGATGGACTCTTGACACAACAGATTTGTTTTTCCTGTGCTTGATTTTTGATTTTAAATAAATGTAATTTGACCTAATATACTCACTTGTGTCTGTCTTCCTTTTGGTTGCAATTATATTTTTTGAGTCATCCATGTTATTGAGTGTATTAGTAGTCCATTTATTTTTATTGCCAAGTTGCATTTCATTGTACTAAATCTCTAGGATTTTTTTTTTTTTTAACCATTCACTGATTGGTGGACATTTGGGTTGTTTACAGGTCAGAGCTATTAAGAATAAACCTGTCATAAACATGTAACAAATACATGTGTGGACATATATTCATAGCTCTTGGGTAATGAAAGATTGGAACACCTGAGTCATACAATAAATTTATTTAAATTTATGGAAATTACCATAAAGTTCTCCACAGATGTCCCATCATTTCACATTCTACCACCAGTGTTCTATGAGATTTCCAGTTTCTCCACATCCTCAGCAATACTTGATAATTTTAGAAATTCTAGTTGATATTTAGTTGCATATTATTATGACTTTATTTTGCATTTTCTTGATATGTAATAGTGTTTACCATCCTTCATTTCCTAGAGACTATTCAGGTATCTTCTTTCGTGCAGTGTCCACACAAGTCTTTTGCAAAGTTGTAAAGGGGAGTGTTTATCTTCCAATTGAATTTTAAGGCTGTTCTTTTTTTTTCTACTTTCTACATACAGGTCCTTTTTCATATATATTTTTTCCCCTTTTTCATATATTTGAATTGCAAATATTTTTGGCCAGTCTGAAGCTTGCCTTACCACTTTCTTATTACTTTTAAAAAACATTTTCTATTTTATTAAATTTAAAATAACTTTTTAACTACTTTAAGCTTCTTATCTCCTAAGGTGTCTTAGTCTACTTTGAGGCATGGGTTGTTTTAGATCTTTTCTCTAATTGCCCAATATTTGTAGACTTTTATATGATGCTTATGGAATCTAATTTAATTCAGGAAATATAGTGAAAAGGAAATTTTCTCTATTATTTCAATCTGTTTACATTTTTTTTTCAGATTTCTCTTATGGCCTTCTATTGTCTATGTTGTAAATATTTCACATGCACTTCAATAGAATGTGTATTATAGCAGTTTGGGTTGTAATGCTCTAAAATGTCAATTAAGTCAAGTGTCTGATTAATATTTTTCAAGTTTTCTATAATCTTAGTGAATTTTCTCTGTTGCTCTTTCTATCAATTGCTAACAGAAGACATACAATTATGATTGTTGGCTTGTTCATTTCTACTTTCAGATCTGTCACCTTTTACTTCACATATTTTTAAGATTTGTTGTTATGAACATATACTTTTTTGGATTTCTATGTCTGCTTAGTGAATTGAAGTTCTATTACTAAAAATGTCCCTTTGTCTTCAGTAATATTCCTTTTTTTGAAGTTAACTTTGTCTAATATTATTAGTGCCACTTCAGCTTTTTATGATTATATTTGAATATAATTAATTTTATATGGTGTTACAAGGACAGCTTATAGTTATGCTTTGCTTTTTTTTTTTTTTTCTCTATCCTTTCGTATATTTTTAGGCATTTACTTGGAGTACTTGAATCACTTATATATAATGTAATTACAAATATAATTGGTATACTGGGCTGAATAATTTGCCTCCAAAACTAATGCTCACTTGGAACCTGTGGACATGACCTTATTTGGAAACATGGTCTTTGCAGACCTAAGTGAATTAAGATGAGATCACAAAGGATTAGGGTAGACCCCCACATCCAGTATGTCTGGTGTCCCTATTGAAAAGAAGAAAATTTAGGGGCGCCTGGGTGGCTCAGTCGGTTAAGCGTCCGACTTCGGCTCAGGTCACGATCTCGGGGTATGTGAGTTCGAGCCCCGCGTCGGGCTCTGTGCTGACAGCTCAGAGCCTGGACCTGTTTCAGATTCTGTGTCTCCCTCTCTCTCTGACCTCCCCCGTTCATGCTGTCTCTCCCTGTCTCAAAAATAAATAAACGTTAAAAAAAAAATTGAAGGGCTGAAAAGAAGAAAATTTAGATGGAGACGCAGACACTCAAATGGAAGATGACCATTTGGAGATTGAGGCACAGATTATAGTTATCTTTCCACAAGGCAGGAAATGCCAGGAATTGGTGACAACCACCAAAAGCTAGAAGAGGCAAGAAAGGATTCTTCCTTAGAGCCGTTGAGGAGAGCATGGCCCTGCCAACCCCTTGATTTTGGACTTCCAGTGTCCACAATTTTGAAAGAATAAATTTCTGTTGTTTTAAGCCACCCATTTTGTGCTAATTTGTTACACACCTATAGGAAACTAAGATAATTGGTTTTAAACCTACCATCTTTCTATTTCTTGTGTGTGTGAGTTTCTTTCCCTTTTTTTTCCCCATTAAATATGTACTTTGTAGTACTCCATTTTGTCTCTTTTCTGGGCTTACTAGCTGTATATGCCTGTATTTTATAATAGGTATCTTTTGTTTCATTTTACAATATTCAACTTTAGCTAATTAGAATCTACTTTCCTTTCAAACGTAATTCCATTTCTCTTTTCCAGTTCTTGGCAGTATTTTTTTAATATATTCTAATTCTATATATTTTATTTATTTTTTAATGTTTATTTATTTTTGAGAGAAACAGAGACAGAGCATGAGCAGGGGAGGGGAGGGAGAGAGGCAGACACAGAATCTGAAACAGGCTCCAGTCTCTGAGCTGTCAGCACAGAGCCTGACGTGGGACTTGAACTCACGAACTGTGAGACAATGACCTGAGCTGAAGTCGGATGCCCAACCAACTGAACCATCCAGGCGCCCCTAATTCTGTATATTTTATAAACCTCACAATACATTGTTATTCTTACTTGCACTTTTCAATTCTAGATATAAATTGGTTATTTTCATTTGGTTATTTTATTTGATTATTTTTTATAGTTTCTATTTTTCTTCTGAAATGTCCTATTTTTGAGGTACTATAATATTAATTTTTATTATTTCTTTAAATAGAGTTTTCTTTAATTTTTAAAATTTATTTATAATATCTGAATAAAGGTTTTGTTTGATGTATCTAACGTGTGGATCCACTTAGAGCCAGCTCCTAGTCAATATTATTTTCTGGAGTATGTGCCGTATCTTATTTTTTGGCATATCTAATAAATTTTGTTGAAAACTGGACTTTCAGTTACTATATTGTAGCAACTCTGGATTTTGCCACCCCTCCTCCCCTGAGGGTAGTTGTTGTGACTCTGGTTAAATTTTTATTTATTTAATTTTATTAATTTATTTATGTATTTATTTATCTATTTCAGTAACTTGCCTGGACTTTATCTGTGGAATTTGTCTCCCCTGTAGTGTTATACCATTTCTAATTTTTTTTTTTTTTTTTTACTTTTTTTATCCTGACTTCCTTGGTGTCACAGCTTTGCTTGCAAAGCTTAGTGGTTAACCCAGAATTGGAAAGAAGTGCTTAAACAACCTGATTGTATAAGACTTCCAATCTCTGCTAATAAATCTGTGAGTTAGAGACCATATTGAAAGTTGAGGTCATTTTCAACTCCTGCTCAGCACTGACTTTCCTTGAGTCCTCTCCTCTTCCCTGCATGCAAACATAGGTTTCTACTCAGCCAAGGATGTGTGAAAAGTTATACATCCTTCAACGTTTCTCTATTTTCAACTATTCTCCACTAATTTTCTGGTTTATCACTGACCCAACAGAGATGCTAATCCTAAAGTAACAGAGTCATCGGATTACCGCATCGTTTGTTACATTTGCTGATGATGTGGTTGGGTATTCACCTTCTGTCCCAAATCAAGTCTGCCCTTTGACAGTAGGGGGCTGTTTCCCAATCCCCTTTCCAGCCCAAATACAGTAATATTACAAAATCAGGCTTGACAGGGCAGAGGTTGAGGCGGTAGAGGATACACAAAAATGGCCCCGAGCAATAAGACTACAGACTCTCATTGTTCTTACCTATGATTTAATAGTTTTTCTTGAATAAACACTTACTAATTTATAATTGATCTTTGTTCAAATTCCAGAGATGGGGATTGTGAGATCTTTGAGGTATATTTTCCAGGTTTTAACTTGTACCCTTGGATTTAAGGTGAGCACTTTGCCGATATCTTCTCTGCACCACAGCTGGAAATAAAAAAAATTTATTTGATTTGCTTTCTGCTATTTTAAATTACATAATTTTAAAATTTCTTTTTTTTTAACTTTTCTGGATGCCATTTAAGAATGTCATTTATTTTTAATTATCTTACATTAAGTGAAATTATTGTATTTGCTTTTTAGTTCTAATATTTCTTTAGGTTTTCCTGGATTGTGTACATGCACAATCATTTGAAAATAAATAATAACAAATTTATTTCATTCTTTCCAGCCTTATGTTTTTTTTTAATTTCTTTTTTTTCCCTTTTGGATCCTTTAAGATGTCAAGTATGATTTTTAATTAAAATCATGATAGCAAATACCTTTGCCTCATTCCTAATTTGGGGTGAAGAATTAAATACATTCTATCGAATTAAGAATGTCCCTTTCTCTTCTTAGCATATACACTATCTTTGTCATTAAATTTATGCTGAATTTTATAAAATGTTTTTGCTGCATCAGTTGAAAAATGTTTTTTCTCAGGATGCTTGGGTGGCTCAGTCAGTTAAGCGTTTGACTTTGACTCAGGTCATGATATCAGGGCTCATAAGTTTGAGCCCCTCATCGGGCTCTGTACTGACAGCTCAGAGCCTGGAGCCTGCTTCAAATTCCGTGTCTCCCTCTCTCTCTGCCCCTCCTCTGCTCATGCTCTGTCTCTCTCTCTTTCTCTCAAAAATAAATAAACATTAAATCTTTTTTCTCTTACTTTATGGATATATATTTGGTTAATTTTATTAAAAACAATATTGCATTCTTCAAATAAATCCAACTTATTTATGAATTTTTGGATAGTTGCTGGATTTGAATCTTTAATTTATTGTTATTATTTAAATTTCAAATATTGTGTTTATGAGAGAGTTGGTCATGCAATCAACCTTTCATACTGTGCTCTAATATAGGATTTTCTTATCAAGATTATACTGGTCTCATAAAACACTTGGGAAATGTAAATATATGGAAGAAGTATTAAAAGATTATATAATTTCTTTCCTAAATGAAGGAATAAACTCAATTAATAAAACCATCTGAGTTTAAAGATTTATTTATGGGAAACTTTTCAATTGAAGGTTTATTTTATTTACTGAGTATAGGATTATACTGGATTTTTATTTATTCTTGTGTCAGTTTTGGTAAGTTATGTTTTTTTCATAAAAATTATCTTTTCTTTCCTAAGTTTATTTGCTAAACTTGATCATAATATCTGTTATCTCTTTAATATTTAACACAGAGTAGGTACTTCAAAACTGCTGACTTTTTTTTAAATGCTGACTTTTCCTCAGAATGGTATTGATATGTATTAATCTGAAGTTTTCAAAAAATGAATTATTTGTACCAGATACAACTACAAGTTCCAAAGAAATGGGCGGAAGGCAAAAATATATGTTAGTATTTACTACTCTGATATCAATTCATATTCATAAGTACTACTTGAGTTAAAGATTTATTTTCTATAAAATATAAATATGTTATTTTGAAAGATAACTGAAGCATTCTTGCTACTGGCTTCGTTAATCCAAGTTTATATGGAAAAATAAATTATTTCTAAAAAAATATATTATTGTTTATACTTATAATAGATTTTAGCTAAATAAAATAACATTCTTATATACTGTTTTATTTGATTAAATTTCAATTTCCCACCTTGGTACTGTGTTGGTACTCAATAAGGACATTTTAATGAATTAAAATCTATTTTTCTATTGTTTAGAATCAACATTTATTTACAAATAGTTTATAAAAGAATGGAAAATATGTTTTGCAACTGCATTACAGTATTCATTATCATTACAATGTTTCTAAACCATAATATTAGTAAAGGGCTTTTCAAGTGATTAGAGGTTATGAGGGTTTTTTTTTTTCATATATATATTATCTTTTTCTACTTCATATGAGTCTTCTAAAATTAGATCTTGTTAATATTCAGATTGTTTTATAACAGGAAACTGAGTCTCAGTTTCTTACAGAATGAAGGAAATATTAAATAAGATATGTTCTTAAAACCTTTGAGAACATCCAAACTCATTACCCCCATGTAATGTGTACTTCATAATTAATAGAGGTCAAAAGAGCAGTTTGAGATGGTGATATACTCTGCAGACTATGTTCACTCACTTCCTATGTGGTTTTCTATTGCACATCAGCTTTGAAACACAAGCAATTAAATTTTTTACCTAACCTCAGCAATAGCACACTCTACCATGAAAAGTTGAAAACTTTCTAGGTTACCCACAGATGGCTGAAACTATAATTGTGTACTTTGAATGACAATCCTACATGCAAAATCCTATCTTCTTCTCAGTATAGTAAGCAAAGAGAAATCCAATACTAGTAATCAATTATTTGGCATCTCAATGTATTAGTGCATAAGCAGGCTATTCAAAATCAAAATTAATATTATAAGAATTTCATTATATTTCATATAAAAATTACAAGTACATCAAGATATTCACTGCATTCTTCTATTGTAACTTTCTGTAAGATTTATCTGTGTCATGCTATTCAAATATATATATTTTTTATTTTTACACATGAGAGTGTGTATATCCTGTTATTATTTTTTATGAGTGTTTCTCTGGAAAGAAGAATTACATACTGTGTCATCCTGAATATAAACATTCCTCTGTCTCTTTATGAGGACGATAAACTAATTTATATCAATAAGGTAAAAGAAAAACAAATGCATATGTCTCTTTAAGAGCTTCACATCAAATTAGCAGTGATGGACTTGTAGTTGTCTATCAAATAGGTAACATTCCTACAATGAACATGATGTGTATGCTGTGCACTGAGGCATAATTGCTTTTCTAAAGTGAACACATATTTCCAACCTCAATCAAATATCTTCATCTTTACCTGAAACATTCCTAACACTCCCGATCCTGATATCAGTTTTTTGTTAATATTTATAATATAGTTAGCATTTAGCGGTTAACTAAAGTATAAAAGTCTGCTACTGTTTATATGACCATTTATCTTAGAATATTTTTGTATTGTTGTGCTATACTCATTTTAATTGCATTTTTGCAGAAATATTACATAGTTGCTCCACTTATAAAAGCATGATTTATAAATGCTTTTACCATAAATCATTAATTACTGCTGCTTCTTTTCTGTTTACTCTTTGCGACCCTAATACCTTTTAGTGCAGTCATGGAGGCCATAGAAAAGCAAAAACAAAAACAAAAACAAAACAAAACAAAACAAAACGGCAAAGAAAAGCCAACCAGGAAAAAAAAAAAAAAACAAAAACTTGCTTTTAAAGAATCAATGAAAAGGATTGCAAAATTATATATCAATGATAACAAGAAAAACTATTGACAAAATTTCTCAGAGCAGTCATTAGCTCTAGTTTTGCTCAAATCCCTCTTGATTATTAAAATGCAGATTTCCAGGCTTTCAAATTTATTAAATCAGACTTTCTAAGAGTATAGCACCAGAATACATTAAAATTTCAGCTAAAACCCTATGATAGTGACACATAGGAAATTTAATAACCTAATTTGGTGGGCCTGGACTGAAGCTCCATGAAATCTGCATTACAATAAGCATTCACTTATTTTAATGAAGTTATTCATTCACCAAACACTTTCCTAATATTCTCTTGTACTCAGAAAGATAGAACCAAAATCCTGATTCTAGAAATGAAAAAGTAATTTTGGAACATGGCCTTCACAGAGTGATAAGGCTGCCATTGATGGAAGGTTATGTGCAATGTTAGGTCCAGGTTACTTTATAACAAAAATGATTGACAAACTTGGAAGATTCACATTAATAGAGGGTGGATTCACGAGTTGTTTTAATCTTCTGCTTATCTTTGACTTGATGAGAAAATTAAAAATGTTTTTATAATATTCTGATAAAACATGACCTCCTTTTCCAGGATGCCAGGCTGTTTTATTACATACAAAAATAGAAAATTATTGTATCCTAGAAATAAAAAATAAACCAATACTGGAGAACAAGCATAAGCTACCCAGAGTTCTAGATCATAGAAGCTAGATTTTTAAAACCCATGCAGAGACAGGGAATGAGAACACAGGTTTAACATGAGACAGAGAGCTAAGGGAGGTTATTTGAATAAAGCAAGGAGCTGAAGCAGTGTTCCATCATCCATAAGTGGGAACCCATCTTTGCCTGGACTACCTGAAAAGAGCCGTGAATAAGATTTTAAACTGTATTATTTTTTTCTATAGCTGCGTAATAAATTACCTCAAAGCTTAGTGGCTTAAAACAAAGTAGGCATCTCACAATTTATGAGGGTCAGGAACTTACAAGTCGTTTAGCCGAGTGATACTGGCCCTGGGTTTCTTATGTTGGTGTATTAGGATTCTCCAGAGAAACAGAACCAACAGGAGCTAAATACATACATATGTACACGTGTGCATACATACATACATAAATGAGAGATTTGTTATAGGAACTGGCTCATGTGGTTATGGAAGCTGAGCAGTCTTGTGACCTGCCATCTACAATTTGGAGAACTAGTGGTATAATTCAGTTTGAGTCTGAAGGCCTGAGGATTGGGAAGGGATGAAGGTAGGTTTGGAACTGGTGGTCTAAGTCTGGATATGAGTCCAAAAGCCCAAGAAGTAAGAATGCAAATGTCTGTTGGAGGATAAGATGGATGTCTCAAGTTGAGTAGAGAGAGACTGCTTCACCCTTCCTCCACCTTTCTGTTATATTTGGACTCTCAAAAAACTGATTGATGCCCACCTACATTGAGAAGGGCCATCTGTTTTACTCAGTTCCTCAATTTGAATGCTAATACATTCTGGAAACTTCCTTACAGAGATCCCCAGAAATAATGTTTTAACAGCTCTCTGGACATCCCTTAGCCCAGTCAAGTTGACAAATAAAACTAAAGATCATATTCAGTAAAAAGTCAGATGTTGTACAGAGTACTGTCATCTGAATTCTTGAATGATGTGAAATAATCCATTCCAATGCATCTCACGCACATGCCTGGAAAGTTGGGCTGGATATTGGCAGAAAGCCTCAGTTCCCTACCATTTGGATGTCTACGTCGGCCTTTTGACGTGGTGACTGACTTCCTCCAGAGCAAATGATACAAGAGACAACAAAGTGGAAGCCATGATGTATTTTATGACCTATTATTATTGGAGGTCACACACAGCCATGCTCACAATATCCTTTGGGGTATTATTCAGGGTGGGAGGAGACTTACACTAAAGTATAATGTGAATAAAACGGTTTGGTGTGTTAGATTTGCATATGTCAGGGATGTTGAATGATGGGAGAGACAGAGAACAGAAACAGAGAGAGGGAGAGACAGACACACACAGAGAAAAGAGAGAAAGAAAGATTATACCAATCTCTAAATTCTGAAAACCAAGATCTTTATTCATCTAAGAAATAATCAAGTTGAAGCTACTGAATATTGCCTAGGCTTACCAGTGTTCTCTGTTACACTAGGAACAAAATAGAAAGGAAACCAGCATCATACTTCTTATTAATGGAATTTCATGAACACATTTCATCTCAATTTATATTTCATGGCATCCAGGTGCTAAGTGCAGTTTCAAGCATACTCTACCCTCCCATAAATTATACAGTAAATCATCACTTGGTAATGGGCATTTTATTTTTCATGCTGATTTCCTTAAGTGCTCCACTCTGAGGTCTCTCAGTCATGGCCATATGCTTTTCTTTCCTTTCACATATTTGAATATAGAGCCATACTGATAGTTCCAAGATTTTTTTCACTTTTTTTTTTATGAACCCTGGGTTATTTAAAATTGTTCTTTCAGATCAAGAACAGAGTAAAAATCTTTCACAGAAAACCAACATGTAGGTAACTCTTTTTTTTCCCTTTTATCATTCCTGCTAAGATTCATTTGAAAAAGGTTTTCCTGAAAAAAGATGAAAGAAAGTATGACAACTTTTGAATCAAAAATGCCTTGAAAAGCAGAAACATAGCTCAAGAAAATGTGTTTCCGTTTTTAAGAACTTTGACACAATAAAATATGTGTTATTTTATTTGTTTGTTTTGCTTTGCTTTTTTTTAACTCTCTTGCTCTTTTATTTGGGTGTAGGTATACTTGGAGTCAGACATGAAATAGAAGATAAATCATGTTTCGCCAATACATATCATATCAGCTATACTAGTATAGACTGATAAACTATTCTTTTCCCTCATCTTCCTCAGAAATTCAGCACAATTAGCTCATTTGCATTGTGACAACCAAACTGCTAGGCAGTCTTGGGCTGCTGTCTGGGCAAAAGTTTCTCCAGGCTGCTAATTCCATGTACTGTTCTGGCCTGTTCCCAGCTGTTCAGTTTCCCTCGTCTCAGATTGTAGTTTTCATTTTTCAAAGGTTCCTAGCATTCTTCAAAACAGGTTTTTAAGAGAAAATGTTTTCCACTTTAAAATTTTGTTACCTAATTCTCAAATATCACATCTGTTCATGATTCCTGGTTTTTATGAGTTGTTATGACTTGAACTGTGGAAGATAGGATGGAGAAACTTTTGTACCTAATTCTCTTTGATTTTCTATAAGATGTGATTTCTTCCTGTATTCTCCTTTTAATATTTCTAACACTTTTTGGACCTAGTTCTGTTTGATTTCCTATAAGATGATCACATCTTCCTGTATTTTTCTTTTAATATAACACTAAGTAGAAAATTAAAATAATTCTTATGAGTAATTTATAAGAATTTATAAAGATGTTTCTCTGTGGTCTTAGAGATCAGGGGTATAGGAATGGTTCTTAAAAAACAATGGAGAATAGAAGGAAAACAGAAACATTCACACTTCCACAAGGGACTTATTCATTGCACAAATAGCAGAGACTAGAGCAAACATCTACACCAGTTGCTAATCAACAAGTTTTAGATTTATGGTGAAATCTTTTAAAATGAGATGGAAAAGTGTTTCCAACAAATTTTGATGCATATTATTGTTACAATTTTAAAATTTAATAACTGAAGTCATTATTTTTAAGGACATAGGTAGGTATTAAAAGTTTTTAAAAAAATAAACATAAAAAAGTTTTACAAATAAAATAATTTTGGTTATTGGGAAAATTATTTAAAGAGTAGAATAATTTATTTGGAATTTTTTGGAAAAAGAGACCTTTTATTGAAGCATATTTTGTAAGCAACTAGTCAAACTTCAAACAAGTCTTCCCTTGACTTCATGGAAATATTTCTAGAATATAAGATGCAATGTTTTGCCTTCTTAACTGAAATATTTATATGCCCTATATCTCTGCCTACCTGAATTCTCATATCATTTTGAGCATTCTTTTGACAAAACAAGAGCATCAAGAAACCATAAAATGCTTTAAACTATTTGTCTATACTTTGATAGTCCCTAGTAAGTTTGGTTTTTGTTTTTGATGTTTTCTTTCTACTGTTTTTCTTATTCAGTGTTATACTATTATGTGCTACTCTCAGTAACATCATCTGGTCCTTTCAATACCTTTGAAAATCACATTTTTTTTTTTAACCATAAAATCACCCTGAAGGTTTCTAAACTGTATGCTCATGTACTCTATAACCAAAATGTATCATTAGTAAGTTGGCATGGGCTGGATGATCTTTAATACTTTTTTCTAAAGCCATGTGGTAGTTTGTCTTATTTAGCAAACTTTCAGAGCAATTATTCTAATTACTAACTTCTCCTTGAGTGTGAGGTGATGATTTCACGTCATATACATTTCTTCCCACTAGCCTGAAAAGAGGCAGACCATCAGTAGGAACTCAGAACAAATGTCTTTCTTCTGAAATATACGTTGGAATTTTATCCTCCCTGCCCATCCCCTACCAATTGTTCTTGTTTCCCAGATGTGTTGGTGTGAGTTTTATGGAGACAAAAGGGAAACTAAATGTTCCTCTTTTAACTTTCTTTAATTATGTTAAGCAATAGACTTACTCTGTTCGTCTTAAAACTGTGAGAAGCTTTGCTACCTGCCATTTATATCTTGCAGTATTTTTTGTAATGTTCGTTCTATTTCGGTTGACAGCATCACTTGGGCTCCTCTTTGCTGGTGAATGTTGCCACTGCTCCTTTGTTAAATGCTGTCCACCCATATGGTCATTTTCACTAGGCCCTCCAACAGGGAGTCCACAGATGTGGGAGCAGGACGTAATGCTATTAGCTCCGGGTTCAGAATGGCACCAGATGGTCCCATGTCCTGCTCAACAGATGCAGCACATGGTTTGATTCCCCTCTTCAGCCCTGTGCTTTTCTATTTGAAGGATGTACCTTCATGTCATAAGAGTTATAGGCAATAAGTGTCTAAATTAAACCGAAAGTATACACAGGTTAGAGGCTGGGCTTTAGGAGAACTATTCATGTGTCTCAACTATTTACATGTTGTTGCCTTTTTTTAGACTGTTAATGCTACAAAGTTAGTTGGTTAGAAGTCTGACCTTAAGACATATTAATATATTATAGATTATTAATGTAGAATTAATTTATTTGGCCCCTATGCCTGCTGTAAAATTGAGTGTATTTTTTTTAAATTTTATAATGTTTATTTATTTTTGATAGAGAGACAAAAAGCATGAGCGGGGGAGGGGCAGAGAGGGAGACACAAAATCCGAGGCAGGTTCCAGGCTATGAGCTGTCAGCACAGAGCCCACTGCAGGGCTCAAATCCATAGACCGGCAGATCATGATCTGAGCCGAAGTCTGATGTTTAACCAACTGAGGCTGAAGCCCTAAAATTGAATATATTTTTTGAATATATATGCCATAATGCAATTTCTTGTTTATATATCTCTATCCATGAGATATGGTTGTTGGATAAGTCTATTACATTCATTAGTTTCCTCTTATATTAAAATATGAGGTACTGGTGTTACAAGGACCAAATTAACAAATCACTTGAATTACAATCATGTATTATGAATTATTGGGCTACTGTTGGTGGCACATTGTCAAATGAGACTGTTATTCTCTTATAGAGCTTGCATTCAATAAGGGATAATGAAAGTAATGCGTAATCAAATAAAGAATATATAATTTCAGGTATAGATTCATCCTTTGAAGAAAAATAAAACAGTGTCAAAGAATCAAGAATGCCCTGGGAGTGAGAATAATGAAATCCTCTTTAACCTTGAGGAAAAGAGAAAGTAATTAATATATTAATGTCTGGAGGAAAAACATTCCAGGAAAGGAAACACAAAGGCAATCTCTTAAAAAAACAAAGAAAGAAAGAAAGAAAGAAAGAGAAAGCCAATAAATAATGACAAACAAAGGTCAATATGACTGCAGCAGAAATAAGCACTAAGTAAAAGGGGAACATGGGATTAAAGAGAGAACCATGAAAAATGGTCACATATAACTTTAAAAGTCACGTAAGTGTTTGTATTGTGTTGTATTCTAAGAAAAGAGTTGTGACTGGGATAGAAAATGTAGATAAGTAAGATTTTCTTTAAACATTTTTTTTTAAATATATAAAGCCTATTAAATATGTTTAGGAAAGAGCTCATATGAAAGAAGAGCTTTAAGTAAAACTTGAAAGTGCAAAGCTGATGAAGAGCAATTTAGGCTAGGAGAGGAGATGTCTTCTATATAATGGGAAGAAAGAACAGAGTGATGTGTAAGTGTGATGGTGTGTTTGCTAATATGCTCCTGGAGTTGCACCGCTCTGATCCACCTTCAAGGAGGCATCGATTGTCACAGCTGTCATCTGGTTCAGCATTGGCCTCAGCTACAGAGAGTCACTTTGCTCAAGGGAATGGCCTTCCCAGGACAGCCCACATCAATGACTGATTAAAGCTGAGGTATATTTTCCCAAAACATCACACAATTCTGATGGGGCATACATGTTCCGGAGTTCTCCATGGGATTGTCCAATGTCACGGTTCTAATTCTCTTCCTGCTGCATCCTGCTGTCTCCCACTTCCTTTAATAAATCTTGATCTCTGATAAATACCCAGTAAGACGAACTATCACAGAGACCCTAATCAGTGACAAAAAACTGAAAAAAATTATCTGGTATATTGGGTTTTTGTTTGTTTTGTTTTGTTTTGTTTTTGAGTTAGAGGACAAAGTCTTCTCTGAGAATGAGTAATGAAATGCAGGTAGGTTTAGGAATGGTAAGTTCAAAGTGGATGTAAATGTTTCAAATAGTTGCTAGGAAAAAAAAAATGGGGTTAAGAACAGACTAAGGAAACAGAAGAATTGCTGGTCTGTCTTGTTAAGCAAACCAAGAGGACTGTGAGAATTCCTTCCTCCTTTAAAAGTATCTTCTGCCAGCTATTTTGGAACACATATTTGTGATGGGTATTGAAGAGGGCATCTTTTGGGATGAGCACTGGGTGTTGTAATGGAAACCAATTTGACAACAAATTTCATATATTAGAAAAAAACAAAAAACAAAAACAAACAAATAAACAAAGGAACACATATTTGTGGCTTTCTTTCTATCTGTCTCACACTGCTTCTTATCTCCACTGATGATGCCTTTTCTTATCCTTACTTACCCTGTTAAATTTAATGCTCTCAGAGTCTGTCCTGACTTACTTCACACATTTTCCTAAACAGGTTTATCTGTTTCAATGCTTCAGTTACCCTCCATATAGTGATGAATCCCAAAACTCTTTTCCAGCCCACAGGTCTTTCTTAAACATATAACCATATATCTGGTAGTCTATTGGTCATCTTTACCTGGAAATCTCATAGGTGCGCCAAACCCAGCATACGCAAAATTTAAGTATTTTTTTTGCTTTTTTTTTTCAAATTTATTTCTCTCATCTTTAATATTACATTCCATAAGTTATACAGGATTTTTTTTTCAGTTTTTAAATGAAGATAATTATAATTTCCTTTTTTCTTAATTATTAAATGTCAACTTCTTAGCCTAAATAGTATTTGAATCCATCTAAGGTACCAGATTTATGGCCTCCAAAGTGTCTAACCTACATTATTGCCATACCCTATAAATTGGTCTCCCAAGCTTCAGTCTTATTTTCTCCCCTCTTTTTTTTAAGTTGAAACTTATCATTTTATTGGATCTTCATTAACTTGTTGGAATTGAGTATCAGACGTAAGTTTTAAAACCCCAAAATAGGTCTTGAAAAACACTTTCTTCTTAGGACAAGCAGTCAGAATAAGCATGTAAGCAAGCTGGCTTGTCTGTACACCAGCCACATTAGCTTTCCCCGTAACCAGTCATACTCACTCTGCCCTCCTTTCATTTAGCATCATTCAGACACCCTGTAGATCTAACTTAAGACGTATTATGTAGGACACCTTGGCCTACCCAGGAATGCTGGAAACATGTTTTTTCCTCATATCGTTGAAGAAAAAAAATTTTTAACTTTATTTTTTTTAATGTTTATTTATATTTGACACACAGAGAGAGAGAGACGGAGCATGAGCAGGGGAGGGGCAGAGAGAGAGGGAGACACAGGACCTGAAGCAGGCTCCAGGCTCTGAGCTGTCAGCACAGAGCCTGACGCAGGGCTCAAACTCACAGGCTGCGAGATCATGACCTGAGCTGAAGGCAGACGCTCAACCAACTGAGCCACCCAAGAGCCTCAGGAAAAAAAAAAAAAAAAAAAAAAAAAAATTAGAGCTGCCATTTGATAGCTTCCTTGTATCTATGCCATACCTCAGTATGCAATGTAATGTTCAAGTATAAAAAGATTTCCTCCTTCCCACCAAAAGCACTGCTATCTGAAGGAAATTGGTTTCTCAGTTGCTATACCAGATACTAAGAAAGCTCAGAGGACCAGGTTAAGAAAAACAGTTAAAATTCTAGGATAAATTGTTGTGCAGCCTTGACCCCTCAGTCTACAACCTATATAGCCTCGGGTACTACCATGTGACTTCTGTTTGGCCACAAGGATACCAATGGCCTATTTTTCTTGAGCTTCCAGTCTGTGACATTTGGCTAGTGCTGAGTCTGATCTAGTTTTTGAAAGAATATCTAGAATACCTCTTCTGCTTCAAATGCTTCAATGATTTCCCAATGTTCTTGTAATAGTTACAAATTTGAAATGTCTTAACATGGCTCACCTTGTCCTTTAACATCTAGCTCTTGCTTTCCCGTCTCATGTTTTGCCAATTACCAGCTCTATCCCCAACCTCACTCTAAATTCTAGGTTCTAACTACACTGAATCTTTTTAGGTTCTTAGAACATATCATGTTTCCATGAAGCTTTAAGACTTTCATGGAATATCAGGTATCTTATTCACAATAATATTGTGTCACAAAAATCACAAATTATTTGTGGCCTCCATGCTAAACATTTCTTTAGTCTTTGACTCTGTGATTCTGATTTAGGCTGGTTTTAGTTGGATGCGCTTACTGATCTATAGTGGACTTGGCTGGGATGACTGCACGTGGTAGGCTGAAAAATGCTACCTCCCAAAAGATGTCAGGTCATAATCCCTGGAACTTGTAAATCACTATATTTGGAAACAGTGACTTTGGGGATATAATTAAGGATATTGATATGATTGAGCAAATTATTCTGGATTATCTAGGTGGATCTAAAATGTTATCATATGTATTCTTATAAAAGTGAAGCCAGCAGTAGGCTGAGAGGGCAAAACCAGGAGTCCGGAGGCTAGAGCCTCTAGCCTCAGAGGCTTTTATTGTTAGGCCTTAAAAACTAATGGAACTTGCCCTGCTGGCCAATTTGAAGTGGCTTGAAATTGGTGATCTTTTTCCTCCTTCCATTTTCTGCCTTTGGGCATAGGAATAATTATAACTGTTCTCTGCCTGTCCCACCATTGTATATTGGAAACATATAACCTATTTCCTAGTTTCACAAGTCTACAGATGGGGAGGAATTTTGCTCCAGGGTGAATCATACACAGTCTCACACATATCTGATTTAACTCATGAGATATGAGACATTTGATCTGATGACATTTTGATAAGATCTTGGAATTGAGTTGTTGCTATAATTAATTAAGCCATTTGGGAATGTTGGGATGTGGTAAATGTATTTTGCATGTGTCATGGATGTGAATCTTTTGGACCAGAGAAAAGACTGTGTTATGCTAAAAAAAACCCACACTAAACGATATCAGACACTAATCCCCAGAACTTGTAAATGTTGTCTTATTTGGAAAAAGAGCCATTGCACATATGACTGAGTTAAGGATTGTGAGATGAGGAGGTTATCCTGAAATATCTGGGTGGGCCCTAAGTGCAATTACAAATGTCCTTATGAGAGAAGCAGAATGAGATTATACAGAGACACACAGAGAAGAGAAAACACTGTGACCACAGAGGCAGACTGGAGCGATGTGGCCACCAGCCAAGGAAAGTTGGTGGCCACCAGAAACTGGAAGAAATTTGCATAGATTCTCTTCAGCCTTTGGAGGATGTGTGACTCTTGCCAACACCTTGACTTTAGCCCTGTGACACTGATTTCAGACTTCTGACTATCAGAATTGTGAAAGAATAAATCTCTGCTATTGTAAGCTACCCAAGAAACCAATACGCCGGGATGAATGAGCTCTTTCACGCGATTTGCTCATCCTCCTGCGTTCTGTGCTTCTTTTCATGGCAATTTCAGAAGCAAAAGCAGAATAGAGTCCTTATAAATTTCTGTTTGCATATGCTTTGCTGACAGCCTACTGATAAAAGTGAGTCACATGACTCTGTCCCAGAGTGCAGAGAAGGCACTGCAAGTTTGCATTACAAAGGATGTGGATGTGGGCAAAAAATGAAGAGTCAGGAACATTTTTGCAACCTGCCATCCATGGGTTGATTTTCTTTTAATCTGATTATTATCTTTAATTCTACCTCTGACTAAATCCCATTCATTTTCACATGTTGCTTAGGTGTTATGCTATACTACTTTCTTAATGCTTAGGTGTTATGTTATACTACTGTGGCGTAATTGTATTTTCATTATTACAACTATCTCAACATTTTAATTTAACAGGTCCTCACTAGGCTGTAATCTCAGTAGCAGCACACATGCAATCCTTGTCTTTGTATCTCTGGTAACTAATGCAGAACCTTAGACATAGTGCATGCTCAGGATACGTGAGCTGAATTAATATACATATTATACTCTGTTGCAATAGACATTCTGCCAATGCACTAAAAAGGTTAATTTTTATTTCAAGGTATTGTAAACAAATATGCTTTTTTGAAAATAAATTTATGTACTTTCATTCTCATGTACTTTATTATGAGTAGTAATAAAAGTTGAAGTTGAATATCTTAGCTACTATTTAAAAAGTTTCAGGAAGGTAGCATTAATTGCCATATGATTATATTCAAACTTGCAGGACAGAAATTACTAAATTATCTTTACTGTTTATATTTTCTATTGTTTACCTTCTTAGTTGTCCAAGAATCCTTAGGAAACAGGTTGAAAACACTACGAAGTTACTTTTGCCCACATATGCCCACTTAAATATTTACCTATTGTTGAATGAATATGTTCAATTACCTGATTTTTCTATTTATAGATAATATGTTGTAAATGGTTTGATTTTATTTCAACTCTGTTAATAACTGGAATGATGAGAAAAGAGTAAGCATCACTCTACCTTTATTTTTTCCTTTAGTTTTATACAAAGTGAATAGAAATATTTTAAGAGTGACATTAACTTTAAAAAAATTTTTCTTAATGTTTATTTATTTTGGGGGCAGGGAGAGACAGAGACAGACACAGAATCCGAAGCAGGCTCCAGGCCCTGAGCTGTCAGCACAGAGCCCAATGCAGGGCTCAAACTCATGAACTGTGAGATCATGACCTGGGTTGAAGTCAGATGCCTAACCAACCGAGCCACCCTGGTGCCCCAAGAGTGACTTTCACTTTCACCAGAAACAGAGGGGAAAAAATTGAATGCTATAAAATGTAATTAAATTACACACCCAGGCACACACACACTGAGTCACCTTCCTATTTATTTTAGATTATTTCTTGTTGATGTTACTTTTTGTCCTTTTGCTAATATAATATTCATAATATTCTTTTAAAATTGTAATGATAAATATAACCAATTCTAGAAACTTCTCTTTCTTTCTTTATATTTGTTTGCTTCTAAATTGATAACTATTTATGAAAAAGAAAAAAGAAAGTAGTGGTTCATACTGGCTAGAAAAATATTTGAGACACATTCCCCATCAGGTTCCCCCAAACAGCTGTGCCACTACACCTCCATCCAAAACCCCTTGTCAAGTTCTGGGACTTTGCAGAGCGCAAAATGCCAACTGTGCTGGCCTGTGCCAGACTGTGGGGAAGTTGCCTAATGCTGATTCAGGTCCAGTTGGAATTGTGTTTGAAAACTCCAAAATTCAGTACATTTTTTATTTTAAGAAGAAAACCACACATGTCTGTCCTCTTTTTCTTCATAATATGACTTCTGAAATGATATGAACTGTATTGAATAAGAATCACAAAATGAGCATCCTTACTGACATCATGTTTGCCATTTTGCAGCTTCCAGACCACAAAAATCTCATAATCTCTGGAATATTGGACCTCATCCATTCAAACATAATTATTTATCAAACTTTTTCTGGCAAAAGACTATAGTACATAGAAGCCTAATTTGCACACATGCAAGCAATACACACATTCTGAGTTATTAAACACTTATTAGCTGCGTGGTAATCACTACAGTCAGTTATACTGGTCAAGGTAGTGGTCTGTATAGATGTAGTGTCTATGAGAGTAGAGGCAAGTCTTAGAATAAATAAGTTTAATATATTAAATCAGATAATATAATAGATCTTATGACTTTTTAAATAAATTTAAAGATATCATAATAAAGTAAAAAGAAATCAACAACAAAGAAATGCTGTAGATACCTTTAAAATACTGTTTCATCTTGAAGCAATTAAAAGAAAATCATTTACATTCATTAAAATAGCAATGTTGTAATAGTTTTCTTAGGGAAATGAACCAGCTATAAAAATAGGACAAACATTTATCACAGAAAGTGTATTATCTGTAGCCTGATCTTATCACTTAGAAAAAAATAAAATAGAAAACATTAATTGAAACGATACTTCAAAAGTTGAAAAAGTTAACCATGAAGAAAACAGAAAATCAAAATATAAATTTGATTCTCTAGTAAGCATGAAATGTTTCAGTATTGAAAAACACAAAATATACTACTCACGTTGGGTCATGTTATCTACTTAGTGTGCTGTTAGGATAAAAGAAATTGTTACAGAAGATAACGCTCCCCTTCCTCTGGCCCCAGTGGATACTGACTTATTGAATTTTTCTCCATTGCAAAGTTTTCACAGCCCTTTTCAGGCTGACATTGTGGAATCACTTTTTAAAAATATTTTTATATGAAAATTGTGTAAACAGTAATGATCTCACAGGGTAAATGTAATGAAGTGTTAGCATATTTTGTGGTTCAGAGTAAATGTTGGTTAATTATTGTTTATTATTTTTAAAATTGTTATTGAATTTCACTAAAATGAATGTTTACTTTCACTAGTTAAATCAATTGCAGTAGGATATTAACTTTTGATAGTGCACACAGATCACCAGTGCAAAATCTAATCTAGGTCACTTTAACTGTCAAAATTCACAGATAAAGTGGGAACTTGGAAGATTTTCTGTAAGCTAACTGAAAATTTTAAATTTCACGTATACACTTATAAATGCATGCCCCCTTTAGTTTTTCTTTTACTGGTGTTTTACAATAATCAGTGACATAATGGTTTGCAATCAGTAAAATTATAACATTAGGTGGATATTAGGGATGATAATTTTTGAGTTGATATTTTTAATAATTATGTCTAGGTTTTGTAGAACCTCTTTAGAAATTCAGTTGAGAGAATTTAATATTGATTTGAGGGACAGTCATAAGACTATAAATTGACCATTTTTCTTGGTTACATTAACAAAAGAAAGGAGCAAAAATCCTGTATCTTCAATAAATATAATTGGTTTGTGAATACATAGATATATATGACATGCACATACATATATTAATTTGTTTGCAAATAAAAGTTATTTCTATTCTATATCCTTTATTACATACGCTAAATTATTTAATTATAGAATTTGTGATCATATGAAAATCTTCCGGCATCTCCTTTTAAAGTACCAAGGCAAATTTAAGAATAAGTAACTTACTTTTAATGCATGTTTTGGCAACACTTGAGACAAAAGCAAAATTATAATTATAAATAAAATAAATCTCTCAGCAGGTATTTTATGATGCCAGGATTTTTTTTCTAACAATATTTCAAAATGACAGGTCCTTCTACAAAGACAAGTGAAAGTGCCTTGATGGAGTAGGGTAACACTCGTTGCTGTTCTTGTTACAAATCTCCCTCAGTTTCTCCAACGTCCCAGTAGAGTCTACCAATATTAAATAGAACTAAATTTACCACACATCAAAGAGTTTACTAAATTTAGGGCTGGCTAGGGGCCTATGAAATTATTATTTTGTAGCCTAGTAACATACTCAAAATTAAACGCTAAGGAGAAAATTGCATAAGATAAATAAATAATAAGCAGAATAAGAGAAGCATGCAGAGAATCACTGTGAAATAATTTTATGATCTTGTGTCTCCAGAGACTCTTTAAACTCTCAGTGGTCCTAAAGAAGAGATTCTTCCAGCTTACTTTAGTTCTTCCTCAGCTTGAAATGCAGACTTGAATTATGATATGCAACGCCACTTATCTGTGAATATCCTAAATCAGAAGACAGAGAAAAGAGAAAGAGAAAATTGTTAATCCCATCAACTTTGGAAAGAAACAAGGAATTGTTTAAAAGCAGCTGGCAAGAGAAAACTCAAGTCACCTTCTGAGAAAGAAAGTTAACTGTCAGGAGTATTTGATGTGTGACTGAAATAGGGAGGAGAAGCAGAAACAAAACTGGAGGGATTTTTTTCTACTCAATAGAACATCTGCTGTCATCCTAAGAAATCAAAGTATTCGGGGAAATGGGATGGTTTAGGATTTATTCAAATGAATTAATACTAAGTAGAAAACCACCAAAAGATTGCCCGGCAATCTAGAGAAACATTGACAAAAAGAAGTTTATTTATTTGGATTCTTTTAGATGGTAGAAAAGGGCAGTTTTATTATAGTTACCCAGTGTGTTGAAGCAGTTCTTACAACATAATCACTAAGAACACATAAAAATTTAGACAATGGAACTCCACTTATGAGACATTATACACTATTTGCATATTAATTTATGTAGCAATCATAACTGTTTTAAAATACAGTATCTTAAATATAGTAACATCTATGTAATGTTTTTGGAATGAAAGGATGCTTGCATGGCTTAACATTGTACCATGATATAAGTCTCTCCATTCTAAATAACAACTATGTAAGTACATATTCTAAGTTAGTTTTTGAAATTGGGAAAAATTAAAAATGTGCAATTAATTTGGTTGTATGAACTAATACGAATATTTAATACATTTTATAGTGCTCAAAGTTAAAGTTTTAATATTGCCCAGATGTTTTAGAGTGCACAGCCGTGTATTTTTAAAGGCAGCCATCCTGCCATGTTAAATCACAATTTCTTTTTTAAGCTAGCCCTAACAGACACTATCCAATTAGAAGCACAAATAAGCGAACCACAATTTTTTTTTTTGAAAGAGACAGAGAGAGAGTGAGCACTTGCCCAGGGAGGGGCAGAGAGAGGGGGAGAGAGAGAAACTTAGGTAGGCTCCATGCCATTAGCGCAGAGCCCAGTGAGAGGCTCTACCTAACCAAGGTGAGATCAAGACCTGTGCTAAAATTAAGAGTCGGATGCTTAACTGACTGAGCCATCCAGAAGCCCCACATATTTTTTTAAATTGTAATACTGTTGATATCTGATCAACATCAAATGGTTTCACTGTAATGTGCAAAAGTTGCATGCAAATATTTAATATTAAAGCCTATTTTTAATCATTGCTGGTTCCTACTTAGTTCCTGTATCATTATTGTTGAAAGCAATATTTCTTGCATTCTTTTCTGCTAGGCATATGGGATGATGACACTTCTCTGTCCCCTTGAAGTTTATATGACTTACTTTTGTCAATGAAAAATAAACCACTGAAAAGTAAAGCAATTCTTGGCAGAAATACGTAAGAATTAGTATGATATTCTCCAGTCTCTCTTCTTCTGTCGTCCTGATTATGGAAATACAGAATTCTGGATTCTGGATTCTCCCTTGATGTGGATTGTTAAGATGTCACATTGAAAAGAATAGACCTAGAAGGACACTCATATTCACAACTGATTTGATGAGTAAAGTGTAAAGATTAATTATTAAACTACAGAGGTTTTGAGGTTGTTTGTCAGCTTAGTGTAACCTAACTTATCCTGATTCATTCAATTTTCTTTTCCCTAATGCCTGCAACTGGATGATGTGAGTCCTAGCCCACTCCACTGAATAACTTCACATGTTTAAAGTTATCCTATTTCCAGAGAGAAGAGGTACAAAGGACACTAGTTTAAAATCTGTCAGAAACATCTAGCTGCATTTAGTGCTTTGGTGAACATAATTTAAGTAACAAGCTTAATGCTGAGTTATTTATTCACAATCATGACAAGATTAGTCTTTGTTTTCCAGGGCATATGTTCTAGAGACAAAGCAGATGAAAACAAAAATGAATTGGTTTGATACAATGTAGTCACTGCTTTAATAGAAATATATGTAGAGTGAAAACAGACAGGAAGAAATCATGTCTCTGCCTGAGGGAGTTACAGGAAATTTTATGGGGTAGAATAGGTTTGGGGGTAGTATACAGAATCTGAGTATATTCAAGCAATGAGAATATGCAAAAGCCTGACAATGAATATGTGAATTCAGGACAAGTTTGTGGTTAAATATTGCTAAATACAACACAGAGTAGTTATCAAGACAGGTAAGGTTGGACAGCTGGAACAGGCCATAACACAATGAATCATATAGTCCACGTGAAGTGTTCCATATGTTTATAAGTGAGAAACTCTGAAAGAACTTGAAGTCAAAATTGAGATGATCAGGTTGCATTTTAGAAAAAAAAAAAAACTGGTTGCTAAATTTAGCATTCATTAGAATAAAGTGAAACATTGTAAAGCCAATAGAAAACTAGAGATTATAGAAAAGGAGAGCAATGGAGATGCAGGAAAAAGGAATGAACAGAATAATATTCTGAATGGAGAAAAAGTCTGCGTAACAAGAATTGGAGAATGAGGGATATGGAGGGATCTTGGATGTCTCTAGCTTTCAAGTTCGTAGAAAAACATATGGGGCTGTTGACTGAGGTGGAGGATTTGAGAAGAAAAACCTTTCTGAGGAATGGAAAGAAGACACAGTGGTGAGTTCATTTGGGGACACTCTGAATTTGTGTTCATGTCTCATTTGCGTAAAGATTTCTAGCAAGGGTTCAAACTATAGTTTTAGATCTCTGATTCATAAAGTGTGAATCAAATTAGTGAAAGAAAATATGTGGATTAAGTTGAAAAAAGTGAGGATGAAGTAGAAGGAAACAGCTAGGTATAAGTCTATCTGAAATCTCACATGCTTACTTTTTTCTCTGTGTTTGAATCCCTAGCATGTTTTCTTAGTTTCCCCGAGAAGAATGCCTACCTTATCATTTATTAGAACGTGAACTTTGTGAAATTAAGGACTTCACTTAGTTCATATTTTACAGTCTACAGAAGTTATAACCATGTTTATAGTTAGGAATTACAACAAACTATAGATCAGAGAGGAACCTTTAATGAAATTATTTAAATATGTAGGCACTAAGAGAATTGTATGTGATGTCAGGAACTGCTAGCATAAGAATTTAACTTCAAAAACCCCTGTATACATTGCTTCCCCAGGTATGGAGTCGATAACAATGAAACTTAGCCATGAGATCATCATTACACAGGAAGTAAGTAGATATAGTTGATGTATATCTATTTAATACATATCCAGATATACCAAATAGAAGTGACTGACCATTGTCCTACATTATTCTGATATGCTTTTTCATCACCTTTGCAAAGTTAGGAAAATCTGAAAGAAAGTATTACCTTTTGAATAGTCTTTGTTGGAAATGATTTTCTGATCCTGTAGCAGTTAATACCCCATTTGGCTTCACAAACAAGAGAGATAATTTGTTTGGTTTGCTCCGTGATGATGAGAGTGTTTTAAAGATCAATGCCCTATCCAAGCTTCTGAACCTTTACAGCATCTGTGGCATCTCAGTGCCCAAGGAGGCCTGTGTGCAATAAATCATATATATTCAATGAGACACAAGTCTATTCACATTGTCAAATAACAAATGAACATATCATAGGTCTGATTGTACCTGAGCTCTGTCTTTGTACTCCTGTCCTCATACATATTTATCTGTCCTTAAGTTTTGCCATTTAAGTTTCTCTATTGAGATTCCATTTTCACTTTAACAACACCGCAATACAGATTATCTGACTTCTGTAATGTTAATTGCCATTCTAGAATAATTGCCAGCCTTTCCCTGCCTGCCTTCCATGGCCCTGGTCATATAGACATACAGGTATTAGATTTTGGTTTGGAATCATCACTTACAGTAATAATGCCAGGTGCTGACTATACACCTGTAAATCAGTTTTTAGTCTCAAAACTCTGTTTGGAAGCATATTCCTCTGTCCTACCTCTAAAGCCTTGACCTTGTTCTCAAATCAGACCCCTGGATATGTACACATTCTTGTTTTAGCCCACTGCCAACTGCCATAAAACACTATGCTTTACATTCAAGCAGATCTGGCATATGGTTTCCTAATGTTTATTAATTCAAAAGGCTTGTTCCAAGTGAAGAAACAAGCATTTTGTGAAAGATCAAAAATCTGTGGAAAACAAGGCAAGTAATTGGGTTTACATGTCTTCGATTCAGAATACATTTATTGGAAGAACTATTTACTCATGCTATTTAATAATGGCACCACAGATCCAATGATGTTAAATTGGCAAGAGTTGGTTTTGTAGAATAGGAAGTATGTATTACAGAGATTACCAGAAGATTAAAATGACTTTTGTGATCCAAAGAAAGGACAACTAAATACATGACTGGCATAACTTAATATTATGTGGATGACACGTATTTATAAGTATTCTGAATCATAGCATGCCTACTATTTCTAACTCAAAACCTAAAATATACATAGCTAATTTGAATTCACTTTTTTTGGCTCTCTCCAATTTGGCTTTAAGCCTTTTTAATTTACTATTGATCGTATTTACTTTTAAGCAGTTTGTCATTTGCATGATTTAATCAGAATTTACATTCTACTAGGACAGCATGGTTTGGGCTTTATCGCATAGAACCACTTTTTTTTTTTTTTAAGAAATTAAAGTAAGTCTATACTTATTTCTCACTCCATGCTTATTCTCATAATACTACAAATCAGGTGTGAATTGCAAATGGCTTACAAATATGTTGTAATATATACGTGTTTTGTTATTTTTCATGTGACCTGACGATAGGAATGCATCTAGAGACTTTTGGCAATATTCTGGTGCGAAACTTTCTAGAACTCTTTGTGGAACTCTTTGAAAAATACACAGGAATCCTTAGGAATCATGGAGGATAAAATGTTTATTGAACACCAGTATGTTAGTGTATTCATAAGTTTCATGCCTATTCAATAAATCTCAATGAAAAGTGGATTTTTATAAAATTGACAGTAGTGCTAAACCATAATAAATAATAGAAAAGTAGAAAATACTTTGAGTATGCCAATCGCGTATATTATTTGCAATTTCCTAATTCAGAGTAGTGCATTTGATACAACGATGGAAATAAAGTAAAGAGATGGAAAGGATCTTGAAATTGTGTGTGTTGGGGATCTGAGTTCTGGGATGAGCTCTGTCGCTAATGATCTCAATGAACGTGGATTGAGCAAAAATCTTAGAGGTTCTTTATAAAGATTTGTCAAATAATTTCTTGGATAATTTCTCTTGTTATGGGCTTAAGTGTGTTTTCTAAAAATTCACTTGTCAGTGCCCTAACCCCCAGTACCTCACTATATTTGGACTATATTTGAAAATATAGAATTGAAACAGGTAAATAAGAACATTCGTTACAGTGGTTCCTAATCCAATATGCCTTTATGTCTTTATAAAATGAGATTAGGAGAAAGAGAGAGAAAAAAAAAAGAGAAACAGAGACAAACATATTAATACACAGCAAAAAGGCAGCAGCCGCAAGCAAAGGAGAAAGGACACAGAAGAAATCAAACCTGCTGACACCTTGAACTTGTAGCTCTACCTTCCAGAACTCTGAGAAAATAAATTTCTCTGTTTAAGGCACCCAGTTTGTGGAATATTGTTATGACAACCCTAGGAAACTAGTATTTCTCTTTTGGCCCCTAGAAATATGAAATCAAATACCCTTTCGACTATACCTATTAATTGTATTTCAAAATGGAAGATGACAGGGTGAAGATTCATTTTAGTGGTATGAACATGAAGGACTTACAGAAGAAGAAAGGTATTTTGTTTGGTCCACAGTTAACATAACATGGAGGAACATCAATCTCCTTAATCTTGTACTCTGGTCCTATAGAAAATAGAGACTATTGAACTATAAGATCTCTTCTCTTGTGGTAGATGGGCGAATATTCAGGGAAGTCTTCACCAAGTACGGTACAACTCGAATGTAGAATGTGTAATCATTTGGCACTATGATTCTAAATAATCATAATACATATGACCTCTACAGTGATCCTTTTATCATTGATAATTACCTCTGTTGGGTTGCATGACCATATTAAATGCTTTTCCTGATATGTTTATATCAAAAATGTATAACATTCTTTTAGAAATGCTTACCTTTAATTTATTACTAAACATTTCATACAAATAGACAATAGACGAATATAATTTAAAACACATTGACAATGTAAGTCAGCATTACTTAGGAAAGTAGGAGCTACACTGGTTATTTTAACTGAGGGGGCTTAATTATAGGGAATTGGTTAAATTCCCAAAATTTTAGGTGTCAGAAGGCTAATAGTGATATGGAACACTGACAGAACTGAAATAGCTGTGGGAAGCATCCACTCTCTCTAGCACTACGCGAACTGTAAGGGATATCAGAACCTAAAAGACAAATACTGCATGGTGTCACTTACAGATGGAATCTTAAAAACAAAACAAAACAAAATCAAACTCATACAAAAGAGAGTAGAAGTGGTTTTCAGGGCTGGGGGTTTGGATAAATAGGGAGAAGTTGGTAGAGGGGTACAAATTTACAGCAATAAGATAAATAAGATCTGAAGATTTAATGTAAGGCATGGTGAAAAAAAAACACATATATTTAGGCATCATGTGAGATTTGTTGACTACTGGCTTCATACAGATTTCTGCAGAATTGAAATGTAAAAGATGTAAATGAAGGTACCCTCTGTCCAGGCACAAAAGTTCAGGACTAACAGTTTGGTTATGCCTACCTACACTTCTATAATAAGCTTTAATGTATAAAAATAAGAGAAAATACAGGTGGAAAAATAGAAAATAATGACACAGAAAAACATTTCAAACAGATAATCATTATTAACTGTTTTTACGTTATCTCTCAGATTTCTGTTTCTTATGCAAAGCAGATAGTTTTGTTCTCCCAAATGAAATCTCACTATTCATATGATCTTCTAACCTGAATTTTCAACTTAAAAATATGCCCTGGGACACCTGGGTGGCTCAGTAGGTTAAGTGTCCAACTCTTGATTTCGGCTCAGGTCATGACCTCACAGTTCGTGAGTTGAAGCCCCATGAGCCCCGTGTCGGGCTCTGCAGTGCAGAGCCTGCTTGAGATTCTCTCTGTCCCCCTCTGTCTGCTCCTCCCCAGCTAGTGCACGTGCTCTCTCTCAAATAAATAAATGAACGTAAAAACAAAACAAAACAAAAGAATGTGTCCTGAATACCAACAAGACAACACACACATACATACACACACAGAGTTAATTTTAATAACTGCATGACCCACTATTGATGGACCTTTAGGTTATTTTCAGTTTTCTTTCTTTCTTTTTAACTATGATAGGATACTGAAGTTCCATTAAGCAATAAATAGAGTGGTGATTTAAACATCCATATCACATTGTTCCATACCAGATTTAGAAGACCAAGTCATGGGGTCTTGCACTTTTTGAGGAATTTCTTTCAGTTATTCTTTGGGTTTATAATTAAAAATGTGATTGGAGAGACTTTTTTAATGAATACTAATGTGTGGTATACAGTCCACACAGTGCTGCTATTCTTAAGGGATGGAGTTGGAAGTTTAATTGATTAGTTTATATTTAAATTGATTCACTGGTATCTTTCTCCTGATTGGTTGTGACGGTAAAGATACATTTTTTAAAAGATTCAGATTTAGGACCAGCTTATACCTATGAGATATGGCAAAGCTAGCGAGAGAGAATTGCACCCTTGGCTTTGGTATGAGTACACAATTGGAACAAGTCTTAAGAATTTTAGGTGTACAATCCATGTAGAAGAGTTTTGGCTTGAGGAAAGTTTTGAATTTATCCAAAACCTTTTAAACACTGTTGTGGCAGTAGTTGAGCACTTTGTAGCGTCCAACCAACCCCAAAAAGATAACTCCTGAAAGCATCTGCCCATTCTAGGGCTGAGTGAACGAAGCATATTTACTATTACCTGTGTATCTGCAGGTCTTGTACTTTTTGTCTTGGACTGCATTGAGCTTCCTGGATTTGTGGGTTATAGTTTTTCAGCTAATGTTTGAAGTTTTCAGGTTTTATATCTTTGAATAATTTTTGTGCTCCTCCCTCTCCTTCTCGTATTCTCACTAGGCATATGTTGGTGTATTTAACAGTTTCCCACACTTCTCTGAGGCTCTCTTCACTTTTCTTTATCCTTTTTCCTTTGTTCTTCAACTTGAATGAGCTCCCTCAATTTTGCTTCAAGCTCACTTTTTTCTTGTCATTTCAAATCTACTGCTGAACCAGTTTAGTGAATTTCTATTTGTTATTATCCCTTTAAACTCCAGAGTTTACATTTATTTCTTTATTATACTTTTTTATTAATAGTCTTTATTTGATGTGATATTGTCAAAATTGACTTTACTTCTTTAATCATAGTTTCCTTTAGTTCTGTGAAAATATTTATAATGGCTATTGAAATATTTTTTCTGAAAAATCTGATTTCTGGTAGATCTCACAGGCAGTTTTGTTGTATGCTTTTTAAAATATTTTTTTCACTGTATATGTCATACTTCTTTCTTGGCATGCATGCCTCAAAATTTTGTGTTGAAAACTGTACATTTTAGGGGCACCTGGTTGGCTCAGTCAGTTAAGCGTCCAACTTTGATTTTGGCTCTGGTCATGATCTCATGGTTTGTGAGATTAAGCCCGGAGTGTGCTGACAGTGTGGAGCCTGCTTGGGATTATCTCTCTCTCTGCCCCTCCCCTGCTGATGCTCTCTTGCTCTCTCTCTCTCTCTCAAAATAGATAAACTTAAATAAAAAGATAAAACTGTACATTTTAGATAATATAGTGTAGTAATTCTGGGTACTATTCCCTTCTTCTCATCTCTGGGCTTCTTATTGTAAGCAGAGTTTTATTGGTTTGGTGACCGGCTGGATTATTTTTGTGATGTTTTCTCCTCACCTTCCTACATACATTATTATCCCTCTGATTTTCTCCTATGGGAGACTGCTCACTGGGCACTCCCACAGTCACCCTGAATCTTGAAATACCAGGAGACTGGGCAGTGCTCTTCCTGACTGCATCAGCTACTGAATTCCACTAATTAATTCCCTGCTGATTTCTCTCTCTATTGTCATCAGTAGTCCTCTAGAGCATGAATTGTTCTACATACTAATCCTACCAAATTTTGTCTCCTTTGAAGAAATAGCTTTTAAGGTCTCAGTGTTTGATATTTGTTCAGGCCCAAGGAGGGCTTCTTCCATCAGTTTTATACCTAGATTGTCTCCTGAAACCTACTACATTTTAGTCAGTCTTTGGTCTTTTTTTTTTTTTTTTAAGTTTATTTATTTATTTTGAGAGACAGCACAAGTGAGGAGGGAAGAGAGAGACAAAGAGAATGACAGAGTATCCCAAGCATCCACTTCGTGGTCAGTCCAGAGTCCAATGTGGGCTAGATCCCATGAACCCTGAGATCATGACCTGAGCCGAAACCAAGAGTCAGATGCTCAACCAACTGAGCCACCCAGGTGCCCCTAGTCTGCCTTTTGAAAGTCCTCCCAAATGCCTATCACCACACCTCTACTCTCTTTAAAAATATACTTAGTCTTGAACTTCTTTGTGCTCTGTTGTAAATGAAGTCAGTTTTTTGGGAAGAGATTAGGAGCTATTTGTTCTGTGATCTTCCCCCAGGCAAAATTTCCAATTCAGGGCTCTGGAGCCCAGGATGGGGACACTGGCAAGTTTTGTTCTGAAGCTCCAGCTTTAGAAGGTGATATTTTTGGGCAACAGGGTTTGTTCACCTTTCCTCTCCTGTAGTGAAACCACCATCTCATATGAAAACTGGTAAGAGCCATCAGAGCCCCAGTATTTCCAACACACTGTGCCCAAGGTGAGGCCTCCATTCCATGGGGGCAATTGGGAGAAGGATGTCCCAACCATTCAAGCATTTACTTGAGATTTACTCTTGGCAATAAGTAGTTGGGGGCAGGACGTAAACACTGACATCCTACTCCCCCTGACAAGAATGTCCTTGGTTGGGAGCTGAGGAGACATTCTTAGATCACTGATTCTTGGCTGCAACAGTCAACAGTAGAATGCCTACCTCACTGCACTGGGATGGCAGAGAGAGGAAATGATCTTGGTTCAAACACTATATACTCTCATTTTCTTACAAAATTTTTGGAGGTTTTTCTTAAATATTTAATTGCTTATTTTGTGTTTGTTCCTGGACACTCACCAGAGATATTAAAGGTCACCTTATTTTAATTTTCATCTGTTGCACTGGGGAACAGGTGAGCAGATCTCCTCACATTGTTCTGTCACAGGTTGATCTCTTAATATGTTTTGCTTTTTATTTTCTAACTGATTTTAGTTGTGCCTTTATTCATTATTTTATTAAAAATTTACAGGATTTGAAGAACTAATAAATGAAGTGACTACTCACTATTGTGAGATATGTCACCTTAGTGTGGTATTTTTTAAAACAGTATTTTTATAGAAATGTTATTAATCACACAATGGTTACAAGAATGTCAGATATAATGTATATCTATTGTATACATGTATATATGTATTGTATGTATTTCTATTGTATAATGTATACAATGTAACTTTAAATACTACATCTTCTTATGAAGTTAGCTAAATTTTATTTACTCTAAGACTTTAAAATATGTTTTCTTAATAATATTTACTTAAATACATAAATTTATGTGAATATATACATATATGTGTGTGGTTATATATCACATATATCATATGATCTCATATATATCATTACTTTACAAAAGAAAGCTTAATTATATAAGACAACAAATTTAAATTTTAAATACATTTTCTTTTCAACAAAAGCTCAGCTAATTATACATTTTAGATCATAACCTTCTGAAACACTATCATTTTGTTAAATACTCTTGACTGAGTTAATATTTTTAAAACAGAAATTCAATTTGATTTTTATGAGTTTTCCAAGATTAGGAAAAAGTATCCTTATTATTCAAAAGTTAGAAGAATAAATCCACAGTTTCTAAAAGATGGCTTTGTTCCTATATGAAAAAAAAAATAATAAAATTACTTAAAAATTAAGCTATCTGGAGCACCTGGATGACTTAGTTAAGCGACTGACTCTTGATTTCCACTCAGGTCATGATTTCACAGTTCTGTTTGTGAGAGCAAGCCCTGGTTGGGCTCCCAGCTTACAGGGCTGAGCCGGCTAGGGATTCTCTCTCTCTTTCTCCCCCTCCTCCACTCATGGGCACGCATGCTCATGCTCTCTCTCTTTTTCTTTCTCTCTCAAAAATAAATAAATAAACTTAAAAACAAATAATAATAGGGGCTCCTGGGTGGCTCAGTTGGTTAAACACCTGACTTCGGCTCAGGTCATGATCTCACCGCTGGTGAGTTCGAGCCCTGTGTCGGGCTCTGTGCTGATAGCTCAGAGCCTGGAGCTTGCTTCCAGTTCTGTGTCTCCCTCTTTCTATGCCCCTCTCCCACTCATGCTCTGTCTCTTTCTCTCAAAAATAAGTAAATGTAAAAAAAATTAAAAAAATTAAGATAATAAATATATAAGTATATTATATGAATACACTAGGGGAAATAGGTTTTAATAAGGTTAAAACCAGAAAGAGAAGGTTATTTTTCATTGAATTGACATGATAGGGACATTCATATATACTGCTAATTTCAAGATAGTCTATTTATAAAAAGAAATCCTGCTAACTGTCTTTTCAAAATTTACAATATGTATGAAGTAGTCTTTAGAATGGCATTAGTAAAAACCAAAATCTCTACAAGTTTATCAACTAGGGCATACCACATATATTTTGCAACCCTTCCAAAAGATATTTTATTTATCTTCTGATTCTTGTAAAGTCCACCTACAATCAATTTAATTTTGGCATTATGAGAATTTTGTTTCTATGTCTTGGAAGAAGAAATTTCTGAAAAGATCTATAAAGGCATTTGATTTTCCACTTTTATTTGGCAAAATGTTGTCTCCTACGTGAATTAAAAGTCAGTATCTTTACATAATGAGTTTTTTATATTATGTGCTTTCTAAGATTTTTTTTAATTTATTTTTTATTTTTTTAACGTTTATTTATTTTTAAGACAGAGAGAGAGCATGAACGGTGAAGGGGCAGAGAGAGAGAGGGAGACAGAATCGGAAGCAGGCTCCAGGCTCTGAGCCATCAGCCCAGAGCCCAACGCGGGGCTGGAACTCACCACCGCGAGATTGTGACCTGAGCTGAAGTCGGACGCTTAACCGACTGAGCCACCCAGGCGCCCCTCTAAGATTTTTTTTTAATGAGTATAAGGACTTACATGACAATCAAACAATAACAGCAGCAACAACAAATATCTATTTTCAGGCAGGTACAGAAACACATTTGTTTTATCATTTCTTCACTGAAAAGCACCCTGTATTTTTCTAAGAAATAGATTTGCAGAAGACTTCTTTCAGAGTGCGTTATCTTAATCTCAACACATTTACTAGAAAAACAGCACTAAGAAAGAAAGAAAGAAAGAAAGAAAGAAAGAAAGAAAAACAGCACTATATTATGAAGAAATTTATTTGTTAGGATAATGATGATAAAATATTATTAAAAAGCATATTTATCACCATATTAACTGATAAATTGAAATAAATGTTCTACAAAAGTTTTAAATACACATTCTATAGAATTTTATTTGGTGCCTATTTTATTGATAGTTATAACCCATGAATAAAGAAATAACCTATTATTATCATATGTAAATCAAACTTGATCCATCAACTTTAAATAATTTAAAAATAACACAATAAACATCCTGGGTCAGTAAACCTAGAATGTCAACAATACTATCTTTTGTAGTTTTTTGTGGTTGCATCAAAAAATGGTTTGGTCCAGAGTCAGTTCTATGATTAGCAGATAGAAAAATTCATACAGACAAATATGCCTCATGAACAAAAACAGATTTTTGGTTTGTTTCTAGTGTGGGACTACATATGTGGAAAAGAAAGAATAGAAATTCCACATGCAGCGATTGTGTGTTTTTCAATTTAAATCTCCTGCTTTTTTCTTCGCCCATTCCATCCAGCATCTAGTAGAAATGCAGTTCCTAACCAGATTTCTGACCACCCAAAGCAAAACAGAAAGAGAAATTGTCTACTTATCAACCAAAGATAAATGTAACAGGAAAGAGAAACAAAGGAGAAAAAATGAAAATAAAAAATTAGAGTGAAAAAAGAAGTATATGAGAAAGGAAATAAGGGAGGAAGAGAGACAGAAAAAGAATGTAAAAAATGACGATGATCCAGAAATGGCACTACTAGGTATTCACCCAAAGAATACAAAATTACTGGGGCACCTGGATGACTCAGTTAGTTAAGCGTTTGACTTCAGCTCAGGTCATGATCTCGTGGTCTGTGAGTTAGAGCCCCGCATTGGGTTCTGTGCTGGCAGCTCAGAGCCTGGTGCCTGCTTTGGATTCTGTTTCTCTTGCTGCCCCTCCCCCGTTCATGGTCTTTCTCTCTCTCTTTCTCTCTCTCTCTCTCACACACACACATACACAAAAATAAACATTAAAAAAATACAAAAACACTAATTCAAAGGGATACATGCACCCCAATGTTTGTAGCAGCATTATCTACAATAGCCAAATTATGGAAACAGCCCAGGTGTCCATTGACTGATGAATGTATATACACACAATAGAATGTAACTCAGCCATCAAGAAGAGTGAAATCTTGCATTTGCAATGACATGGATGGACCTAGAGAGTATTATGCTAAGTGAACTAAGTCAGTCAGAGAAAGAAAAATACCATTATGATTTCACTCATATGTGGAATTTAAAAAATGAAACAAATGAGCAAAGGAAAAAAAGAGAGATTGAGAGAGAGAAAGAGATGAATAAAAAAAGAGACTCTTATTATAGAGAACAAAGTGCTGCTTACCAGAAAGGAGGTGGGTGGGGGAGGTGTTAAACAGGTGATGGGGATTAAGGAGTGCCCTTGTTGTGATGAGCACCAGGAGTATGGAAGTGTTGCACCATTATATTGTACACTTGAAACTAATATTACACTGTATGTTAATTAACTGGAATTTAAAATTACAACTTGAAAAAAATGGATGAATATTTTTCTTTCCTTCTTCTTTCTTTCTCTCTTTCTTTCTTTCTTTCTTTCTTTCTTTCTTTCTTTCTTCGTTTCTTTCTGTTTTGGCTTTTCAGGTTAATTTGTGACAATGTCTATAATTGACTGATAACTCAGAGATAGAGCAGATTGGCAGAAGTGATTGTAACCCTTGAGACTATGCTCCTCTGGGTTGATACTGTCCCACAGCTATTTCTTTGGAGAGATCCAAAGAGATTTGCTTGAGGATATTCTCACAGTAGAAACCACTTTTGATAGGAGTTAGTAATGTAAACCATTTTTTACATATATTTCTAGAGGAAAATGAGGTGGGGGCTGGGGATATCTGTAATTAACTGATGTTAAAATAATTTAATTTTGTGCCAGTGGCTAATATTCTTATTTTGGAAGTATTTGAATTTAAATACCAAAACCATCATTAAATATTTCTGCCGGTTGGAAACACATCCATAAAGTTGCGGCCATAAAAATTACTTAGGAATTAATAAAAAATAGGTTGAACTTTCTATATTGCACCATATATGCTTACACTAAACTTGAAGTCTGATAGAAAAAAATCCTCATTTAAGCATCTTCTTATAAATTTCTCTAGTAATCGTTTATTTTAATTTAATTTGTATCCTTTTTTGAGAACTTTGAAGTTTCTTCAAGAAAATAAATAACCACACAAAGATGTCCCCCCTTTACCTTCTTTCCACAATTGGGCACAGAGCATTGTTGTAACCCTATTTATCAATCATGCTGCTATACTTCTATGTCTCAATATTGTTTGATATTGTCTTGATGAGCTAAATCATTTCAGTATTACCTGATAGGACTTGTCTTTTGTCCTTGTATCTAATATTTTATATCGGAAAAAAAAGTATAGAGGAGTGCCTGGGTAGCTCAGTAGGTTAAGCAACTCATTCTTGTTTTCAGCTCAGGTCATGATCTCACATTTCATGAGTTTGAGCCCCTCATCAGGCTCTGCAATGACAATGTGGAGGCTGCTTGGGATTTTCTCTCTCCCTCTCTCTCTTTGCCCCTCCCTCTATCTCTCATTCAAAATAAATAAATAAAGATTTTTAAAAAAAGAAAGTATACAGCAAGCCAAGTTATTGAAATTGACTGATTGGGGAAAATGTGGTTTAATTTGCACATACTGTGGGAAGTAAAATGGAAAGCCTTGTTAGTTAGACCTGTGTTCCATAAAGGAAAATATTTGTGCATCAATTTTTGTATTCAGTTTTGAAAAATGCCAAAACCTGTATAATTCTAGGAAGAGACACACTGGTTTAGTGGTTAAGAGAACAAAGAGACTTCAGTTTGAATCTTGACTCGACTTACTTGGTTTTATTACCTTCCATATGGCTACCCTAAGCTCAGTGTATGCATATTTTTTAAAAGAGGACACTAATAAGAATTAAACAAATAGGTCAGGGTTATTACTTATTTCCAAACATGTCCAAGGATTGACTTAAACACTAAATATTATGCTCCTTTTTATGATTGAGATTAGTAGCTATTTTCATTTAACATTAAAAACCATTTTGAGAGCACCTGGGTGGCTCAGTCAGTTGAGCACCCAGCTCTTGATTTTGGCTCATGTCATGATCTCACAGTTCAAGGAACTGAACCCCATAGCAGGTTCTGTGCTGTCAGTACAGAGCCTGCTTGGGATTCTCTCTCTCTCTCTCCCTCTTTTTCTGCCTCTCCCCTACTCACTCTCTCTCTCTCTCAAATAAATTAATTCAAAAATAACATACTTAAAAAAACATTTTTAATGTTGATATTAACACATAACTAGAACAGTTATTATGAGTTGTTAATGAGATAATATTATTGCACAATGGTTTTCATACTAATCATCTAATAAATATTTTCCAAGCAATATAAAATTATGGAGCAGAAGATTATATTTTATTTCTCAAACACACATTACTCACGGTTGATTTGTCATTGTTTAATATGAATTAGTTTTGTTCAACAGGAAAAGCCTTACTTTTTTCTTTCTATCCACTCCCAATTCTCTGAGTGTTCACATTTTGATTAAAATTAAAACTGCATTAAAAGCACAGAAATCACAAGAGGCAGACTCATGAGCTATTTGCTGCTGTTTCCAAATCTCTTCTCTCTTTCCTAATTTTTCTTGGATTTAGAATAGTGTGTTTCTTATTTCCTTTCGTCAGTACTCCTTTTTGGATTGCCTTAAGTGTAGGCCAAAAAAACTGGCAGTTTTAGGTTGGGGGGGATGTGTGAGAGACAAAATAAACCAGGAATCTTTAAAGCATTTGTTTGGTCAACAATCTTCTCCCTTTTCTTTAGCTAAATGAAAATAGCAGCAATCACAATGGTTTATATTAGCATGACTTTAATGTGTCAAATTCACTTTTATAGTGATATTTTAGCTTAAATTAATATTGTATTTTAACAGTAAATTTTACTTGAATACCGTTTTTCCATTGATTATCATCATGCGGTATTGTTGTTATAAATAATAAATATAGGGATCATTGGTCACATGTTTCTGCATGACAGATAAACAGAGTAAGCCATAAGCCATGTAAACATTTGTTGATCACTAGTTAATACATTAATTATAGTTATTTTAGGGGTAAACATGACCTAGTTACTTCCCAGAGAAGCATGACATATACAAAGCGGGTAAAACAAGTTAGTAGGCAATTACTCTGATAAATGCTTGGGAAGTCAAGATAACACAGAATAGTCATGGACTGTGGTCCTGTTGACTTATGTAGCAGGGAGGGAGCCATCTGGCAGAGACCTAAAGGATTCACAAAACAAATTACACATACACAATTCTTAAGATAAAAAAGAAGTTATCCACTCAAAGAAGGTGCAGGAGAGGTTTGTAACATTAGCAAACCATTCAAACTTTCAGAGGCTAGAGAAAGCATCACCATCAAAGAATTAAAAAGAGATCCTGTGGGGACATGCTGAGAAATAGCTATAAGAAAAGAGGGTGAACATGTAAGCAAGGGACCAAACATAAATGATTTCAGAAGTCATGCAAATAGTTTGAATGTTATTCTCAGTTCATTGGTTTATAGATCTTTTCTTGCTTTGTAGGAAAAAGCAATAAATGATGTTAGTTGGCAAGGATAGTCAGGTCTTAGATGTCCTGAATCAGTCAAGAAAGAGATTATATACCCACCAGACATGTTATTTACAAAGAAACATAGAAAATGGGTATTTATTAATAATTAAATTATATACCTATTTTACATGGAATTCAAAATGTAATTCATAGGTTTTAAAAACAGAATTCATTGATCATGTTAGCAGATGTTTTCTCTCTTCTTCCTGAAATATGTGAATTTCGATTTAGTAAAATATTAGCTAGAGGAATACATGTTCTTATTATCATAAATATTATAGAAAGAATAAATTTTAGAGTAATCAATTTTGAAGCTTCCGATTATAAAATATGCTAAAAATGTTATAAAAACTTGAATTTTAAATAATTATGTAACAATTGCTTTCACTTGCTTGATTGTATATTGTTCTTTTACATACATAAATATAGATATTTTAGGGATAAATTAAGATATATTTTCAAAAGAGTTTATAATAGTCTTTTTCTTATTTAATGTATTTATTTTTAAATAGGAATAAAAGATGTTCATTAAAAAAAACTTTCATGATTCCAATTTATTTTAGTAGTCACTGATAACAATTTCAAATTTTAAGTTTCATAAGAAATCTCCTTCTCCTTTTCTCAAGGAAATTTAAAACCTAGTGTTAGGGCCTGAACTATGTCCCTTCAAAATTCATTTGTTGAAATCCTAACCCCTGGTACTGCAGAATGTGATCTTATTTGGAAATAAGATTGTTGCAACTGTAACTACTTAAGATGAGGTCATGAAGTTGTCCTGCAATACTATAGGACTAGTGTCCTTATGAAAAGGGGAAATTTGGAGATGGAGACACACACAGGGAGAATACCACATGAGGAAAAAGGCAGAAATTGGCCTGATACTTCTACAAGTCAAAGAACACAAAAGATTGCCAGCAAAACACCAGAAGCTAGATGAGTGTCAAGGAACAGGTTCGTCCTCACAGTCCTCACAAGGAAACAACCCTGTTGAGATCTTAATCCCAGACTACTAGCCTTCGGAACCGAGGCATGTTTATTCTACCCAGTTTGTGGGACTTTGTTATGGCAGCCCCAGAAACGAATTCCCCTGGAAATATATATTTAACACATTTATACGGTAGTCTTAAAAAACATTAGTCAATGAAAAATATTTTTTTGGATTTCCTCTATATTACAAATTGTAAAATTGCTTCTCTTTTCCCTATATTAGCTAGATGAAATATAATATTGTCAGTTTAAGACTAAGTTTCATACTGAATATGACAATACTTTTCAAATGTTAAAAGCTAAAAATCTGAAACTACCTTGGGAGAATCCATCATTATTAAAGCAGTTATAACTAGCTAGCCATGTGGCTTGAAGCAATAGCTTAACCCTTCTGGGTCTCAATTCCTCATAAAGTATAATGTAGTCTTTGAAGTAAATGATCTCTATGGATCTTTCTAATTATAAATTCCGTAATTTGTAATATTTTTAGGGCTTTTTACATGTTATTAAGTTAAATATGCTCAGTAACCTATTTCAGTGCTTCTCAATCTGATGTGTGTAAGAACTACTTGAAATTCTTATCATAATGCAGATTCTAAGTCACTAAATCTGGTGTGGTCCTGAGATTTTGCAACTTTAACAAGCTGCCAGGTGATACCCATGCTGCTGGCTCTGGACTCTATTTGTGTAGCAAAGGTTTTTTTTTTTTTTTTTTAATAAAGATTTTTTTAATTACATTTATTTACTTTTAATAGACAGAGCACAAGTGGGGGAGGGGCAGAGAGAGAAAGAGACACAGGCTCCAGGCTCTGAGCTGTCAGCACAGAACCCGACGCGGGGCTTGAACTCACAAGCTATGAGATCATGACCTAAGCTGAAGTCGGACTCAACCGACTGAGCCACCCAGGCGCCCCTGTGTAGCAAAGGGTTTTAACCTCTTCAGGGTTATTAGATGAACTTTAATCGTTACCCTCATCTAGGCTGTCATCATTAATGACATTAGTATCAAGATTTTCATTTTTTAAGAAAAGCCTAGAATTGAAATTCTTCTGTCTAATTATTTATAATTATGCTAACAATAAAACAGTTAACAATAAAAGTAGCAATTGCTAACCACTTATTGACTGTTTATTATGTTCTAAGAAGATTAAGCTGGCTGAGGTTGGAGTTAGTGTTGCTAAAGTGGCTGTGGTTGATCAACCTCATTTTAACTCCAGGTCTCACCTCATGAATCACTGCACGCACAGCCACCTTGTGTGCATGTATGAGTGTACACATAGTGTGCATGTATTCATGTATGCTCACATGTATGTATGTGTGTATTCTTCCTCTGAGACAATTTCAGATACTATGAGCAATTTCAAAATTTAGGAACTGTTTTTTCTTGGTTTTCCATCTCTAACTTCAATGAGCTTACTACGTGCATTCTTAACTTTTTCCTTTCTTCTCTATTACAACTTTAACCTCTGCTTTATGCTTCCTAGTTCCCTCATAATTCCAGATTCATCAACCAGTCACCACAATAAATTAAATTCTACCCTTTGTACCAATCATAAATTGTTAAATCTGCTGGCTCCTCCATCCCCATCAGGCCAATCTATGTTTTATAGTACAAACTCCGTAATCCCTCATCTATCATCTCCATGTTTTGACAGCAACCTTTCCAAAGAAGTCTCACAAAACACAGGTTCATTGGATCTATTTCACATCTAAGTACCACACTCATATAAAGTAGGTAAATTATTGTTTACCGGTTTCTATTTGAAAAATTTTACACTATTTTAAGTAAAAGGTATATCAAATAAATCAATCAATAATATAGGACCCAAGGATTATTTTCAAATAAATGGAGTATAAAGGGGTTTGTCCAAAATTCTGTACTTATTTAAAAAATGAACTATAAAAATATGCCAATGTAACAGTTAACTATACTTTCACATCATTGAACCACATTTGGGATGCCAAATTCAATTATGATCACCACATATGTAGAAATTTAAACAAGACTACCAAATTTCAGTACAACAATGAAAATGAGTAAATTATTTATACATTTAACAGCAAGGTTCAATTCTTAAAACATGAGCTTGAGCAAAATAAGCAAGACAAAAAATTATCTATATTATGTGATTGCTTTTATTTAGTGTTCATAAGCAATTCAACTCCTCTATATTTTTCGAAGTCAGGATAGCTGTTACCTTTGGAGGCACAGTGGCTGGGAGATATAGATTTGCCAGACAAGTTTGTAAAATTTCATACAGCTGCATTCCCCTGTCTGGTGTATTTTTCTGTATGAATAAATGTTTCAATTAAAAGTATTTTCAAAATAGGAAAAGCTTTTGGCTATTACAAAATGTTAGAAGTTGGTAAGTTTGGGGGTTAGCATGTTATTTTAAATTTTTTTTAATACTTTATTATTTCATACTAAACTAGGAAACCAGACCATACTGTATTTCCTTCATTTAGTCTTGTGTCATATTTGTCAATATAATATTAAAGTAAATGAAGACAATATATAATATAGGATTGAATAATCAGCTGGCCATTGTAGTAATTCAATGGAAAATGACTCTGAGCATCACTAGATATAGTCTAGTGGCTATAGAAGGTTGGGCCCTTGGTGAATGTTTAAGCTCAAGTAGCTGCTGTCCCATTCTCCACTCTCTACTCTGATTGACAGGATGGGTTCTGGGTGCACTTGAGAAGATAGCATTGTGTCCTTTCCTCAGGCTAAAAGACTGTTTGAATATTGTCTCGTTATTCTCAACTATCTTCTACTCTGTTGTCTTGTTTGCTGCTTATTCTGTTCTCACAACCTTGGCTGCTGACAGCACCACAGCTACCTTTTAATTTTTCTTCTTATCTTGTTCTTTATCTATAGTCTTCCTCTTGCTTTTGCAACAATTTAGTCTTCTTTTTCTTCGTCTCCTTCTCCTTCTTCTTTCTCTTCTCTTTCTCTCTCCCTCCTCCCACTTCTTTCCTTCTGAATCTAAGTATTTTTTTTAATCTCAATATGAAGAAGGAATGAAATTTGGAAACCTGTGTGTGTAGATGTGTTTGTGGATGTGTGTGTGTGTGCACGTTGTCTAAAATTGCCAATATTAGCTCATATTTGCAAAAGTATGAAAGATACTTTGGTAAAATTAATAATTTAGCTAGTGAGGTAATGATAAGTGAAGGGGTACTTCGTAGACTTGCAAAGGCAAGAACACATGCAGAGATGTGGTGCGAGTCATTTATTTTTCAAATATCAACCTTTAAGGAATTTTAGGCCTCAAATGAATCAGCCTCTCCAATCCTGTATTAATACAAGTAGTGTAGAATTTTAAATTTATTTGAATAAATTGTGCTGAAAAGGTGTATGTAATTACTAACTTAAGCTCTTCCTACACTGTTTAGGAATCTCAGAAATTCTGCTAGATAGATAGATAAATTGTGATGCTTCCTTATTATTTAACCTGAATAATTTTTTTCAGGCAGGGGCTCAAAGGAGCTTCTTTTCTAATCTATGTCATTGCTCGGTTTGCTATTTAAATGTGAATATGTCTTAAAAATACTTAGATTATGCCTAATATACAATAAGATCTCTAAAAGGAGTATTTATATTTTTTTTGTCTATTACTATAATTTTTATTATGTAAGTTGGAAGCATTATTTTTGCTCTTACTATTAAATGGGAATATATATTTTTTAAAAAAATGTCAATTTCTAAACTGCTAAAGCCAATCTTTGAAGAGTAGTTTCAAGACATGGAGCAGAAATTATATATATCTGGGATATCTTGTTGCCAGAAAAAAAGTATGCTTGCAAGAAAATCAAGAGAGAGTTCTAAGTTACCAAAAGGCTTAGGTAAATTATATTTATGTATTTTAGTCTTTGCAAGCAGAAAAAGATATTGTTTAATGAGTACACCTAGTAGTCTCTTAAATTAAATAAAAGGTAATGTGCTAAGACTTACAGCATTCGTTGGCTTTGGTGTCCACTTATTATCCACATACAAAGGAGCAGAAAATAGTCCAATAATTAGTTCAAAAATAATGAAATAACTTAATGCCTAGAAGAAAGCTAACTCCACAGATAAGCCCCAATTCCCTACAAGAGTGTAGCTGACACTTCTGTTTATTTAAAAAAAAAAAAAAAAAGCATTACAAAAGAACAGACTTGGTCAAATAATGAGTATAGAACAATGGGTCAGATACTACTGTAAATGCAAATAGATGCATTTACATCTTCGCCATTCTGGAGAAGACCTATGTTTCAGAAATTAAAATTCATAAGCAAAGTCTCCGATATCATAATCTCATCATGTAAAAGTGAAATTATATTTTAAAAATGATCTAATGACTGGTAGCTTAGTATGGTATTGATTCATAAGATTCATACATTCACTAAGAAACAAAGTTAACAATAATTATGAATATAAGTTCTTGTGCACAAAAGCCACCTAATTATAAAACAATCTATAAATGTAGTCTTGTTAGTAAGAAAAGACTTCTTTGAAAAAGAAGTGTTATTATTTTCTCTTTCTTTCTTCCTATTCATGAAAATATCTTTGCTCTGCTCTGAAATAACAATTCAGAATACTGTTGAACAGACAGAAAAATTATGAGTCCCCGTATCTTTCATCATTATTTAACATTTATCAAGTACACTGTATATTGCCAAGCTGGTGAAATGTCCAAATTTTGCACTATAAATTTCAATGATCTGCCTTTACTTTGCACAGCCCTCTTTATGGGCAACTCCACACCCGCAAACCCCATTGTGTTGGGTAGTTTAAAGAAAGATATTTTCTATAAGATGTTTCTGTCCTTTGGGCCATACCTTATTGGTTCAAAAGTGGGGTGCAAAGAAGTCAAGCACAGCTATAGATTTGCAAAATGACTGTGATATGGGATAGAAGGATTAAAGAGTGACCAATTTGCATTGTGATAGAGACTAAGAAAAAAGAGTTGGGGCTCCTGGGTGGCTCAGTAGGTTAAGTTTCCAACTTCGGCTCAAGTCATGATCTCGCGGTTCATGAGTTCGAGGCCCGCATCAGGCTCTGTGCTGACAGCTCAGAGCCTGGAGCCTGCTTCAGTATCTGTGTCTGAGTCACTCTCTGCCCCTCCCCCGCTCACACTCTGTCTCTCTCCCTCTCTCTCTCTCTTTCAAAAATAAACATTAAAAAAATAGTTTATATCAAATAATCTTGATTTCAGCAAATAAATCAACTTATGTGCAGATTATTGTGGTGGTAGAAGTAGATACTGGATGCCCAGATTTCTGAAAAGTAAAGGGGAGAGAGTAATTGACACTGAAAACAGGAAGGCATATTGTAAAAGCAGGGTCTTGAATGTAGGGTAGAATGAAGGGTAGAAGGGTAGAATGAAGAACACAGAGCTAAGTTTCTGAGGCAGGAGTCATTTTTAAATAGTAGGTACACTTTATATAAAGGAGGAGTGAAAGTAACAATATACAGAGAATGTTTATATGCTCTGATCTGAAGTTTCTTTTAATGGTGTTTTCTTTTAATTTTGATCTAATCTACTTTTTAAGCTTTAGCAAATTTAGACATCTCATTCTCACATGTTATTTTTTTAATTTTACTTTTTTCACTCTCACATTTTAGATTATGACATTTCCTTCCTCAAGAATGTTCATTTGGATCATCTGTATAATTTTTCTTGTATCGATTATTTGTGGCCTATCTCTGATAACATCATATTCATCAATGTTTCTAAAACTGTTGGCCATTAACCTTTATTGGTACTTTAATTTATAATTTTGGTGGATATTCTAAAATATAAGTAAGCTTGTTAAGAGACAAGGCTTTTTTTTCATCGTTTTCTGTAATACCTCAGAACACAAATGTGTATTTTGTTCACATTTAACTATCAAATAAATGATTGAATGTTAAAATGTTTATTAAAATTAAGTTAACTCAATTAAAATTTCATACCTACTTACATTAATATCTTGAAGAAACTCGATGTGAACTCATTTATAGGTAAAGAAATTAGTTATTGGAGGGCAGGTGTAAAATTTTCTGGGGGAAATTCATATTGCTGATACAAATAGTCTAGAAATTTGGCACAATAATTAAGATTCTGCATGGTTGCAAAGCAAAGCACTCTACTTAGATTTAAGATCAGAAACAGAATTATTAATTACTATGTAATTTTTTAAATTGCAATTATCTTAATTTTAAAACATTTTCATTTAAAGTGGTGACACTAGCTCATTGTTTAGAAGAAGCTAATAATGTCAAGTGTATATGTTAAGTGTATATATATCTCTACATACATAGGATATACATGAGGGTATATTTGTTTATGAGTGTAGGCCAAATAATGTCCCATCCCAAAGATTTCCACAGCCAAATCACTGGAACATGTTAGTTACATGACAAAAGGGATTTTACATATGGAATTAAATTTGCAAATTAGCTGATGATTAAATAGAGATCATCTTGAATTATCTATAGCCTCTATGTAACCACAAGGGTCCTTAAAAGACAGAAGAGAGGCAGAAGAGTCACACAGAAAAGCACTGAAGAAAGGAAGCAGAAAGGGAGGTCAGGGAGATGTGAAGCATAAAAGGATTTGATGCAGTTTTGCAGTTCTGAGGCGACAGGGCTCTCACCCAGGGACTGCAGGCCGCCTGTAGTAACTGAGGACCCCCAGGCAAAGACCGGCAAGAAAACAGGATGTCAGTTCTACAACTACTTAGATCTGAATTCTGTCAACAATCTGCATTAACCTGGAAGCATATTCTCCCTGAGAGCCTCCAGAAAGCAACAGAGCCCTGTGGACTCCTTGATTTCAGTCTTGGGACACTAAGCCAAATCTTAGCTGAGCCCGCTGGACTTCTAGAAAGGTTAGATACTAAATGAGTGTTGTTTAAACCACGAAATTTGTGATAATTTGTGAAAACACCTTTTAGATTTAGATCCAAATATTTTATATAAAATATTTTATTTTATACAAAATAAAATATATGAAATAAAAATAGAGTTATAACATTCTTAATCTCTGTTTTCTTATCATGAAGTTTAAACTTCAGAGATTTCAGGTACCTCTGACCACATTGGCCAGCATACCTGATTATGGGCTTTGGAATATGGTACACATATTTTTGAAATGCGGAAAATATGAATCTAAACAGAGTCAGGATTATAAAGCTCTGACGGGATTGTTGAACATCATATAAAAATGCTGACTCTTTTGGAATTTCAATTTTCTAAGAATAGGTATCTACTTACTCTTGCTAAAATGCCAAATAATAAATTTTTGAACAAAATGTAAGCAACATTTACTCATTTTACCAAGACTACTTCCTTCTTTTTATTTCTTCTTCATTTTTTTCCTTCAATGTGTATATACCCTTTCATACTCATCTTGGTTTTTCATTTTCTGTTTTTATATTTTACATGTTTAAAATTTTATGTACAAATGTTTGTGGTTTTTGCTGGGAAGGTAGTACAAAAATAAAAAAAATAAATAATATATACAGTGGTCCTTTTAAAAAGAATGCTTTTATTGCATAGTGAGATCTGCAAATGTTCAATAAATGTTGACTTCTGCTGTTTCAGCATATTTCAAGAAGTCAGGAAAAACCATATACTTCAGACTAAACTGAGTATAAAAGGAAAGAAATTACTTAAGGCACAGCTGTTGGAATAGCTACTCTTTCCAGTATAAAAAGATAGCAAAGAGTAGCTAGTCAATGGGTTTTAGAAAATGAATACACTGTCGAGAGAAATAGAACTTGTCAGTGGTTGTATTCTCAGATTACAATTATTAATAAGTTCTCTTAACGTTTGTCGTTCACTACAATTTTTGTGAAAAAAATTTGTCCCAAATTAAATTTAAAACATAATTCTTAGAACATAGTACCTGATTGAAAAATATTTGTGAAATTAAAGACAGATCAGTTTTTTATTATATACATTTAAGAAAAAAAGAAAGATTCAAGTCTCAGAAAACATACTTCACTGAATCACACTAAATGCTGTATTACTTGTTTAAACATACAATTTGCTGTGTGGGAAGCAAACTGGACTATCGTAATATGTGTTTTATATTTCCTTGAATTTAATATTCTTGATATATGTTAAAACAATGTTAAATATTCTGAATACTAACATAAGAAGTTGTTCCGGATACATGCTTATACTCGTTGCCACAGTAAATGCTTTATGAAATATCCATACATTTAAGTTGCTACCAGAAGTCTTTGGAAGTTTACATCTTCTAAATCTCCCAATGACTTCAGATGTGTTGTCGCTGTGAAAAGCATTCTCCTTGCCATTATTTAGTACTTCAGAATGAATTAATATTTAACCAATATTACAATAATCATACTTGGATACTTACTTTCAATAAACAAATAATCTTCAAGCACTTGCTTTTTTTTCTTGCCTCTCTACTCACTCTCTTACCCTCTGTGATGTGGTAATGAGATATAGATTTTATAGAGCAATGAAGAGATATCTCATGAAGAGATATCATAGAGAAATATGATGTAATAAGAATTAAAATAGAGCATTTGTCCTAGTCTTAAGGATCATAAAAAGTATCCATGAGGAAGCAATGGTTGGTTATAAAGGTATAAAAAAATGAGTAAAATTTCATTAGGCAAAATAAAGAGAACCTAATTCAAGATGATAGAAGCATGAGATCTTGTCAAAGATAAATATGACTTTTTTCTCAGACTTGAAAAAAGAGAAGTGTGGCTGAAGCACAAAGGGTACTTGATAAAATAGGGTGAGAGCTCCATATGGACTTTTATGAAATTTTCCAATGATTTTGTTATATAAAAAAATGGAAACCATTTAAGAATTTGAAGCAACAGGAGGAACATCATTAGATTTATAATGGTGAGATATTGCCCACTTGAGTAGACCATTGACCTGGAGAGTAGGGCCTTTTTTATTTCTTGTAACCAGCCATTTTTTATATTTCAAATTTCAGGGCACAGAACAGGCCTCATTTATTTTCTCCTGCCTCTCTTTTTTTTGTGGCTAGTGTGATGAAAGCTCAGAGATTGTCATACATGTTGTATTAGTTTTCTTTTTTTTTTTTAATGTTTTTAATGTTTATTTTTCAGACAGAGACAGAGTAAGAGTGGGGAAAGGACAGAGAGAGAGGGAGACACAGAATCTGAAGCAGGCTCCAAGCTCTGAGCTGTCAGCACAGAGCCCAATGCAAGGCACAAACTCACAAACTGTTGAGATAATGACCTGAGCCGAAGTTGGATGCTTAACAAGCTGAGACGCCCAGGCACCCCAGTTTTCTATACTGTGTAACCAACTACCATACAATTTTCAGCTTAAGTAACACATGCATTATCTTAGAGTTTTTGTGGGTTAAAATTTTAGGCATCATTTAGCTATGCTCTCTGCAGAGGATTTCCCATGTCTGCAATCTAGGTGTTGGCAAGGTCTGATTTCTCATTTGGAGAATTGACTGGGAAAGCTTCTGCTTTGCCACTTCTGTGGCTATTGGCAGCATTCAGTTCATTGTGATTATAAGATTCATGGTAGCTTGTTTCTTGCCAACAAAGGAAGAGAGGGAGACTAGAAAGAGTCTGCTAGCAAGACAGAATCTTATACAAAGCAACTTAATTATGAAAGCGACATCCCATCACCTTTGCTATACTATTGGTTGGAAGTATCCGGCCCAGTCAAGGTCAGGATGGTGTGGAAAAGGTGGTGATGACACAAGAGCATTATACAAGAGGCAGAAATCATGGGGCCATCTTAATGTCTGTTTGCCACACTGCTGCTTTCTGTCTTTGTCTTTGGATGCTCTTTCCTCCCACAGGGCAACATTTGTGTCTTGATTTACTGCCCTGGCTGCATATTAGATGTACAAATACATTTTTATTGCCACCTGTTATTTTCTGGTTTCTTTCTCCTGGGTGTTTATAGCATGAAATAATTTCATAATTTATAACGGTAAGGTTAGAACTTAATGTTTGAGTAAGTAGGAGTTGAAGCAGAAAAGGATCTTGGACAGAATTCTCCCATTAAGATGTTAGATCAACTTTCTTTTTGTAAATCATATATTTAAATAGTTATTTATTAACAAAATAATAAAACAAAACCAAGAAAAAAAAAACCTTTACTTAAAAAGCAGAAACAAGATGATTATGTTTTGTTTTGTTTTGTTTTGTTCACCAAAATATTTCCACACCAACATTGCCCAGGTCAAGGTGAATGGTAAGCAAAAATTGACTAATGTTTGAATACATGTTTGCATAGAGAATAACAGATTAAATGGTTGAACCATTCTGGTTAATATGCCTCCAAATTGGAAAGCATGATGTCAATGCCTATGCTACTCAAAAGAGTGATCATTTCAGGTTCCGAGGCTAAAGGTCATGCGATTTGAAGTGTAACAACCCTGAAAGATAATCAATGTTTTCTCCAGAGATGTGCTGCACTAAGAAATTACTGAATGCGTTTTGTTTTCAGAAAAAAATGCACATGTTACATCTCTTTTGTTTTTCCAAACAACACTTAAAAAAATTAGAAATTATTTCTTATCATAAAGTTGGGAATACCTTACCTAATTTCAGAACAGTCCACAACAGCTTTGCTATCAAGATTTCTGTTAATTTGCCAAGTGTTTTTACACACTTCTCTTACTTTTCTCCAGTGTTATAAATTACTTTGGGCACCAAATGAGGAATCTAGTTCTTAGAGCCATTCAAGTTGCATTAATTTGTAAATAATAAAATTGATTTAATAAATGTACAACAAAATAAAACTAAATATTTATAAACCGCAGAAAACTTCATGGTTAAGTATAGTTATTAGCCCATTGATTTCTCCTCTCACAATATGAAACCATATAAATACTTTTCAAGCTGATCCAATAATTTTTCTTTCTTGGATTTTCTTTGTCATCTGTAATCACATTAAGGAATATGTATAAAAAGAATGTTACTGTCACCTTCTTTACAGCAGTAGAAAAAAATCAAACAGCATAGGAAGAGTGTTACTGAGATGATCTACAGCCCTCTTAATGCTGCAGTTGGTCCCAGGGTGATAATTGACATTCATCATTGCCTTCCTAAGCTCATTCTAGATCCCTAGCTAGTAATTCTACTGGTTTAAGTAGCTTACCTGCTGGAGTGACCCAGACTCTCATCAATAAAGGATCAGTGATTCTCTGTCACAGGTTGCGTTCCTCAGAAGAGAAGGTAAGAAGTGTGTGGTCCAGGATTTATATTAAGGATGACCCTTGTGAAAGAAGAAAGAGGAAGCAAGATCAGGCAAAGAGAGAGCACAATATAGGCATGATAAAGTCTTTACCGACCCAGCAGTGAGTTCTGGGGCAAAGGTTGCCTTTTGGAGTTACCCTTTGCCAGTACAAAATGGCCAGGCTTCAATACCTGTGCCATCAGATGAAGTTTCTTCTAGAAGAGTGGAAACATGGGAGAAGTGAATCTGTGCAGCTGAAGCCAACACTGAAGAAGTTGACAGCTAGAGGCTATCTGCTAATGACACTTCCTGAAACCTTCCTTAAAGAGAACTGAGTGCCACTTCTCCATACCTACCATATACTGATTCTTACTCTTAGCAGGCTATAGCTGTTGTATGGACCATTTACAGTTACAGCCAGCCAAGAGAAGTTCTGCTGGATCACCTGTATGTGACACATTCTTTCCTATATCCATTATATAATTGTAGCCCTACATCCTCATGATAATCAGGGTAAATAACCCATGTAACTCACTACCAATCAACTGAATGTGGAGACCAAAATGTGAAGGTAGTAAGTAGAAGGGTATTGACTGGGAAACATCTGGATATGTAGAGTTGCAATGGTGATATATAGAAGATTCAAATGACTCTAGTATCCCAAACTCCCAAATGTCATTTGTAGCTTTTTTTTTATTTGATAAAGTTTTTTCTTTTTGGGAGAGGATGGTGTGTGGTAGGGAACACACTGTAATGACTTCACGAAATTTCTAGATTTATGATTACAGCCAGATTTTATCACTACTTAAATAGTTGATCACAAAATCAAATTCAGGAAAATTACAATAAAAGACTTGATAGATACATAGATCTACATGGTATACAGATATCTGTATTTGTACATACATGTGGGAACAAATACTAATCCTATTATATCAAGACAAGATATAACGAGTTTGAACATGCCATTGTGATATATTTAACAGTCTTGCCCATGGGCGCCTAGGTGGCTCAGTCACTTGCATGTCCAACTCTTGGTTTCAGCTCAGGTCATGATTTCACAGTTTTATGGTTTCAAACCCCATGTCAAGCTTGAACCTGGCAGTGCAGAGCCTGCTTCGGATTCTCTGTCACTCTCTATCAGTCCCTCCCCAACTTGTGCTGTCTCTGTCTCTTTCAAAATAAATAAATAATCATTAAAAAAAAAGTCTTGATCACATATATAGGGGAGTGAACACTTCTCCCTCTATTTTTCTTGATTCTCCAGATAGGGCCCTCCAAATTAGACTGTCAAAAGACAGATTAACAAAATAAAAATACTTTCTTAGCACATGCAATGATCGTCAGCAGAGAAACCCCAGTGATGACTAACTCAAAAGGGTAGTTAGAACTTGGGCTTATAATAGCATCTTAGCAAAGGATAATAAATTTGTAAAGAAGTGACACGCAAAAGAAAAAGCTTTTAGATTTTTTAGGGACAGCAAACCATGGGAAATAAATATATGGGGAAATACAAATATATGGGGAAACTATGGAAGACAAGGGCAAGTTAATAAAGTTTGTTTATAGAGACCCTTTCTCGGTGCCATCTCAACTCTAGTGATAAAGATGTTATCTCCATCCTGGTAGAGGAAACAGGTGAGGTACACCTTCACAAGGGAAATTTATGTTCTTCTTTCAGGAAGATAAGGGAAGGACAGAGAGCTTATCCTGTGACTGCTTCTTTTCAGTTGCCTTCAGTTCAAAATAATTTCCTATGTCAAAGTGACAATTTTGGGGTCTCATGCTCTGAACTCCTTTACATGCCTTTTGCAATAACCTAGTTATGTTTCTAATCATATGCTTGTTGATTGCCTGAAACCCAGATTCAATAGTGGCCTATTATGGCTAAGATCCCAGAAATACTTTGATACAAGACCCACTACATGATTTGTGGGACACAGTGCATAATAAAAATGTGACATATCCTCATTCAAGGTAGAAAAACTGTTTGTTAAAGCCACTAAAAATATTATAAGACCTTTCCCTTTTTGGGCTCTCTCTTGACCTGTAGTATTAACTTATTTGCTATTTGAAATTTTAAATTATTAGCATGGATTTTAAGGTTCATTTTTATATTGTGAAATTCAGTTTTCCATACATATATAAGAGCATTTAACCCATATAGAATCACTGAAATTTGTATTCCATAGCTCTTGATGCGCATGTATTTCATTTTCTCAGAATACTGCTCCAGATTAGCTCGACTGCTTTTATTCTATTTCTTCATACTTTGCATATTCTTTCAACACTCTCTTCCTTTGGGTTTGCTGATGAGTAGGGAAAATCTGGATGATGCCATATTTCCCTATTTTTTGATGACATCATTTTCAGTGTGGTTATCAACAAACACAGGGAAGTAACACAAGCAAGATAGGAAGGGATAGGGTTCCTTGGTCATTCAAGTTTTTTAGAATGCTATTGCCATCTTCAAAATTTGAATTAAGTCTTAGCTTGAACAGAAAGTATGATCCCTCAGGGCTGTCAGCACCCTTCCTTTTCAATCATAGATGTAACAACTTACCTTGTATTTGTTTTCTTTCTTGTTGAATTGCATGAATTGTGGGTCACCTGAAATACTGTGCTCATGGGGCCTCACAAATGCTATATGAAAACAGGAAGGCAAGGATTAGAGAGGACAGATATTGTACTTATCTCCTTTGCTAACATGTATACTGCATTGTCTCTTGGGCAGCTGAACATTAAGCCAATTGTGGGGGGCTTCTGAGTGCATGTCACTGTGTGACTACAGGAAGCTGATTCTGTCTTTGTATGATGTATTAAAAGACGTTTAAATACTTAGGAAAATAGAAACATTGTCATGTTTTATCACATATGACGTATAACCTACTATGGAATTCAAATACAGAGTAAAGTAAGTACTTCATTAGGAGAAATACACTGAAAAAATAGATCATTGGATATTGCACCAGTATTTCTAAAAAATTACTGTAGTGGACCTTTCCCATATATTAGTGATAAAAGTCAAAGATGATGCCATTGAAATAGGACCTCATGGTGGCATAATCTAATTAGGAGGTATTTAACAAGAGCAAGAAGGGCAGAGTTACTATGATAGATAGCAGGGCAAAATGGCATTCAGAATGATCTGATCCAGTGCTGTATTGATCATCTATTCCCTAGAAATGAATTGGATGTGTAATTGATCTGTATAACCCAAACAGTTCTGTGGAAAACCTGAATTAGAAAACTACAGTAATGTTCCTGAGAAATATGGAATAAGGTCCTTCTTTTTATGTCAAATAAACCTTGACTTGCAACTGTGCTCTATCAGAGGAAACAATCACCCGTTAATGAAACCAGAGATTTTGATAAAATAATAGACCTCTGAAAATGGGCCTAGGGTTTGAGAGTGTGGTCACATACAAAAGAACCTACCTGATGAGAAGGATTTTAAAATCAAATGTTCAATAATGACTTGGCCTATGGATATGAGTTACCTTTTACCCCAATGTATTAGTCTGTTAGAGCTGCCATAAAAAAGGACCACACACTGGGTGTATTAAACAATAGAAATTTATTTTCTCACAATTCTGGAGGCTCAGCAGGGTTTGTTTTTCTTAGAGCTTCTCCTTGACTTGTAGATGGCTGCTTTCTCCCTTGCCTTCACTGGCCCTCTCTCTGACCTTGTTTGTACTAAAATCTTTCTCTTTCACTTCCTCTTTCTTTTTTATCTCTCTCTTCTTTTTTTTTAAATAAGGACAAAGGTCAATAGGGCCTCATTTTACTTTAATTACCTCTTTTTAGATTTTATCACCAAATAAAACCACATTCTGACAGTACTGGGGGTGAGGACTTCAATATTTAAGTTTTGGGGGAAACACAAATTAGCCTATAACATGCAGCCATGAATTCATGGACAAAGTAGCCGTGACAGTAGGAGTATAGGTTAAGCAGGAACTCAAAGACATGACCTCCTTTCATCAAATCTATAGTGATTGATGGTTGGGTGTCTTTTCTTACAGCAGCAATGACCAATGTTGTTTGTACATGAGACATAATATCATAACTTGTTACTCCATTGTTACATCTAGTGGCATAATGATTTGATTAGACCCTTTCCATAACAACTACTCTGTCAGGGGGCTATTCAGCAGCCTATTCAATATTCACCTACTGCACTTACTGTGAGCATAATTTTAAGAAGTGGGTTTTCAGTCCTATATGCACTGAAACAGTGGAAGATATATCATGTTGTCTCTTCCAAAGCCACAATACATGAGTCCAGGAACTAAGGAATGGAATTGGGGGTAGTATATATCACTATTACAACTGAAAACCACTTGTAAAATGCTTATTCTCTGACCCCAAAATCTGGACTTCTGCTGATTTAAGAGGCTCTGCTGGTTTAAGAAGTCTGACCCTGAATCTGAGCTCTGCTGGTTTAAGAGGTCTTATTGGTAACCAAGGGAGTAATCCTTCCACCAGGGGATATAAGAAATTTCTGTTAAATTGGAAAGCAAGATTCTCACCTGTCCTTTTGGCTCCTAATGACACAGGATAAAAAAGAAAACAGTATCTGGTATAATGGAAGGAATCTGAAGACTTTCTAGAAATGAAGTTATAGTTTTAATAAATTGTGAGAACTGGTCATCTTCTCTAACTAGACCCTGTCAGGTAATATTTTAAAGGGTAAAGTTGCAAAACTAAGTCTGCTTTGGTTGATTATTTCTGCAATTTAGGTTATATAGCAAACATTTTCCCTAACCTGAAAGAGATAAATCTGCATTTTTGAATTTTGCCAAAAATATAAAGAAAGCACATGAATAGATCAAAATACTTTCATCAAACATGGTATTATTGAAGATATTTTTTAAATTAATGATATTTCAATTTTCACAATCCTTTTTGATTATGGCAGCTTTAAAAATGTACCTATAAATGAAAGGATAACAGATAAAATTAAGTCACTTGGTAACTCTAAGTAAAAAAACTTTTTTTGTATACTTCCTTCCCAGAAACTGTGAAAGTGAATAATTTAAATTATTGGGCTTTCAAATATTTTTGTGATTTATTTGGTTTCTAATTTTTAATTTCAACAAATTTAAAATAAAACCTAAACTATCATTAGCCAAAAGAATGTTATTTTTTACTAGTCATGATATGCCTTTTGTCATATAATTCTGAAGACTTCCTATTAAAAACTCCTCAAATTCCTATTTTTTTAAAGAAATAATTTTTTTCCAGTGTTTAAATCTATAGAAATGAACAATGGATAGATGATCCAATATATTATCGAGATCCATTCATCTCATTAAGAAGTGAATTTTAGGGGCTCCTGGATGGCTCAGTTAGTTAAGGGTTCAATTCTTCATTTCAGTTCAGGTCATGATCTCACAGTTTGTGAGATCTTCACTGACAGTATGGAGCCTGCTTGGGATTCTCTCTCTCCCTCTTTTGTAGCCCCTCCCCTGTTAACAGTTTCTCTCTTTCTCAAAATAAACAAACTTAAAAAAAAAAGAAGTGTATTTTAAATACAACACTATTCTTTTTGCTTCAAAGTTACATATCAAAGTGTGCAATATATTTATGTTGTTTTGAGTAACTCTAATCTAATAATTTTCCTGGAAGATATATTTTTAATGTATAGGAATTTATGATAACCTAAACTTTCAAAAATTATTTTTACTTTATCTACATAATTTTGGGGCTGAAAACTATAATAGGATTATCAATAAAAGTCTTTCTAGAGTAAATAATATATTAGGATAAAATTTTGTTGAGGAAGTGGAATAAATTCAAGCTCAAGAAGAAAAAAAGCATTTAATTACTTTTTACTTGTAAAGAAGAGCTTAGTATTTTTTCCCAAGGGATGATGATAAATATTGAATACCTATGACATTTAGATTCCAAAGGATATATTTTTAAAAGTACTGTAGCATAGTTTTTTAAGGTAAATATTTAAAATGTATTTATTTTGCAACTTTTAAAATTATGACATCAATAAATTTGGAGACAATTGAGGAAGAATAAGAGGGACTGGCAGTGAAATTTCAAATCATGTACTGGGGACATAGGAGTAAAATTATGTGCACGTGGTATTCTGAAAACCAAATGCAGACTTTCATGAAGTAGGGAATTTCCAGTAACATACAATACTGTTAAGAAGTTAAGTAAGAAGAGACAGAAAACCAGGCATTGATTTTGACAAAATAAAATATGTTAATGTTGGCCTTAATAAGAGCTGTTAATTTTAATGGTAGAGGAATTACAATATACTGGTAGCCTAATTATAGTGTACTGAAGAACAATTAGGATGAAACAGAAACAATAGGCGGGCACAACTTTTTGAGCCCTGGAAAGGGGAATAGAGAGAGAGGACAAAAACTGAATGATACGGGGTTTACAAAATTTTCTTTAGGTGGGTGGTGACCACTAAAGGAATGGTATATGACAATGGTAATTGTATGACCATAACAATGTCAATGGTTCCATGGAAAGGAATAAAATTATGTTAAAGGAGAAAACTGATACAAGTACAGGATTGAGGGATGTCTGTTTGATTACTTTTGTTTTGTTTTGTTTTTGCTAGTAATATAGGATGGGTACTAACTAGAACATGGGTAATAGAGGTGTAAATAGAGAAGTTTTCTTTAGATTGGGACAATCACTTATTATTCCATGCTAATAGGAATGAAAGCATAGTGTGTGGTTTCAGGTACAGGAAGCTGAGTGAAATGACAAGGGTAGTAGCAGGGTGATGGGCAAGTTGGCTTAGAGGAGTGATGGACGAGTTGGCTTAGAGGAGACTGACGAAACAGGGGATGTTGTAAAACAGAAATTCAGAAAATAACTTTACTAAAGAAGTCTGGTATGATTGTTTGGCAGCGGTGATAAGAACTTGACATTTTTCATCATAATTTTGAAATACTTAGCACTTTGTGTGGTTGTCTCTAAGAACAGTCAGCAGCTTTAAAAAGTTAGATTAATGCATCAGAGAGGAGAAGTATAATGGAGTTAGCCACATTTTTCAGTTAGTTATAGAGAATGACAATTAGCTCTAGGTTGGGTTAAGAAGGAAGGGGCACATAAGGCTGGTGAAGTATAATTTATGTAACAAATTCCCCCACTTTAAGTGTACAATTCAATAGTTTTCAGTAAATTTACCCATCTGTGCAACAATCTCTACAACCCAGTTTTAGAACATTCCTAGAAGTCTAATAAGATTCCACCTGCCCTTTTGCAGTTAATCCCTATCCCCACCTCCATCCCAGGTAACCATTATTCTGATCTTTTTCCTAAATATTTACTTTCTCTGAACTTTTCATGTAAATGAAATCCATGGTCTTTGGGTCTGGTTTCTTTAACTTAACATAATTCTTTCCAAGTTTATCTGTGTTGTAGTATGTATCGGTACTTCTTTTAATTAATATAACTAATACGCCAAATAATATTCCATTCTATGAATACACCAAATTTTGTTAGCCATTTACCAGTTGATGGATATTTGGGCTGTTTTCACTTTTTGACTAAGATGGATGAAAGAAGTAATATTTGAAGTCAATAATGAAAAGACAAAAATATAAACAAGTGTTTTGGGGGCCTATGGTTTTGTCAAGAAAGATTACTGTCCTGGAGAAAGAGGTAAAGAAATTGAAACAATAAAAGTTTAGATGGATCACTGATGTGATGGTTTAAGTCATCAATGACAATGAGAAGAGTAGTGGAGGAGAAAGACAAGGTGAGTTAGGTACTGAACTCATAAGTGAACTTCAATAAATGACAATAACATGAAGGGATGAAATGCAGTGAACTCTGATGACCTTTCCATGCACTGGACTATACATGAAGAAGGAAGGATGTGAGACCACTGGCAAGCAGCAACGTGAAACAAAGTTTTACCCATATCTCCTTTATGGCATTGGTACATAGAATATAAGAGAAATAAATTAATAAATCTACTTAAGAGGGATGTAGATGAAGTAGTACATTCAGGAATAGCAATATTTAAATTAAAGCAAGAACGTTATGGAGTGTCAGGGCAGATTACTTAGAAATGACACAGTGAAACTGTTTGGGGGAGAAATGGGAATGAGATTAATTCAGAGCAATATTTCTCAGGACACATATCAGTTTCAAAGTCCCATTTTATAATAAACATTATGTGATACCACTTTAAAATTGTGAAGTGAAATTCATAGAAAATATAAACAACTGAAAAGATACTTTAAAAATCAATGCAATATCCTAGGATTCCTATAACAGAAGGAAATCGTTTATATTAAATAATGTGCATCAGTATATAAATGTTCAGACATGATTCTACTATAAGATATAATAACAGAGTTAGAAGCCTGCATTTCTACTTAGGATCACCCTGAAGGAGGTAAAAATGCAAATTGCTTGTGGTATGCTGTACCACAACTCTAACACCAACAGAGTCTATTGGTGAGTCAATTTTCCAATATGGTGAACAATTTTAGTGAAGTTCCATTTTTTTTTTAAAACATGCAGTCTTCCCTTGATTGGCATGGTTAAAATCTGGGTGGAGAATCACATAACACTGAAGACATACCAAGTTCCTTATATTCATATGTAAAAGATAATTAGGGTCCAGTTTATGAATATACTAAACAGCACAGATGGCTTAAAAATCAAATTATACCTATTATTTCTAAATGCAGACTATTAAATAACAGTAGTCCTCCTCTTCACAATAATTTCACATACAAAAACACTGTTTCATAGTAAGAGAAAATTACATATTTAGCGCTAGTAATTCAAGGGAATATGCAGAGTAGTGTGGGAATTAGCACTTATAAATGAGGGATTATTTTTAACACGTTTACATTAAATAGCCAAAAAGATAATAGAGCATGATAGGATCGCCTCTGGAAATCAGAGTATGAAACTACTAAAGACCACAGGAAGCTTTCATTTTATCCCTTAACCCCTGGTTAAAGTGGGAGAGGAAAATCTGAAGAACATGGTATGCTGTTCCTGCCCCTCAGAGAGAGGCTTCTTTGATCTGATCATTTGGTAAAATAAATCAGGACAGAGCCGGGTCTTGTAGGTACCTAATGCTTTTGTGGCAATTGTGAATGCTTCACAAATGAAGAGGAGACAGGTAGTTAGCACATTTATTAAATCTTCAACCCATAGCATTTTAGAGATGATTCAGAACCCATTCAAACTACTACACCCCAAGTAAGCTAATTAATAACGGGTCATGTCTGTTTAAGTGGCATTTATTAAATATTTCTGTTATGGAGAAAAGAATCTAAGCACCATGAGGATGAGAGGAAGGGGGAAAAGAAAAAGAAAGAGAGAGAGAGAGAGAGAGAGAGAGAGAGAGAGAGAGAGAGAGATCCCAGTACTTCTCTACTAGAAGTACTCAGCTTCTAGTGCATTGTCCTAAGTAAATGAATTGTTGACCCAAACCTGCATACTATACTTACCCAAACAAATGTCTCATAGGTGTGAAAGTCCAGCCTTCTTAGAAGTAGCTGAGCAAACAAGTGGTATCATCTGGCTATACACGCATTGAGGGGATCATATGGGCCTTTACCCTAAGTGACTTTTCAAAGTTCTACTTCTAGCTACATGTTCCTTTTTTCTGCACAGGCATTTGACTGACAAAGACTTTCTCTATCTCATTTATTTATTTTTAAGTTCCAGTCAGTTAACATACAGTGTAAAATTACTTTCAGGCATACAGTATAGTAATTCAACACTTCTATACAACACCCGGTACTCATCACAAGTGCCCTCCTTAATCCCCATAACCTATTAAATTTTTTTTTACATTTATTTGTTTTTGATAGACAGAGAGAGACAGAGCACAAGTGGGGGAGGGGCGGAGAGTGAAGGAGACACAGAATCAGAAGCAGGTTCCAGGCTCCGAGCTGGCAGCACAGAGCCTAACGCAGGGCTCAAACTCACAAACCTTGAGATCATGACCTGAGCCAAAGTCGGACCTTAACCGACTGAGCCAACCATACACCCCAAACCCCATTACCTATTTAACTCACCCCCACCTCCTCTCTGGTACCAGCAGTTTGTTCTTTTTAGTTTAAGAGTCTGTTTCTTGGTTTGTCTCTTTTTTTTCCCTAGGCTCAAGTGTTTTGTTCTTAAATTCCACATATGTGTGAATTCATATAATATTTGTCTTTCTCTTTCTCTGACTGACTTATTTGTATCTCATTTAAATTCCTGTGGTGCTATAGTGCCCTTCAAGAATGGTACACTTGTCTCCAGTATAGCTGGTTAATCACTTTGTGTTTCACAAGTTTTTGGAAAATCTAGATAATCTAAAGGCAAAAGTAATGCCCAAAGAGTCTACCTCAATTCTCATAGGTAGATAAAAGCATAATTATTAACAGAACCAAGATGAATAATGCACTTTCTTGTCTCAATGTATTTTTCCTCTGTGAGGAAAATAATATAGGTTAATAGAAAGACTGTACGTAAAACTCTAATGCTATTTGCATCTTTTTGCTTCTCCAGTTGAAAGCAATAGTGATGATTGCATTAATAAGGTAAAGATAATACCATTTATAACCTTCCAGGTGATAACATATTTTCCAATGTGTAACCACATTTTTATATTTTAAACAACTTTACAGAAAGTAAGAAAAATTTAGTAGTTCATAGACAATATTCAAAACAGGTGTCAGAAACAGAAACCCATGGGGGAGGGGAAGGAAAAAAGGGGAAAAAAAGGAAAAAAGAAAAAAGGAAAAAAAAAAAGAGGTTAGAGTGGAAGAAAGCCAAAGCATAAGAGACTCTTAAAAGCTGAGAACAAACTGAGGGTTGATGGGGGGTGGGAGGGAGGGGAGGGTGGGTGATGGGTATTGAGGAGAGCACCTTTTGGGATGAGCACTGGGTGTTGTATGGAAACCAATTTGACAATAAACTTCATATATTGAAAAAAAAAAAACAAAACAGGTGTCAGAAGTACAGATGTTCACACATATCAATATTCAATTAGGGAACAGCAATTACTTTATTCTCATTCTAATACAGAATCTTTATATATACAGTTCTTTATTAACCTAAAAGTATTGACTAGGTTCTAGTCTTAAAATTAACATTCATTTGTGATTAACTTACTTTTGTTCTCTATGTGAAATGAGTGCCCAGTCCAGGTAAACACAGAGTTTTTAAAATCTTCATATACAAGTAAGCTTTCCACTGCAAAAGAATCTTTAGTTAATATATTGTAAGTTTAGTATATATTAAGTCAAAGAAGGCAGAACATGTTTTCCTAATTTACTCTCCCCAAAGTTTTTCAGTCATAATGTTTAAATTTCAATTACATTGTTTTATCTCCACATATGAATGTTCAATCTATGTAGATGAATATGAATGTATAATGTTATTCTAGTTTGAAAAAATATACTTCAAAGCATCTGATGAGCAACCAGTTTGAATAATGTATAGTTTTACAGTGATTTTCCTCAGAAGAACTTAAAGTGAATACTTTTATATTAAATATGCTAAAATTATTTCAAATAATTAAGACAGAAATATTTTATAACTCCACTTCTTTACAAAGACTGAGTTTCTTAAACAATGAGATCAGCCATACTGCATAACTAAAATTATCATATAAGCTATCATATCATCTCAAAAATGCTTTAGAACACAAACTGAAAGCAAATCTCATTATGCATATTTCAAACCCAAACAATGTATGAACTCATTTACATCACAACTACTGAGAAATTATTTGAAATGTGTTTTACAGGTTTTTCTTAGATGCAAAATATTTCCTTTCCTTCCAAGTAGCTTGTAAAGTTCATAATTATATATTTGATTCTTTAATTTTTCATACAAATCTGAAATCTACCACAGCAAACTAATAATGAAATGATTTGCTGCTTGTTCAGCAATCCTTAGTTTTTCCACAGGTTCATTTTTTTCCTTTCTCTGGAGGAACACACCATTACATTTTCTAAATCCTTAACATGTAATGATCTTCCATTTTTAACCTGTTGCCAATTATCAGCCCCACAGAAGCTATCTGAACATGTGGTTAGTGCACAGATTAATAGCATTGCCCAACTGTTTTCCATTTCATCCAGTGCTCAATCTAGAATCCAAAAACAGAAACAGTCTTGCATTGAATTACTCATAAATTGCTTATTAAGGTGCTAACATTGCACTCTTACTGCTTCTTGACATTCCACAGGCCTTAGGAACTATCAACCATGGCATTTTATTATTATACTAGCTCTCCATTTTAGGTTGGCTGGGGAATAGCTTTCGGTGATACCTTTCTAATTGGCTTCAGCTCCTTAAGTATGGTTGGCTTCACATCCTTCCCATCTGCTACTCCTTTTTTCATTCCTTCGTGTTTAGTTCTTGACCATTTAGTATTCATAATGTAAAAGTTTTCGACTTTAAAATTGCAAAAATATTGCTTGAAACCACCTACAGCTTTATCATTAAAATACAAAAAAAAAAAAAAATGATTCAACCAGTGGACCTTGATCTGTTGTGTGTGTTAAAATAAATGCACATTTTAAAGGAACAAGGGCACTTCATAATTAAAATTCAAATCTTAAGCAAAGTTTTTAACATATTTTTTCTGAGCACCACCCTTCTCAAGCATAATACCTACGTGTTTAATAAAATGAAACTTAAACCATATTAAAAGTATCATTGGTTTGAACTGATGAACATGTAGTTTTTTACATGAAACAACATCTTTAATTTTCACATATTAAGTTTCCCAAACAATAATATGTAGCTTCATATTTAAAATAGTTCCTTCATGACTGTAAAGTAGAAATGACAATATATTGCTTCCCTTATTAGTATGTTAATAAACCCGAATGTCAGTATAGAATAGAGATTTCTATTAGTTGCTTCATATGTCAAAATAGTATCTTCTGCTTTCTCAATAACCTTCTCAGAGGTGTGGAATTCTTAGTATATTTTAAGTTCTGACTGAACAACAACAACAAAAATGTATGTCTTAGAACATCAGTACCATTTTTCCAACTCATAGGAGGCAGGAGAATAGCTGTCAGTTTGTTAATCCTTTCACTAGACAAAAATCTATTCAAATGCTTGGAGTCTTGTTACTTAGCAAAATGGACTGCATATGTAATTATGTATCTTATATTCATTGGCCAAGTTAAAATTTTGAAGTCTACAATTAAAGGGCTTTACATGTTTATCTGGAAAACGTCTACAATTCCTTAATCTGTTAAACAGTTATATATTTTAATATATCAATCTTATTGAGGTATTTTCTTTGCCTCATAGTGTGTTAATATTTTATGGCTAGCTCTCAGAAGTACAACTACATGTTTCATTTATTTTGCTCACTTTATAAAGTTTCAGTAACAACATTTTGTGTCACATAAGAATTTGCTTTATTCAAGTATCTCTACAATGAATTTTGAGAGATTAAAAGATGAATTAGGTAAACCACATTTCCTATGTTAGTGTAAAATTAACTTGATATAGCTTTCTATTGTATTTCTCTGTATACCTGCTGATCTCTTGCATTCTAGTGTTCTTTCTTTCTGTGCCACTGGAATCATTCTATGATGTCAAGTTACTTCACACTAAGGTTTTTTTTTCATATATATATTTTGGGATTTTTTGCAGGATTGGATGCCAATGCCACTATTTTTTCTATATTGATAATATCTCTGATTCTCCTATTCTATTTTTGGCTACCTTACGTCTCTTTCGCTGTTACTTTTTTTTTTCTTTAATCATTAACTTGAAAAACATCTGAAGGCTTGTAGTATGCTCAATTCTGTCTTAAACTCTTTTTATATTTATTTTTCTACTGGGATCAGCCATTTATATTCTCTCTTTTCTTTCTTTCTTTCTTTCTTTCTTTCTTTCTTTCTTTCTTTCTTTCCCTTACTCTCTCTTTCTTTCCTTCTTTTTCTGGATTTGATAATATACAATATTCTCTCCTGTCTTCTGAGAGTCATTCATTTATATTACTCATCAATACATTTTTGCTGATTCATTCACAAATCCAAAATGGATTGAATTATATAGCAAAACAAATTTAAATAAATAAAATAATAAATTAGTGTGCACCACATATTTTCTTTGAAATTCTCAGTCTTATCTAATATCTCTATCACTCTAAGTAAGTCTTGTTTCTCTCATATGTGACTTAAAATCACATATATTCATATATTCCACAACTTTTCCCATTAATGAATCTTGGCAATTTTGTCTTTAATAAATCTGTATCCCTCACAAACTCATATTTCACTTTACAGAAATCAGCTATGTTGTTTCTCTTATTTCAGTCATTTGATTTTTGATTTTTCAATTCACACCAAACTCCAACATTGCTGTTAGGATTTTCTTTTTCAAATGTTATATGCTCCCACCCTCCTCTTTGAGGACTTAGATTGATTTTGCTTCTGTCTATAAAATGCAAATTCTTCCTCTAGGTGAGATTGAAGATAACTGTTAGCTTTCTTCCATATACCTCTGTGTATATCCTCATTTTAATTTATACTATGTGCTACCACACTAGATAAATCAAATTATCTATGCTATCCAATGCACATTTAACTCACCCTTGTTCTTTTCTTGTTTCTAAACCTAAAATTTAACAAAACTCTAAAAAAGTTTGTAGAAATCGATTATTTCACATATAAAGTGATGGTAGATAATAATATTGATTATTTAGTTCCTTTATTATTGTCTGTTTTTCCTTCATTTTTCCTTTTCCAGTAAGTCAACAGCACCCATCATTACTTTGAAGAATAGATTGTTATTTCAATAACGTTGAGAAATGAATATTTCATCTTTTTTGTTTGGTTTTGAGATGGTTTATTTGCCAATTCTTTTTGTGAAAACCATAAAAAACTAACCACATGAATGGGTGCTTGCTGGAGGGGGGATGATGCTGAGGGGAGAAGCTAGGAGACACTACTGGAAGGTCACATATTCTCTGGAGGAAGAGAATCAAGCTGCGGAAAGAAGAAAGGAAGGAGAAGCATGAGCACCATGTATGGCCAGCATTAGGCATTTTTGAGTGGAGCAACTTCAGAAGACCATCTATCCACTGGAACGAACAAGACATTTCATCTGTGCTGAGGAACAGATCTTTAAGTCACTGGTGAAGAAGGGTCTCTGCTAACAGAGACTGAATTTTGTGCATCATTCAGAAAAAAATCAAATTCCAGTTTGGGGCTTCTCTATCTGAATGATCTTGGGAAAACCGCCTTACTTTTTTTCTGTATTCTTAGTTTCCTCAACTATAAAATGAAACCATAATGATAAGAATATCTACTTTTAGAGTTATTGTGAGCATTGATGTGACGATATATATAAAGAGCTAAGAATTCTTAATACATTGTCTTCAATAAATTAAGGTGCTTTAAATGTGTTTTGATAATAACATCTTAAATAAACATTTTTACAACAATTACTTCCGTGTGATTTCTAGTGCCTACGGCTTTCCAAATTAAATAGAAGCTTTTTTTTTTTTTTTTTTTTCTTATTGGTAGCTGGGTGTTTGGGACTGTTTATTTACCATTTCAAATCTCATAAGTCCCACCTTTGATGCCAGAACCCATCAACTTTTGGTTGTAATTTGACAATGCCTTGACATAAGCCCATGACATGTAAAATACTGCTTTCTTCTCGTATATACAATAGGAAGATCTGGTCAACATTCACACATGCACAACCCAAAATTTCCAGGTGGCATGGGAGAGCAGGAAATAATTCTTAGCCACTGGGGAATGAAAACCAATGTTTCCCTCTTTCCTGCCTCAAATGTGCATCTCTGGAAAAAATATTTCAGAAGGGTCCCCAAAAAGCACTGTGGGATCTAGTACTAATCAGGAGTTGCCTCCTTTTTGCTGGATTTCCTACCCTTCCTATTTTAGTACCTGTCCCCCCCACCCCACCATTCTGTTCCTCCCTGGGCTCAAATTCCAAATAACTCCATGCATACAAGTTGGCTTCAGGCAGAAGAGAATCTGAGCTATGACAGGCTGCTAATCCTCTGCCCAGGTAGCGAAAATAATTTATCATGCAGATTTTAATATTAATTCGTACCTTATATATGTTCAAATATATGTTGCAAGGATGTGTTTTAACTGTTTCAGATAGCAGTGTTTTGCTCTCAGGCAAAAATTTGAAATTCTTAAATTTGGGAATTTTATTTCAACGAGCACTTTTAATGTTTCATAACAGTGTGTGTGTGTGCATGTGCGTGTGTGTGTGTGTGTGTGTGTGTGTGTGTAGTGTTTTCATATCGTTTTCTACTAACACATTCTTAGAAATAGGAAACTACCTCAAAATGGTCGCAATCTCACAAGGTAGCCAAGACCAGACCACAGCTACATGACCTCGACAAAATCTCCAGATGCGCCTCTGTTGCCTGCCAGTACACAATTAAGAAAAGGAGCCAACAGAGGTGACACCAAGGAGTTAGCAACAGGCCCTGATGCTTTGAATAGAACATACATTCAGACTTTGGCATCTGGTTCCTACTTTTGCCAAATGTGCCTTGTTTGTATCCACAGCTGTTAAATGTGTTTGTTGAAAAGGGATAGATCAGGGAGAAGAAAGAGATTGGCAAGGGATATGCCAGCTTCTGTGGGAGGCAATGTCAAGCCAAAGTGCAATTTACTCACAGATAATTATTTGTTTTAGAAATCTGGTGTCATTTATTAGAATAACTGTGGTATGTGGTAAGCATGAACCTCATGTTATAGCAGTAATCTTTACACTTCATTGTAAATCAAGAACTTGTAATTGTGCTGAAATAATTTACACATAAAGAGCAAATATATCTTCATCTACTTCAAATAACATAAACTATTTAGATTGAATTATTAAAGACAGGGGTTTATACAATTCTCTAATCATACTCATGATTTTTGGCCTTTCCAAACATATTAGCAAATAAAGTGCCTTTCTATTAACTATGTTAGGTGGTACTCTATTAACTATATGAAATTGTTAACCATTGAAAAATGGCTGAATAATATATGTAATATTTAAATCTTTAAAAGTGTGCATGTTTATTCATATTCTAAGCTTTATTGCTATAAAAAAAATTTATTTAAAATATTTTGAAGTTGGAAGGTCAGTCCAATTATGTATTAGAATAATTGATCTGATGCAAATTTATTGAATTCACAGTTTTTCTATTATTAGAAATATTTAGAAAAATGGTATAATTTTCATAAAAAGAAATATATAAGTTTGAGAATATACACAAAAAAGTCATTTTACTACTACTAGTTTTTGTTAACTTCAAATAAAGTCATTGATGTTCCACATCAAGGGGCAACATAAAATTAATCAGAAGTTGGATAGCTTGCGTAGTGTGCATAGCTTGATAAAAATTGTATAGTTCATCCATTAAGAAGTCAATTTTCACTTGTCATTTTAAACTAATGACTGTTGACTAAATCTTAAGAGTTCTTTTTACTCTAAAGTCTTACATTATTTTACGTTGCACATATTGCATACATTAAGATTTTATATTGTCCTATCTTCGGTATGCTGAACTCAAGGAATCACAGGAGTGGATAAATACATTTATGAAATACTGTATTTTTCTATTTTAAGTTTTGTAATGCCTCAGCCATTAGGGATTAAAACATTAGGGTGGTTTTTATAGTTGGAAAAGTGATCTTAGAAATTAAACAATTTTTCAAATTAGAAAATATGCCTAGAAATTCTAAACTGTTTCAGAATCATATTCTTCCTTTCTAAAATTTATGATCCTCTATTCCAAAAGTGTTTCAAAAGGAAAGATGGGAAAAGAGATTCACTTTATTTAGGATAAAGGGAGAGTCCTGCTGCTCTTGTGATAAAAGAAAAAGAATTCTCTTGTCATAACTTTCCACTTCCTTTGTGATTAAACTATCTCTCATGATCATAGGAAAATTTCTCCTACTCTTATGGCAATAAAATCTAATGACAAGGACCCTGATTTAAAAAAAAAAAAAAGAAAGAAAATATTTTTCTTCACCTATGTCCTTTTTTAGATGTAACTCACAAGTGAGAAGTCTAAACTGACACTGTAATTCAGGATATTGTAAAAGACCCGTCAATCCCATGGATAAATTTATGTGGGGTAACTGTGCTAATACAGACCATACTATATGATTGAAAAAAAGAATCAGCTAACATGAGATGTGATGTTTCTATTAGCTATTGTTGAAGCCAACATGCTGCCAGGACCAGCCAGTAGACCATGTTCATGGGCTCCCTAGTCCATCTACCTCTTTTTTAGTGTTTATCTCTGCACATGTGTGTTGCCTACCTTTACACTGCTACTATTGAAATATCTTTATTTATGATTTTATCATGATCTTGAAAATATAGTTTATGGGGTAACATGATAACTAGGATTATCCAGGCTCACACAGATATGAAGCACATAAATATTATGTAAAAACTAAAGCGGTATAGTTTAATTTAAAAATAAAATTTAGATTACCCGCTTGAATGCTTTCATTTGCAATTAACAACACCCAAACTAAATTGTTTCACACAATGTAAAGTTTCACTGGTGGTGTAACTGAAAAATGGAAATTTAGATTGCTCTTCAGGGCTTCAGTTCCCACTTTAAGAGGACTGTATTTCACATTTTCATGTGTCTTAAATTCTTTTCTGATTGGCAATTTGCTATCGCCAGTAATAGATACATGTTTTTTCATGCATAAATAAGGGAAAACACATCACTGTTTTTCACAAGTGGGAACAAACTTCTGAACCTCGATCTAACTGGATCTACTGGAACTACTCACTGTGGCTGGTATAATATTAGGCAATGATTGATTTAACTAATTGGTTAACCTGGATTACTGCTCATTCCAGATCTAACCTTCTTTGTAATGGAAACTTCTTGATAACATATAAAATTCATTTATAACATTTGGCTAACTAACATGCCAAACAGTGTCACTGCAACAGAATGGTTGATCTTCTAATATTTGCTTAATGTTAAAAAGAGAATTGTATATTGGGTAAGTAACGATTTCCCCTTCCTAACATTTCCAAAAACACAAACAAAAAGGGTGTCCAGTTGCAGTTTAGGATCTCACTAAGTATGAGTTTTCAGACTTAACTTCTTTGTGTCTATAAAATAGTGTAAAAGTAAATTTTTTACATTTAGTTAACTTGAAAATATGATGTATTTTACATGCATATTTCTAAATTTGTGGAAGGTTTGAATATTATGTTTTGTATTTTGTAAATACTTAGCCAAAAATGATAAAATCATTATTTGATATTGGGTAAAAAAAAATACAGAATAAAATATCTATTAGGTAGCACTAAACTTCTAGTTGTTTTTCTCATTACTCTCCTTCAAGGAAAAAAAGAGGATACACACACCCAAACTAAATTGGGTGTGTACATACACCTGTACACACACACATATGTTACACATATGTATGTGTATATATGTATATACACATGTATATACAAACATGTGTATAAATATATATATTAATGCACATATGCAAGTGACAGGGAATTACACACCAATTAATTCATTTACTTTTCAGTTATTTTCAGTAAGTGCTAGTCTTTATTTTGCAAAGAAAGTTATATACTTGAGGGATTGTGAATTTTCAAAGTATTAAATGTTCTCACTGGGACCCCTACCACTGTTTGCTATGCAGTGCTGGTTGTTAGGACCATAAATCTGGGCATATAATATTAAGGACAGGGTTGGAGCTGTCTGATTTGAAGCATATAAAGTCTTAACTGCCACAGATAATGTCAACCCAAATTATTATTTCCATTTCAATACAGATTATAGGACAGAAAGACATAAATGGAAATTAAAAAATAAATTCACCACATATTTCAGAAAGTACCTTTTCATGTTGAGAATAATAAATGCTTAGACGAGCCTGCAGGCAAAGTTGTTGAGGCAAAAAGCAGGAATGTCATTCAAGAAACAATTAGATGCCATCCTTGGGGAAATGGAGTACTAAAAAGGATATGCCTTGATGGACCAAATGACCTTTATTCTCTCTCCAAAAATCTCTCATGTTCTTATAATTCTAATCAAGAAATATTTCAGCAATTTGGCCTCCAGCAATGTCAATTCTTACGTGAATTATTCACCTTACCAGTTCACTGCTGAGGAAGAACCTTTCTCATAGTTCTACAAAGAGCACATATTGACCAGATGTAATTCCCAACATTGTTGTTCATAGGCATTTTATTCACAAAGATGCCTTAGGTCTGAAATTATAAAGTGCTTGATTATAGAAAAAGGCTCTTTTAAATCCAATGTGATTTAATGTGCATACAGGACCAAGCTAAAGAAGGGGGACTTAACTAACTTCATTAATTATAGAGGGAATGAGGATTCTTAAAAATATTTTCTTGGCAAAAGTTATTTCTCAATACAGTTGATTCTTGAGGAATGTGGCATATATAAATGTTTCTTAATTATTTTGGGTGTATTAATGGACTGTCTCTAGCTACTGACTTTATTTCAATAGAATATTATAGAATTAAACATTTTAAAATAGGGATCTAAAAGGAGGTTAATTCCAGTTGATCTAAAATCAAAATCACTCAATAATTACACACTTTTGAAAGCTGGCAATGGATACTGAATACATGTAATATACAAAATTGACTCAATACATTTGATTAAAGTTGGGGAAATCAGCTATCTACAGTCTTCTAATTTTCAATGGATTTAGCTGAACACAGAATTCTTGAGAATCCAGGGATATTGTGAAAGCTACATTCCCCCTATTATGTTCTTAAAGTGATATTCAGTGAAAGAAAAAGAACATGTTTCTATCTGTCATCTAAATGGACTCCTAGAGTTCCCTCTGTGTATCACAAATTGGAACTCAGTGGTGAACTGAGTGTTGAGAGCATATTTTCAAAAGCTAACAGAAGGTCACATAAATTGGACAGTTCAAAGCAAAAGAAACGAGAGGCTTGACAAATGCCAGTATATTTAAGTGTTTTTAAAACAAATAAATATTTTATGAATTGTTGCCAAAGATAAAAATTATATCAATTATGTTTAAAAAATATATGTTTATTATAGTGCAAATTGTTTTCACAATAGATTATATCTGTTAGTAATTTGTAAATGACACTTGTATGAAGTACTATAACAAAGCATTATACTTATAAAATTAGTGGTAAAATTTATAAAATAGTCTGTGCTAAAGAGAAAATAGGTGAAAATAATATGCTAAATAATATGTTCTGTGGACTAGCTCTTATAACCTTTTAAATTATGCAGCCATAGATAAAATAAGAGCTCAAACTGAACTTTCAATTGATGGAAAGATTATCTCCCATCTAGAAAATGAATTTTTAACATGGTGTTGAATGTATAGAGAATGGTCCTATGACATAAATTATAAACAAGGACAAAAACAAATAAGTAAATCAAGTAACTCTTAAACCATGCATAATCAAATCAGACCTGCTGTAACAAAAGTAGCAGTTAATCGCTGCTAATTACAAGATGTTGCTTGTAATAATTATATCAATTAGGCTATTGTTTTAGTCATTTATGTGATTTTTAAAAAATTCATATAAATATAAATGTTATTAAAATTAATTAATCTAATAGTCTGTAAAATCGCCTTTTTCTTGTTCACTTTCATTAAAAATGGCTTTTGGTCAACTATACATCAATTAAGAAATTGCATTTGGCCTTTTTGATATTAAAGATAGCTGGAAGTTAGTTAGAGGTCTTTCTTGTGAACAATGTGTATGATCACTCTGGATAATCAATCCAGTGTTTGTGCAATAATAGGATTATAATGTCATAAGACCAAAGTATGCTACTCTGGTATAAAAATTAATATCAATATTTGCTTAGACTGATGGTTTCTGCATAGCACAGAATATGGTATGTTGTGGCATCTAATTTACTAGGTAAACTTCTGCCCAATCAATCAACCAATATTTCATTTAGAATCTGTTCTTATTTAACTACTAAGCTTATTAACTTTTCCATGTGTTGAAGTTGTTCTAAAAGCATCAAAATTACAAAGTTAATATTAAATGAAATGGCATCTTAATAAATTAAAATTTCACTTAGCTCTATCTTTCTGTAAGGGATTAACCAAAACTATAAACTTTAAAATGATGAAAAATATTATTTTATTCCATTTTATGAATAAAACAGGGCTTACACTGGATCCAAAATTATAACATTTGGAAATTAAAAAAAAATTCAACACAATTCTCTTCCTTGTCAAATCATGCAAGTTGGTAAGTGAAAATTTTAGACTAGATAATTGATTCTAGAAATAACAAAAATACTTGACATTGCTGAAAAGTGAATTGTATTCTCTGTTTCTATTCAAGGAGGTCAAGGTAAGTCAGACTAACAGATTCCTACTGAAAAGAATTAGGAAAAACTTGGAAAACTACTAAAAAATAACCTTTTTGATAGCATTAGAGAAGTGATAGTGAATAATGACTGATACAGTCAATATCTAAGAGTAAAGAGAGAAGAGAGACTTATTCCCTAGAACACTTCTACTTATCAGCTCATGAATCAGCTGAGAGTCCTTGAACTGCTTGTTCCAATCAGTGACAAAGTAGGGAGGCACTTTATTTAAAAAAAACCCAATGGACAAGAAGCATATGGAAAGATGTTTACTTTTTTCGTCTTCAGACAAACGTTAATTAATACTATAATGAGAAGCCTTCATTCATGCTGGTGGGAATGTAAACTGGTTATACAGATTTTGGTAAACTCTTTTGCAGTATCCAGAAGAACTGAATTTATGCTAACTTTTGATGCAGCAACTCTACTCCTTGGCCAGGACTGTCATAAATGAGTATATACTGCCTACAAAAAGGAATTACATAATAACATAACAACATTATTTATAACTATAATTCTGGAACCCAAATCCTTATCAACACAGATGTATTCCTAAGTGTTATATACATGTAATGAATACCTTACAGCGATGTAAAATAACAAATTAATATACCTAAATAACATGGATGAATCTCATAGCACATTAAATTGATTAAATAAATCAGATGTAAGTAATATTGATTGTATATTTCATATATATAAAGCAGACAACTTGTTAAACTATTTATTTATTAATAACTAAATTTATTAATTTATTAACATTAATGTTAAATGCCAGGTAGTGGTTACTTTGGTGAGAAGGGAAGGAGTAGTGACTACGAGTAGTCACCAATGAGGATTCTGGTTTGCTAATGATGCTGAGTATCTTGACCTGGAAAGCATTTATATTCTATGTTTACTTGTACCTTCTCCTTTCTTCCTTCCTCCATCCCTCCCTTCCTTCCTTCTTTTTTCATAATACTTCAATAAAATGTGCTTCAGGGTTAGATTACTCTGCCCGTTGAGTCATACTTACCTGGCTGTAGATCTTGTTGAGAGTTTGAAGAAAGTTATGGGCCAAACTCTAATTCCAGGAAATTTAACAAATATCCAGGTACATTTCTTTGCTAACAATGCAATATGCAAACAAATTAGAAATTCATGGCTTCTGAGTCAACCTATGGATCAAAGAAAAAATAATCTAGAACCACAGTAGCTATATTCTAAAATATATGGTTTTGGGCAGCTAATCATTAAATACCATTAAAATTTCCTAGGGTGTCTCCTGTGGTAATTGGGAGAAGAGGGGAGGAGACAAGCATCCACCAAAAGAACACACACAGAAACACACACAGAATGAAATACAAAAAAAGACATGTCATAAAGGAAAAACATATTATCAGGGCAATTTAAAATTTAAAACTATTCCCTTGAAATCATCAATATAGAAGCAACTTGTGGAAATAGTCTAGTAGTGGCTTGCAAGTGGAGATGCATATGTCACAATGAATTGTGACACTTTTTCTAAAATCCATATGTGGGGCCCCAAATCTACCTTACATAAATACTGTATAATGGAAACCTCGGGGTTAAATTCAAGCATTTCTGTATTTTAAAGCTCCACAGGTAATCATGATATGAACAATAGGTTAAGAATGTTAGTTTAAGGTATAAAGTCAATGCAACACCAAAATTTATTTTTCTCATTCAACCATACATATTAATAATTCAAGTAGCCAGTTATTCTACTTAGTTAATAGGACTCCATATGTGATGGACAGATTCTAGGGTGGCCCCCAATGGCTTTCAATTCCTATTACTTGCTTCTAAACAATAGAACAACACAAAGCTAATGGAATGACACTTGCATGATTGTGTCACATCATGACTATTGCTAACAGGCTTGCTCCAGAGATTCTCATTGTTGGCTTGAAGAAGTTAAGTGCAAATCCTGGAGAAGCCCTCATGGCAAGGAAATGAGGGCAGCAATTACAAACTGCAGGTGATTGCTAGGAACTACAGGTGGCCTCTAAGAAAGAGGGCAGGCTCCATTTTTTTTTTTCAGCAAAAAATTGAAGCTCTTAGCCACAAGGAAATTAAATTAAACTTTCCACAAGGAAAGTTGCATTTTTTAATGTTGTCTTTTATGAATTATACATCTGGTGTCGTCTATACGAAATCTTTGCCTAAGTAAAGATCACACAAAATGTTACCTGTATTTTCTCTATTAGTTTTATAATTTTAGTTTTTATGCATGTCTGTCATTCATTTTGAGGGTTTCTGTTTGTTTTTGTTTTTGTTTTGTTTTGTTTTGTTTTGTTTTGTTTTGCATGATGTGAGGTAAGGATTTAAGTTCATTTTACATCTATGGAATGTGTGTATATTTTTGGACAGCCAGCTCTTCTAGCATTGTGCATTGAGAAGCTGACCCTTTTTCATTGAATTCTTTAGCACATTTTACCCAAAATCTGTTGACCATAAATATACTGGTGTTTTTCTGGATTTCCTATTCTTTTGCATTGATTTATTTGTTTATCCTTATGACAATTTATATACTTTATTAATAAGATATATTTTATACTAAGTTTTGAATTCAGATCATCCTTCAGTTTTGTACTTGTTTTTCAATATTGTTATAGCTCTCCTTTGCTTTTCTAGATAAATGTTATGATCAGCTTGCTAATTTACAAAACAAGAATTTTGACAGGAATTTCATTGAATCTGTAGATCAGTTTGGAAAAAATTGTCATATTATCGATATTTATTCTTATAATCAATGAGCATGATATACTTCTCAATTTAGAGATAATTTCCCTCAGCAATATCTTGTAATTTTCAGTGCATATGTCTTGCACTTCTTTTGTTGAAATTGTTCCTAAATATTTTATTATTTTTATGTTATTGTGAATAAGATTGATTTCTTAATTTCATGTTTGGAAACTTCTTTTGCTAGTAGCTTAATATCCAATTGACATTTTACATTAATCACATCTTGAAACCTTGCTAAAACTTTCTTATAGGTTATTATTTGTTTATTTATATTTTGGAATTAGCTCACATGATTGGATGGGAAGGTTGGCAAGTCTAAAATCTGCAGAATAGGTGGGCAGTTTGAAGACCTAGGAAAGAAATTACATTGCAGTTCAAATCTGGATTGACAGAATTCCCTCTTCCTCAAGGGAATTCAATCTTTTTCTTAATACCTTCAAGTGATTGGATAAGGCCCATCCATATTAAGGAGGTAATCTGCTTTACTCAAAGTCTAGTAATTTAAATATTAATCTCATTTAAAAAATACCTTCACCTCAACATCCAGACTTACTTGACCAAATCTCTGGGTACTGTGGTTTAATCAGGTTCACATATAAAAGCAAATAGCACACCAAAATATATAAAATACAGAATTTTATAGTGATCAATAAATAAATTTGACCATTAACATATCACCATGTTTCCTTTATATCTACTAATCTAGCCATTCCTCTATTTATCCATTAATATATCTTATTTTATGAAGAATTTCAATAAATTTCAGGAATAAGCATATTTTCTTCTAAATTTTTCATCATGAATATCATTAACAATATTTCAATGTTTGTTTACAGTTGTAGATTTGAGGCAAAGTTCACATAAAATGCAAAATATTTAATATACAGTTACTGAGTTGTTACAAATGTATACATCTGTGTGCACACAAATTATACAGAGATATAGAATAGTTCCTTTGCATCCAAAGTTCCCTCTTTCTTTCTACCAGTCTTCCCTCACCCTTATTATATATTTGTATATATTTTTCTGTAGTGGATTATTGTTTTTTTCCTTTCTGTAACTTCATAAATATAGCAGTATATAGTGTATAATCATTTGTATAAAGCTTCTTTTACCCAATATACTGCTTTTGGGATTCATTTATTTATTTTTTTTCTGTTTCAATAGTTTTTAAAAATTGGTGAATAGTATTGTGTTATAGAAATATGCTTCGGGAGCACCTGGGTGGCTGAGTAGGTTAAGCGTCCAGCTTCTGATTTTGGTACAGGTCATGATCTCACAGTTTGTGAGATCAAGCCCCATGTCCAGGTTTGTGCTGACAGCATGGAGCCTGCTTGGAATTTTCTGTCTCCCTCTCTCTCTGCCCCTCCCCTGCTCACTCTCACTCTCTCTCAAAAATAAGTAAATAAGCATTTGAAAAAAAGAAATATGCTTTAATTCATTTATGAATTCACCTTTGATGGATACCTGTGTTGTTTCCAGTTTTTAGGTATTATGAATTAAGTTATTATAAATATGTGCTGTGTGGACATGTGTTTTCATTTATCTGGGATGAGATTAGGAGTGGAATTTATAAGTCATATGTTAGGTAAGTGCTTAATTTTAATAAGAAGCTGGTAAAAAAATTTCCAAAGCCATTATGCTATCTTAGGCTCCCACTATAATGTATAGGATCTGGTTGCTCCAAACCTTCAAAATGTTTGGAATTGACAGTTAACATCAAAGAACAGATCTCCACTAATATATAAAAGGAGGAGTCTCTAAATAAATTAGAAAATGAGATTTAGAAAACTAAAGTACAACGTGTTAATAAAATGGCCTGGAAATTCAACTCTAAAGAATTATGAATGGCTAATCAAAACATGAAAATGTTGCAAATTATTAATACAAAAACTTTAAACTTAGACATTGAAAAGATACAGTCTTTTGGCTATTAAACTGATAATAAATAAAAAGCATAATATTCTGTCTTAGCAGAATTTTTGGTAAATACATATTCAATGTATAGCTTGCAAAATAAATATTGGTAAAATTTTCTGGAGGGCAATATGGTCTATTTATCAACATTTCTAAAAGTACATTTGCTCATTAGGTTTGTAATTCCAAAGCTAAGAGAGAATAGTAAATAAATTATAAAAGAATGTCTGCAAAAATAAATACAAAAAATAATTCTTTAAAGTATTATTTATGATAGTAAATATTTTGAAATAAATAAAATGTATTATGAAAATTTGCTTAATTAAATATATTTTTTATAATTGCTACTGTTAAAAATTGTGTAGTATAATAACATATATGAGTATGGGAAGTATTTAATTGTATATGGTTGTAGAAAGCAGCATTTAACATAGTGATATGTTGTTATATAGACTTATTGTCCTTTCTGTTTTGCTTGAATACATACTTGCTATATTTCCTTATTACAAATCTGAGACTTGTATCTTGTATTATTATTATACATAATGGCAAAGAAGAAAAATTTATATAGACTATTTTTGTTTTAATTTCATCATGAGTATGTATGGCATCCAGTAATGTGTATAGTGGTTAAAAGAAATTATAAATATGTAGCTTAAAAACCCATTTCTGTAGTTTTTTGGTGCCAAACAAAGGTCCTGAATTTTTTCCTGTAAATTAAAGGGGTTTATCTACTCTTTTATTCTAAACCAGTGGCATGTTAAAAAAGACAGGAAGAAGAACTATGAAATTTGCACTATTTCATTTTAGTAAAGTTTAAATCTAGTCACATCAGATTTTTTCTGTGTTTCAGCTATAATGATAAAATGTTTGACCATTTTTTTACATTATGTTTATTTTGGCATTCAAATTGTGCATCAATAAGAATTAACCATGAAAAAAGCCTATCCTTATTTATGTTTTTGTGCAGCATTTTTCTACAGAAATAATGAATTAAAAAGTAGTTTAAAAACACTTTTATATAAAAATATAACCCTTTAAAATTTTTAATTTATTAATGGATTTACAAAGAGAGAAATGGAAAAATAGTTATCTACTCATGATGAAACCATGAACAAATTATTAATATCATGCAAAGGATTATAATCTAATGTTCAACAAAGGATCATTTTTCACTGACCAATCTACTATGAATATTTTGTTTGTACACAAGGAAAGGCCACGGCCACTTGTTACATCCATTTGTGGCAAGCACATTATCACCCAGTGTCTAAAAGTAAATAGCTTCAAGGTATATATTTTTTAAAAGTTTATTTATTTATTTTGAGAGGGAGAGAGAAATAGGGGGGTGCAGAGAGAGGGAGAGAGAGAATCCCAAGAAGGCTCAGCCTGACATGGGGCTTGATCTCACAAACCATGAGATCATTACCTAAGCTGAAATCAAGGGTTGGATGCTTAATCAACTGAGCCATCTGGATGCCCCTAATATATATATTTTTAAGATTGTAAAGAGCCTTAGCCCCCATGGGGTCCTGTGAAGAATTTTGCCTAAGAAAAAGTAGTGTAATCCTTCATAGGCCAACCTAATAAAAAAACAGGCAACATTTAGTCCTTAATATTTTTTCTATCCTTTAACTTTTATAGTCAGTGTTTTTAGAATGCAGAATTTCAATTCAGAAATATTTTTCTTTCGCTTTTTCAATGTCTTATCCTGCAGAGGGCCTATACTGATGTATTCTACATAGTCCCTAATAGGTCACAAGAGGAACCCACTTGCAGGACCAGCTTGATGGCACACATTTCAGTCTTTGTTCACCATCTCGCTCTCTAGTTTTTCACTTTATTTTCTGAAGACTCTTCCCAATAGGCTACCTGCTCCTAAATCCCTGTCTTGACTTCTGTTTTTTGGAATAACCCAGTTAAGATAGGTAGACTAGTTTTTGCCATGATTTTTCAGTATCTTTAAGACATCCAAATGGAAATGTTACACAGACCATTCCATATCTTCTGAAACTAGGCATGAATCAAATCCTTCCTAGAGAGAGAGAGAGAGAGAGAGAGAGAGAGAGAGAGAGAGAGAGAGACTGCACAGAAAAAATAGCTAAGCACCTGACTTTTATGAAATAAAATATATCAAGGTAGATCAAAGAGAATGAGCTGGTAACAGACACAGAGAATGGCTATAGAAATTTATGGAGTAACTCCAAATGAGGAGAAGTTTAGCAAAGAAAAAGCACAGCACATTTTTGTGTCCCTAATGGTTAAATAACGACTAAAAATATCTCTATTGAAATTAAAACACATAAAAGTTACTTATACTAGAATGATGACCAGAAGCCATGCAGCATTGTTTTAGTGGAAAACAGTGAAGACCTACCTTGTAAACAACTGATTCATGAGTGGACAACCTGTTAATTCAATGGGAAAATCAAAGAGTCTATTCATTTATTAGATTCAGAAAAATCTATTTGTTCATAGTTTGATCCTCAGATCCTAACAACAAAGCAACAAAGAATATACTGGGTATTTAACTATAAATAGTTTAACCAAATTGGCACAAGATAGAATAAACTAATCCATGTAAGCACCTAAAACATGATTTATTTGGAGGAAACAGTTATTATTATCTACCTTATTAAGTGCTTATGATATATCCAACTCTATAACAATATTGTAACATCATTTTTTTTAAACCACTCCTTTAGCTACTGAGTTTAGTGAAGTTTAGAGACTAAATAATTTGCTGATGAGCCTAGGACAGAAAAAGAACAGTACATATTTTAAAAAGCTTCTTACCTTGAATTACCTACAAATTTTGTAGCCTAGAAGCCAAAGCGGTTTTTCTCTTTTTTCCTTGGGTCCAATTGCTGGTTTTATTAATGCAAAGGAACTTTGGGGATATTTGTGGGCAAGACTATTAAAAACACAAATATTTTCCAAATTAATTTGTTCTTGTGGCATTTAGCCCTCCTTCTCTCTGAAACCAGTAATTGGGAAATTAGTAATGTATCTTCTTTTCTCATTCCTTTATTTAAAAATTGTTTTAACGTTTATTTTTGAAAAGGAGAGAGAGACAGAGCACAAGCAGGGGAAGGGCAGAAAGAGAGGGAGAAACAGAATCCAAAATAGGCTTCATCCAGGCTCTGCGCTGTCAGCACAAAGTCTGATGCGGGGCTTGAATCCACAAACCATGAGATGACCTAAGCTGAAGCCGGATGCTCAACTGACTGAGCCAACCAAATGTCCCATCTTCATTCTTTCATTTTAAAAATATTTAGGAAAGATTCAAAATTTGTCAGGATTACTTTTATAAGAGAAGAATAGACACATTGGTGGAGGATATCAGATAATGAAAAATAAATTTTCATTCTTTTTTTTTAATGTTTATTTATTTTTGAGAGAGAGAGAAAGAGTGTGAATGGAGGAGGGGCAAAGAAAGAGGGAGACAGAATCCAAAGTAGGCTCCAGACTCTGAGTTGTCAGCATACAGCCTGACGCAGGGCTCGAACTCATGAACCGTGAGATCATCACCTAGGCTGAAGTCAGATGCTTTTTTACCCACTGAGTTACCCAGGTGCCCCAATAGATTTTCATTCTTAGCGCAATGGAATATGAAAGAGGGAAAGAACATAGAAATTATCTTATCTCTACATGCTTATCTTATATGCTGCCTGTTCATTTTGTTAGGTTTGGCTCTTTCTTCCCCTATTTTCACACCTCGCTCTACCTCCACACATGTCTCCTACTCAACTCCGCATGGCCTAACCTTTTTCTTCAACATCAATAATCAGAGACACCATTGATTTAGGACCGATCCCATGGTGGAAATATTGTTTGACTTCAGTTCCACAATCCTCCTGCAAAGTGAGATAACATTCCTAGCTTTATAGATGGGTCAATGATGGCTAGATAGGTAAGTAAATTACACATAAACAGAAGGCCTAGGGTTGCCTGCGTGGCTCAGTCGTTTGAGCGTCTGACTTCGGCTCAGGTCATGATCTCATGGTCTGTGAGTTCGAGCCCTGCATCTGGCTCTGTGCCGATAGCTCTGAGCCTGGAGCCTGCTTCAGATTTTGTGTCTCCCTCTCTCTCTGTCCCTCCCCCACACATGCTCTGTCTCTCTCTACCTCTCAAAAATAAGGAAAACTAATAAAAAAAATTAAAAACATAGAAAACCTAACAGTTAAAATTAAAAATTTCTTTCTCTTCCAAAACCTTGTTTTTCTAAAATACTAGATTATATGATTTTCTACTGGTTTAATGTTTTCAACATTATTTGAAACAAGGTGACTCAGACACATGTTTAGGGAATCATAACTCAAGGGGAGGAACCATAACTCAGATCTGAGGCTAATAGCTAATGTGCCTTAATTTGTTTTCTAACCATAGGCAACACCTTAACCCAGATAAATTCATATTGGATTTGGCAGGCATATCAGGGAGAAATCATGATGCTCAGTCTTTCAACCAGAAGTCTAGCTTTGCTCTGGAGATTGTGATTATACACAGTGGACCATGGTCTCAATTCATGAAAAAGTTCTAATTAGAAAACAGTGGTTCCAGGAGCCTGGGTGGCTTAGCTGGTTAGTATTCAACTCTTGATGTCAGTTCAGGTCATTATCTTGAGGTTCATGAGATAAAGCCCCATATTGGGTTCTGTGCTGCTAGAACGGAGCGTGCTTGGTATTCTCTCTCTCTCTCTCTCTCTCTCTCTCTCTTTCTCCCTCTCTGCCCATTCCCCATGTGTGCTCTCTCTCTCTCTAAATAAATAAATAAATAATAACTTAAAAAATAAACTAAAAATAAACTTAAAAAATGATTTAGGAATAAAGCAGTGGTTCATATGTTCATAGTGTAGATTTTGAAACAAGAATTGGAAACATAGATAAAAGGGTGAGACTGTTTCTTATATAGTGCTGTGTGCTCCTACTTTCAGAGTTATGGCTCTATAGAGTATTTCCTGTGTCTAGTGCAGTATTTGAATGAGGGTCATATCTAACCCTAGTAAGAGATTAATAAATATCCATATAAACATGGAAAAAATTCTGTTTTCCACTCTAGTTACCTACTTATTTATTTATTTATTTATTTATTTATTTATTTATTTATTTACATTTATTTACTATTGAGAGACAGAGAGACACAGAGCATGAGCAGGGACAGGGCAGAGAGAGGGGGAGACACAGAATCCGAAGCAGGCTCCAGGCTCTGAGCTGTCAGCACAGAGCCCGACGTGGGGCTCGAACTCACAAACTGCGAGATCATGACCTGAGCTGAAGTCAGACGCTTAACTGACTGAACCACCCAGGCACCCCTACATATTTAAAATTCAATACATTTTTAGGGTTAAAGATTACAGAAAAAATTGTTAATTTTAATTGAAATTGTTTCTAAGGAGTAGTATTCACTGACACTGAAATTTACATTAAAAGGCTAAGTCACCTAACTCTAAGATGCACAGCAATTTATTGAATTTAGGATTCTCTACTCATGACTCTTTCAATGCCCTGCAACTCTTCTTATTTTAATATTTCTCTCACTTTTTACCTTTTCTTAAATCAACCTTTTTTTCTTTTCCTATAGTAATGTTCTAAATTAAAATCTGAAAATCTTGTGATCCATAACATCACAATAATAAAAAGAATTTGATTTCAGTTATACAGTGCATATATTCCCTGATTGTCAAAGTAGTTCTCACTGCTAGCTATGTTCATTTATAAAGCAGACTATTCAAATGTAGAAGTGAGAAAATTATATTCATAACTAATTTATGGCATCTTTTAGGTAACCTAACAGCTCTTTTTTAATTGGCAAATTGACAGAATTTTAAACATATTTAAATGATTTGCAAAGATTCTCTTAGCTCAAAAAATGAGAATATGCAAAAATATGAACAGGCAGTTTTTCAATGAATAATAAATAGATATATGTTTGCAAATAAACAGGATCAACAAAAGTGAGCCTAAAATGCAGAGTTTCATGTGCAGAGAGGATTTCTCAGGAGAAAGGAAGATAACAATCCAATTAAGGTGTTACTGTATGTAAATGAGCAATTTAAGTTACCATAATAAGGAAGAAATCCAAAAGCAAAATCATGTATTTCTTGTTTTATTTCAAAAAGTCAAATGATAAGTTGTCAAAGGAGTAGTAAGCTTCAGGTGATCAGGAGCTGAAGGGAATCAGTTTGTAAAATATATTTAATGATGGATGGCTTTCGAGTGTTAGCAGAAAGCCATATCATCACTTCACAATTAAAAATTCATTAGAACTTGTGAGACCAGGATAACATTTAGTAAATAGAAGCAGCATGTGAGAAATTTGAATGAGTATAGGGGCTTAATAGAATAATCAGTGCTCTAGTTTACTTCAAAATAACAATTTATAAATATTCATAGTCTTAAAACTAACTGATTGATAAAATTAGAAATCTTGTTCCAAATATTAACATTATCCTATTTATTTCAGTGATGTGCTATAGTATTAGTTAAAACTAAATTGCTTAACTAAAATGGAAGAGAATTTTCAAGTTTAAATGCTATAATCAAGTTGAATATTCAAGTTCAAATTTAAGTTGTACCTCATGTAAGTTAACTTTTTCAGTGTCACTAAACAGGTGTAATCTCTTCCAAACTCTTAATCTACTTATCTATAAATTATGGCATTTATATACATTCAGGCAGTATACCATTAAAGACTAGATAAGCATCAAAAAGTGATTTATGTTTGCAACTCTTAGGACATTGAACAATAGAGTCTTCTGAATGTAACAAAATGTTTTTAAATGTTGAATAAATTATATTCAAGAACAAATAATCTCAGTGAGGAGAATGACACACTGAAAATAAACATTTTATATCTCGTTTTAATAACTTGAGTAGAAGAATTAGAAGCATGCATAGCCAATACATATCTCACCTGTGATTTCTTGGTTTGCACAAAATGTTCAAAAACATTTGAATTTGTTGCTTGTATTTTCTCTCAAGAAACTGGACATAGAAACTAAATTCCAAATTCTTTCTCAAAAAAATCATAAGATTTGGCAACACTCACCCACTTTTCACAGGACAATATGTTAGGCCTGTGTTCAGGCTACCCCTCTTTTATAGAAACAAGGGCCAACTGTTGACCTATTAGCTAATTTCTCTAATTTACCCTACAGTCTTGGACCCCCATCTCTGCTATGGTATTTGTTTACAGAAGGACCAAAACACAACTATTCAAAAATTAGCAGTGATATATTTTACAATGTCTCTTCTTATTTAAATCACATAGTTAGCGTTTAAAAAGTACACATATTAGATTCTTTAAATATTCAAAAAAGTTATATTTAACATACTGCCAAAGAACTGAAGAAAGAGCCATATGCTAGACAAGAATCAAGTGATGTTGTCAATTACTTAGATGCTTTAATAAAGACATAGCATTCATAAGTTTGTACATATTATTTTACTGGAGAAGCAGTGAAAAGTAATCTTTGAAATTTTTGTCTTTGTCCCAGAAGACACCTGTGTGTGTTTACAAAACAAAAGTCTTAATAAACCATAATGTTCCTGATTTTAATAATAATTTTTATCACAAAAAGTACTGTTACACATTCATAAAAAACAGCTCTCAAGTCTATGCTTTTTTAGTGATGGCTTTGCAATCTTTTGAGCAGTTATCTGCAAATTCATTACAATTTGTATGCTCATTTTTCTCAAGTTTATATGAATTTTAGTTACTTTTGAAATGGCATTCATTATGGGGCGCCTGGGTGGCTCAGTTGGTTAAGCGTCCGATTTCAGCTCAGGTCATGATCTCACGGTCCATGAGTTCAAGCCCCGTGTCGGGCTCTGTGCTGACAGCTCAGAGCCTGGAGCCTGCTTTGGATTCTGTGTCTCCCACTCTCTCTGAACCTCCCCCGTTCATGCTCTGTCTCTCTCTGTCTCAAAACTAAATAAACATTAAAAAAAAAAATTTAGAAATGGCATTCATTTACTGGGGGGGGGGGGTTCTCCAAAGTTTTCCTTTATTTTATTTATCCTTTGCATTATATATTATTGTCTCCCAGAAAACCAAGCAGTGTTCCCATTATTCATGAAAACAATCAGCTTACAATTGTACACACTTTATTAATTTCTAAGCAGCAGCACTGTCGTAACATGACTTTAGCTACTTAGCATTTGTGCTGATTATCAAACCAATAATCCCCACCAGCCACTACAATAAACAGGTTATTGACTGGGAGGCACTTTTCTGGAAGCTTTGTGAACCTACTACACTTCTTAGTTACTGGAACTACATTAGCCTAATAGTGAGGAAAGAGAAACAAAAATATCCCCTCAGTTAAATTTTACTCTAGAGGGGGGGAAAAAAAAAAAACAGCCTAAAGAAAATGTGATTAAAAGATTATAAACCAGTGTTCACTGGTGAGTTCTCAAAAAAATTTAAAAAAAAATTTAAAAAATAGTTTACTCATCCTAAAATAAAAAAACAAAACTCAAATTTAAACTAATAGCACACAAATGATAATGATACTAACTGGCAATTACTTGAACCCTGCTCACTTTTGAGATAAAGTGTTTTGTTGTTGTTAATAAGATCTAAATAGGCAAATTAAATATTTGAATAGTTTCTTCCAGACTTCATACAGATTATGTGTTTCATCTGTTAATTCACTCTTTCTATTTGAAGCGTTAGGGACTTGAGAACCAAAACACCACCTGTGGTTCTCTTTTATTCCTGACACATCCTCACTTGCGACTTTAAAGACTGCATTAAAGGGAGGCTCTTAAGGTGAATGTCCTCATTGTCATTCCAGAAAAATAATATGGTATTATCTCCTAGTGATGTGGTTCACATCTTTAATAATGCTAAACCCAACTTATTCCTTTATTTTTTTCGAAGTCTTAAATGCTTAGCAGTGAGATAGAGTAGGAACCTCATATCTGATTGGCATACTTTCTGTTTTGCTGGAGAAATGCAATTTAATTAACCATGGGCATTCTTCATTTATGCTTTACATTACATCCAGCTATCTTGCTGAATATTTTCAAGTATAATCATAATCTCTTAGATAATTATTAATGGGTATTTCTTTCAAAATAAAATAAGCTTATCTTTTAGTTAAGTACTTATAAAATATGAGGGATTTAAAAAGTGCCCCTTATAACACCGAAAACAACTTTTTCTACATTCAGAAAATATTAACATTAATAAATTAAGTATCTTAATTATCTATAAATATTACATCTAAAACTAATAACAACTATAAATTCTATGGCATATTTAGATTTTCCAGTATCTTTTTTAACTCTCTAAATTAAGATTGTGTCAAAAACTGGCTGGAAGGAAAATAAAAATCTGAGTGAATTTTTTGTAATTTTAGACAGAGTAAGACTAACATTTTTCACATTAATATGCATGTGCATAGTATTATTGTGCATTCATTATTATTCATTATTATTATTATTATTATTAATTATTATTGTGCATTCATTATTATTAACCAGTGAACTTTCAGTTAACAAATAAAGTGCCCAAATGTTGCAATTCCCTTAAAAAAATAATTATTAGGAATTTTCTTTCTGAGTTCTCTGGCTTTCAATTCAACACAGGATACAGTGAGCTTTTAAGAAAAGAATTGGTGTAGAAATTAAGAATCATCCTTACGTGTCCTTAAAATCATACATTTATTATTTTAACAATATATTGTATAAGTAATTTAAATCTCACAGAACCAGTTAGAGTTGAGAACCATTGTGAAAAGATAAAAACTTAACCAAATATTTGAAAGTCAGATGCATAACAAAGTTGAAGATATTAATATAGATATGAAAATATTAGAAGGCAAACCAGAACATGAGAGTATGTTAAAAATCTCTTCAGCTATTACTTTCAGAAACTGTTATACTTCCCATTTCAAAGATCTGCTTTCTTAACAGAACCCAACATTTTATGTTTTTTTAACACTAAAATCTCAAGAGGTTGAAATTTTTCTTTAGAATTATAAGAAACATAGGGAGCCTATAAGAATATATGATTTAAAAAGTTATTCTATATAGCAGAAATATATTAATCAAATTATTCTAGGAACTCTTGAAAAATTTCAGCTGAATATTAAATACATACATTTTTTAAATTCTTAATTTTTTTTTTTTTTTTTGAGAGAGAGACAGAAACAGAGCATAAGTGGGGGAGGGGCAGAGACAGAGAGACACAGAATCTGAAGCAGGCTTCAGGTTCTGAGCTTTCAGCACAAAGCTTGACACGGGCTCAAACTCACGATCCGTGAGATCGTGAACTGAGCTAAAGTCAGATGCTTAGCTGACTGAGCCGCCCAGGTGCCCCGTAAATACATACTTTGTTTTTAAGTTTTCATTGTTTTTATTCATTTTATTTATTTTTATGGTCATACATTGTATTTTTTATTTTTTTTAATCCTACAATTTTATTTTATTATTTCTTTTAAGTTTTTATTTAAATTCCTGACACTTAACATACAGTGTAATAGTTTCAGGTGTACACTGTAGTCACACAACACTTCCATACAACTGGGTACTCATCACAAGTGCCGACCTTAGTTCCCATCATCTATTTAACCCATCTCCCCACCCGCCTCCCCTCTGGTAACCATCAGCTTGTTCTCTATAGGTAAGAGTCTGTTTCTTGGTTTGCCTCTCTTTCTTTTTCTTTCTTTCTTTCTTTCTTTTTTTCTTTCTTTCTTTCTTTTCTCCTTTTTTTTTTTACTCCTTTTTTTACGCCTTTGCTCCTTTTGTTTTGTTCTTTAAATTCCACATATGAGTGAAATCATATGGTATTTGTCTTTCTTTAATTGGCTTATTTCACTTAGCATAATAGTGTCTAGCTCCATCCACATCATTGCAAAAGGCAAGATTTCATTCTTCTCTATGGCTGAGTAATATTCTTGTGTGTGTGTGTGTGTGTATGTACACATCATCTTTATCCATTTATCAATTCACTCTCAGTGAACAAAATTAATTCTGCTAAATTTAGTATATGGAGGTGTAAATATTGATTAGTATTGAAATTCCTTTAAAATTAATTATTTGACATGAAAGGACAAAAGGAAGTTAAACATTGAATGAAAAAGTCTCAAAAAAAAAAGCACCTAGAATTTATATTGTTCAAATAGGAAATTACAAGGTCCTATTGGGCAAAGATTTTCAAATTAATATCTATAAAGTCTCTCCAAATTGTCAAATCATGAATCGACCCATTCTTAAAAACAAAAGCTCCATTTAATTATTGCTGTGGCAAGGGAAAAACATGAAGTGTCATCTTTCACCAAAAGAAGACACAGGGTTTTTAGATCTGGGACAAAGGGCACGTTTATATAAAATATAAAAGAAGTTGTGTTTTGATTGGCTGAAAAAAAAAAGAAAAAAACAGGATTGCATGCAAAGGGGATGGTCTTAGGCTTGGGATCAGAATATAAATTCTTGGAAACCATGGAATGAAGATAAATGTGGTTCTCTTGTTCAGTCTCAGGATTTCTTTCCTTTCCTTTCCTCTCCTCCCCTGCCCTCCCTCGCTCCCTTTTTCTCTTTCTTTCTTTCTTTCTTTCTTTCTTTCTTTCTTTCTTTCTCTCGCCTTTATTTGTCTTTCTGTTTTTCTTAAACTTTTAATTTAAATTCCAGTTAGTTAACGTCTAATATAATATTCATTTCAGATGTATAATATAGTGATTCAACACTTCCATACAATGCCTGGTGTTCATCACAAGTGCACTCATTAATCCGCATTACCTATTATAATTATTATTATTATTATTATTATTAACCCATTCCCCCCACCCAACTCCCTTCTGGTAACCTTCAGTTTGTTCTCTATAGTTAAGAATCTTTCTTGGTTTGTCTCTCTCTCTCTTTCTCTCTTTTTCCCCTTTGCTTATTTGTTTTGTTTTCTTAAATTCCACATATGAGTAAAATCATATGGTATTTGCTTTTCTCTGACTGACTGATTTGCTTAGGATAATTGTATCTAGCTCCATCCACATCCTTGCAAATGGCAAGATTTCATTCTGTTTTATGACTGAGGAATAATATACATACCACCTCTTCTTTATCTGTTCAGCAGTCAACAGACACTTCGGCTGTTTTCCTAGTTTGGCTTTTGGAGGTAATGCTGCTATAAACATATCCCTTTGAATTAGTAATTTTGTATTCTTTTGATGAATACTTAGTCCTGCAATTGCTGAATCATAGGGCAGTTCTATTTTTAAGTTTCTGAGGAACCTCTATACTGTTTTCCAGAGTGGCTGTATCAAATTTCATTCCCACCAACAGTGTAAAAGTGTTCCCCTTTCTACACATCTTCACGAACACCGGTTGTTTCTTCTGTTGTTGATTTTAGCCATTCTAACAAGTGTGAGGTGATATCTCATTGTAGTTTTGATTTGTATTTCCTTGATGATGAGTGATGTTGAGCATCTTTTCATGTGTCTTTTGGACATCTGTATGTCTTCTTTGGAAAAATGTCTATTCATGTCTTTTACCCTTTGTAATTGTATTATTTGGGTTTGGGGTGTTAAGTTTTATAACCTTTTTTAATGCTTTTTTGAAAGAAGTTTATTTACTTTTGAGAGAGAGAGAGAGAGAGAGAGCGCCCAGGGGAGGAGCAGAGAGAGAGGTAGAGAGAATCCTAAGCAGGCTCCCCACTGTCAGACCCGAGCTGGATGTGGGGCTCATTCTCAGAGACCCTGAGATCATGACTTGAGCCAAAATCAAGAGTCAGATGCTCAATTTATTGAGCTACCCAGGCACCTCTATAACTTCTTTATATATTTTGGATATTAACCTTTACCAGATATGTCATTTGCAAGTATCTTCTCCCATTTGGAAGGTGTCTTTTAGTTTTGATTGTTTCTTCCCTATGCAGAAGGTTTTGTTTTTAGTTCTTTTTTTTTTTTTTTTTAGTTTTTTTTTTTTGTTTCTTTGTTTTTGTTTTGTTTTGTTCTGTTTTTGGTGAAGTCCCAATAGTTTATTTTTGCTTTTGTTTCCCTTACCTCAGGAGACATGCCTAGTAAGAAGTTGCTACAGCCAATGTCAAAGAGGTTACTGCCTGTGTTCTCCTGTAGTATTTTTATGGTTTCAGGTTTCACATTTAGGTCTCTTATCCATTTTGTATTTTTTTTGTGCATGTGTGTTTGGTATAAGAAAAGTGTTCTTGTTTCATTCTTTTCCAGGTTGCTGTCCAGTTTTCCCAACACCATTTGTTGAAGAGACTATCTTTTCTCATTGGATATTTTTTCCTGTTTTGTTGAAGAATGCTTGAGGAAACTTATGGGTTTCCTATTCTGTTGTATTGACTAAGTGTCTTTTTTAGTGCCAGTACCATACTGTTTTGATCACCACATAATTATTGTGTATATATAATTTGAAGTCAGGAACTGTAATACCTCCAGCTTTGTTTTCCTTTTTCAAGATTGTTTTGACCACTGGGGGTCTTTTGTGGTTCCATACAAACTTTAGGATTGTTTATTCTAGCTCTGTGAAAAAATGCTGTTGGTATTTTGATAGGGATTGCATTAATTGTGTAGACTACTTTGAGTAGTATAGAGATTTCAACAATATTTGTTCTTCCAACTCATGATTATGAAATATCTTTCCATTTCTTTGTGCCCTCTTCAATTTCTTTCATCAGTGTTTTATAGTTTGCAGAGGACGAGATTTTCACCTTTTTGATTAGTTTATTCCTAAGTATCTTAGGTGTTAGTTTGTTTGTTTATTTTTAGTGCAATTGTAAATAGGATTCTTTCCTTAATTTTTTTCTGCTGTTTCAATATTGGTATATAGAAATGCAACAGATTTCTGAACTTTTTCTTTTGTGTCCTGTGATTTTAGTGAATTCATGTATCAGTTCTGTTTTTGGTAAAATTTTTTGGGTTTTCTATTTAGATTCTCGTGTCATCAACAAATAGTGAAAGTTTGACTTCTTCCTTGCCTATCTGGATGCTTTTTATTTATTTTTGTTGTCTGATTACTGTCCTTAGGACTTGAAGTACCATGTTAAATAACAGTGGTGAGAGTGGATATCCCTTTCTTGTTTCTAACTGTAGAGGAAAGTTATCAGTTTTTTCCCATTAAAGATGATATTAGCTGTGGGTGTTCCATTTATGGCCTTTATGATGTTGAGGTATGTTTTCTCTAACCCTACTGTGTGGAAGGTTTTAATCATGAATGGATTTTGTACTTTGTCAAATGCCTTTTCTGCATCTATTGAGAGGATCATATGGTTCTTATCCTTTTTTTGTTTGTTTGTTAATGTGGTGTATCACATTAATTGATTTGTGAATATTGAACCATGCTTGCAACCCAGAATAAATTCCACTTGATTGTGGTGAATGATTTTTTAATGTATTGTTGGATCTGGTTTGCTAGTATTTTATTGAGAACTTTTGCATCCATGTTCATCAGAGATCTTGGCCTGCAGTTCTCTTTTTTTAAGTTTATTTTTGAGACAGAGAGAGAGAGAACAAGCAGGGGAGGGGCAGAGAAAGAGGGAGAGAGAGAATCCCAAGCAGGCTCTGCACTGATAGTGCAGGATTTACTCACACAGACCATGAGATCATGATCTAAGCTGAAATCCAGAGTTGGCTGCTTAACTGACTGAGCCAACCAGGTGCCCCTATAGTCCTCTTTTTCAGTGGAGTCTTAATTTGGTTTTGATATCAGGGTAATTTGGCCCCACAGAATGTATCTGTAAGTTTTCCCTCCTTATCTATTTTCTGGAATAATTTAGGAAAAATAAGTATTAACTCTTCTTTAAATTGTTGGTAGAATTTGGGGTGCCTGGGTGGCTCAGTCAGTTGAGTGTCTGACTTCAGCTCAGGTCATGATCTCACCATCAGTGAGTTCGGCCCTTGTTGGGCTCTGTGCTGACAACTCAGAGCCTGGAGCCTGTTTTTGGATTCTGTGTCTCCCTCTCTCTATGCCCCTGCCCTGCTCATGCTCTGTCTCTCTGTCTCTGAAAAGTGAATAAACCTTAAAAAATTTTTTAATTGTTGGTAGACTTTGTTTGTGAAGCCATATGGCCCTGGACTCTATTTTGTTAGGAGTGTTTTGATTACTGATTCAATTTCTTTGCTGGTTATCCATCCGTTCAAGTTTTGTATTTCTTCCTGTTTCCATTTTGGTAGTTTACATGTTTCTAGAAATTTGTCCATTTCTTACAGGTTGTCCAATTTGTTGGCAAATATTTTTTCATAATCTTCTCTTATAATTGTATTTCTGTGGTGTTGGTTGTTATTTCTCCTCTCTCATTTGTGATTTTATTTCTTTTGGTCTTTTTCTTGTCTTTTTGATAAGTCCAGCAAGAAGTTCATTAGTTTTAATATTTTTTTGAAGAACAAGCTCCTGGATTCATTGATCTATTTCACTGTTTGTTTTTTAGCTTCTATATTATTTATCTTTCCTTTAATCTTTATTATTTCCTTCCTTCTGCTGGCTGTAGGCTTCATATGTTTTTCTTTTTCTGACTTCCTTAGATGTAAAGTTAAGATGTTTATTTGAGATTTTTCTTGCTTCTTGAGTAGGCCTGTATTGCTATGAACTTCCCTGTTAGGAGTGCTTTTGCTGCATCCCACAGGTTTTTGACCATTGTGTTTTCATTTTCATTTGTTTCCATGTGTTTTCTTATTTCCTCTTTGATTTTCAGGTTGACCCATTCATTCTTTAGTAGCATGTTGTTTAACCTCTATGTTTTTGTGGTCTTTCCAAATTTTTTCTTGTGATTGACTTCTATTTTCATGGCACTGTGGTCAGAAAAGATGCATGATATAATTTCAATGTTTTTATAATTTGTTGAAGTCTGTTTTGTGACCTAATATGTAATCTATTCTGGAAAATATTCCATGTGCACTTGAATGTATATTCTGTTTTTTAAAGATAGAATTTTCTGAATATATCTGCTAGATCTATCTGATTCCATGTGTCATTCAAAGCTTGTTTCCTTGTTTATTTTCTGTTTAGATGATCTGCCTACTGATGTAAGTGGGGTGTTAAAGTACCCTACTCTTTGTTATTATACATTAGTTCGTCTATGTTTGCTATTAATTGTTTCATATGTTTGGGTGTTTCATATTGGGTGTGTAAATACTTATAATTGTTCTTTTTTTAATTTTTTTAACGTTTATTTTTATTTTTGAGATAGAGAGAGACAGAGCATCAATGGGGGAGGGTCAGAGATAAGGAGACACGGAATCTGAAACACGCTCCAGGCTCTGACCTGTCAGCACAGAGCCTGATGCGGAGCTCGAACTCACGGACTGCGAGATCATGACCTGAGCTGAAGTCGGCGACTCAACTGACTGAGCACCCAGGCGCCCCAACAATTGTTCTATCTTCTTCTTGGATTGTCCCCTTTATGATTACATAATGCCATTTTTTTGGTCTGTTTGTATAGTCTTTGCTTTAAAGTCTAGTTCATCCTATATAAGTATCACTCCTCTGGATTTCTTTTGACATTGCATGATAAATGTTGCTGCACTCCCTCACTTTTAATCTGCAGATGTCTTTAGGCTTGAAATGAGTCTCTTGTGGGCAAGACTTCATGGTTTATTTTGTTTTGTTTTATTTTATTCTAGAAAGAGAGAGAACACGCATGAGTGGGGGAGAGGGGCAAAGGGAGATAAAGAGAAAATCCCCAGCAGACTCCATGTTCCGCACGGAGCCTAATTCAGAGCTCGACCCCACACCCTTGGGATCATGACCTGACTCAAGATCATGTCTTGTTCTTACTGTGTTTCATTTTTATTGTTTTAGAAAGCTGTAATTTTTAATTTTTTAACTCATGTATAAGTATTCTTTTGTAATAAATAAAGGTGACAAAAATATTGATTTTTTTTAATTAAAATAAAATGTGAAGGTCAACTTTGCTTTAGATTTATAACAGAGATATGAATCAATCTCTGTGGAAAACTGTACTGGCATTAAATAAAACTGCTTATTGTTCCACAATTTTAGTTTTGTTTAAAATCTAAAATATTAAATAACAAGGGAGCACAGAATAACATCTATGGTACAATACTCATGGCACATAATGTGTTTAGATAGTTGTGGATTACTTCAACTTTTGCTACATAATTTTGTTATCTTATCATTTGAAATGTGTATGTTAAAAGTGAATATTTCATGTGTATATTTGCATAAGAAGTGTCCAGGAAAAATAAATGAATATTAGAATTAGTAACATTTATACTTATCATCTATGATTATTTCTAAATAAGTTCCAACACACAAAATAATAAAAATTGAGCTTCTGTAATTTACAATTTAGATGTTATGTCACATTTGTCTTAACACACTGAAACTATAATTGCAAATAATTGAACTTCCAATACACAAGTAAACAAAATTGCTGAACCAAAAGGAAATTAGCATTGATTGCACTTTGAGTAAACTGAACAAATTTGGTAGTTCTGATTTATTAAGGTAGGGACTAGTCCTAAACCCATTAACACAAATATTTAATTAAAGTGTTGCAATTTTTAGCAACAAATGCAAGAAGAGGAAACAACCATAAAAAGACCCTTTTATTTTGGTAATGAAAACCAATATAAAAATTGCAAGAGTAGCACTCTCAAATTAATGCCAGGCAACTAAAAGAAAATTAAACATAAAAATTAGATTTTTATAGATCATAATGAATGTTAGAGAAACTACATGATTACTATATTGATATTTGTTTAGCTTTCACACCTGGAATTAATACTTGGAGTAACAGTGCATAATTTCTTGGAGGAACTCTGTAGAATGGGGATACCATTTCCTGACTTTCTTAGATAATTTAACTGCATCTTTATATGACATTTACCCTGTTAACATGAAGTAAAAATTATATTATGCCCATAGCTACTTAATATTTCCAGCAAAAGAGACTCTATTCATCTGAACAAAGATAATTTACACATATCTCCATATAATTTTGTCTAAACACAACAAAGTTTTGTTGCAATTGTGTTTTATGGTCCTCCATTAATAAGTCATCCCACTAAAAAGATCATTAAGCAAACAAAAATAACATCTGCTTTCATTCTTTAAGTCAATTCTATTTTATGACAAGTGTTTACAAGACAAATCTAGTTCATATTAATTAATTTTATAGGTGAGAAATGTATCCAGCCCGTTACTATATTTCTCATGATATAATTTTTAATGAATTAATCACTCATTTAAACTTCATTGCTTCCAACCTGAATAAAACCACTGAGGCTGTCACCGAGAATAATTCTCACTGAATTTACAAGTGGCCAGTACAAGCCTTCTTAGCAGAACCTATTTTGAATTATCCAAATTGATGAAACCAAAGTGAAGCCAATAAAAGGAATTAAAGAAATTACCCATGTAGTATCCAAGCTAATTAAGACCAATCAGCTATGACTTTGGCTAGAATTCTATTTGTGTCCACATTTTACTTGAATCCAGATTACTATTAACAATGCTTCTGCTGCTATTATTCCTATTCATTTCTAACTTCCTCTTCTTTTTCCTCATCATCCTCTTCCTCCTCCTAGTGTTATTGCTGCTCTATTAGTGCTGTTGCTGCTGGCAGTACTGTAATTCTTGCTACTGCATGGCACAGAAAACAATTCATCTTTACATCACTATCTGCATAGAGTATATTAAGCCTTGGATTGATTACTACTTACTGACTGGCATTTATTATTTATTTAGATTAAATGAGGCATTAATATTCTTTCTTTCTTTCCTTCTTTCTTTGTTTCTTTCTTTTCAGATTATTTATTTTTAGAGAGAAGGAGAGTGTGTGTGAGCGTGGGAGGGACAGAAAGAGAGGGGGAGAGGGAGAGAGGGAGAGAGAGAGAGAGAGAGAGAGAGGAGAGAGAGAGAGACTATCAAGCAGGGACTAGCACTGCTAGAATGAAGTGTGATGCGGGGCTATAAACTGCAAACTGTGAGATCATGACCTGAACTGAAATCAAGAATCGAATGCTTAACCAACTGAGTCACCAAGATGCCCCGATGTTCATTTTATTAATCAAATCTTTGGCAAAATCTTAATATTATATTGGAGATACCTATTTATCCAGACTCCTACATATACATTAAGATCTCATTCTTTAGAGGGCTTACATTATATGTAAACAGTGTTAGCACCTCAACTATAGAAAATTTCTATTTATGGATTTTAATTTATTCAGGGATCAGCTGTATGTGATGGGGGAGGGGCAATATAGTGGTCAACGTATCCAAAATCTGATGCCTTTTTCTGTTAAGAAACATACTATCCATAAATAAAGTAGTAATTTAAGACCAAGGCTAAAAAGAAATTCTATAAAAGTTTTATAAAAAGAAAAAAAGAAAGTAATATTTACTGAGAATATGGTGTATTGAGATTAGCCACACAACTTTCCTAAGAGAGTAAACAGAGTAATTGACACATGATGTTTTACATGCTTTATTGTTTTGGGTTAAGTAACAGTTTATGGAAAAAAAGTCAACTGAAAGCAAATTGAAATCTTTGGCTAGCTTCAATTTTACCCATATTGGAAACAAAACTTTACTGATTCCATGGAAAATAGTACAGGTTTAAAATTTTAATTATTAATCTTACTGACTATAAGAATGACAATAACAAAACCAGTGTTTTGTTATTTATATGACAGTGTTTTTATATGTTATTTATTGTTTTATATGTTATGACAGTGTTATTTATATGACAGTGTTTTGTTATTTATATGTTATTTTTTTTTTGTTTTATTTGCCTTTAAATGGGAATATCTAGACTACAATCTATTTTCCCATAGTAGTTAGGGTGATCTCTAAGAAAATAAATTGGGTCACTTCATTTCATTAAAAATTACATCACATTGCAATGGTATGTTGGTTCTCAAACTGGCCTCTGTACACTGAGGACAAGGAGAACCTGAAGAAAGAGGCAGACCTTTCCAAATTAGTAGGTGGCAGTTTTAATAAGCAAGGGAACTTACATTTGAGATTTGTCTTGGGTGGCTACAAAACAAGATCACTGCACGTACCAGCCAGAATCTTAGAAGTGTATATGAAGACCTTCACTAGGTTCAGTCATATATATCAACCAGATGGTTTCAATAGCACATTGATCGCTCAAGGCTTTGACCTTAAAAATGACTCTCATTATGGGGATAATGGAAAACATATATTCCAAGGAAAGGGGAGAGATGAGGAACATCTGATCACCTAGTTCTAGCTCAGGTTCAATTGGTGGTTACCTCCTTTAATGACCTCCTCCAACATGGTAAGAGAATCCAGACTCTTTATTATGACTTAAAAAAAAAAAATTGCGCAAGTTCTGGCTACAGTCTGTCAAGTTTTATCTACTTTACCCTCCTCATTCTCCCTAAGTTTCGTCCTAGATTTCCTTTGTTTCGTGAACACACATTTTCCTCACTAAGGAAAGTTACATACAGTATGCCCTTTTTCTGGGATGCTTCTTTCATGATAAGGCTTCATCCTTCTATTTCTTCAGTTATGACTCTCAGTTTTTCATGTCACCTTCCAAGAGATTCTCACTGTTTGATATAGATACAAGAGTAAACCTCCCTCTCATTTCTCTCTTACACCTTATTATCATTTTCTTTTAGAGCATTTACCACAATTAACGAGATGTTTTGTTTGTTTAATTTTCTTTTATTATCCATGCCTCACTAGATAGCTTCATGTATACAAGGACCATGTGTGTTTTGTTTGGGCTGTATCCTAGATATTAGCACAGTGTCTTCACTATCCTAGGCATTCAATAGATACTTGTAGAAAGAACAATTAAATGTATGCATTAATTTGTTGGTAACTTGAAAAGCATCAATCCTGAAGCAGGTTTGTAGCAATTAATCCAGAAAATAAATAATCTAATAGAGAATGCATTTTTCTGGTTCATATCTAGTCCTCAGAATCTTCTTTATCTTTCAGAGATCTTATTTAAAAAGAATATTTGGGGTTTTTACTAATCATGACATTTTATGGTCAGCTAAATATGGTATGGCAAGCTAAAAAATCTGGGCTAAGGAGAGATAGTATAAAATATAACTAATAGCACAATATGAAAATATGGAGATAGGAAGATATACACAGGCGAATTTACAATATAGGTCTAAGAAAGAACAAGGTGTCACTACTTGCTATTAAGATCCACAAATTTGACAGGGTGCCTGGGTGGCTCAGTTGGCTAAACATCTGACTCTTAATTTTGGCTCAGGTTTGATCTCATGGTTGTAGATCGAGCCGTGTGTCAGGCTCAGGAAAGGTGTGGAGCCAACTTCGGATTCTCTCTCTCTGTCTCTCTGCCTCTTCCCTGCTTGTGTGGGCAGGTGCACATGCTCTCTCTCAAAATAAATAAACTTTAAGATTATTTTAAAAATTAAAAAAATCCACAAATTTGAGCCTCTGTTACTAGGAAAAAGTAGGTAATTTTGTGCATAGTACAAAGCATAATGGTGATGAACAGGAGTAAATTGGTTGCCTAACCTGAGTATTTCAGGTTGAATTTTGTGTGTGTCTTTTGTTTATTGCCTTTGTTTTGTTTCCTTTTACTCAAGAGCTCTAAGATGTTTTATGTACATTGGGAGACAAGGAAACATATTAAATAAGTACCCTATTTGACAAGAGATTAGAGATGTGTAATAAAGGAGTTATATTAGGGAAATAATCAGTGTATTGTTTGTTGTGAAGCTTAAGCAGCTTAAATAGCCTAAGTGAAGCTCACTGCATGCCTGGTAAGTCACACATATCTCTGAACTGTAAAACATATGCCAGCTCCACAGATTGAGAAAGCAGAAAAATTTAAAAATGTGGCTTTTCACTGAAATAGATGGAGGAAATAATGTCCGTGAAAATGTTCAGAAATCATGGTAGGACACCATCTTGGAAAAAAATCTTTAATGTGAATCTTGTTAGTACTCCCTTTAAAGACAAAACTTATTATAGATGCCAAATCTTTATTACTTTTTAGGCACAGCAGAAAAACTTGAAAAGTGAATCTAAATGTGCTTATACTGGAAATGGATAGTATATAAAGCAAGTGTGGCAACCCATTGTCTAAAGCACCTCAAGGCTACCAAGAGATTTTGAAAAGGATAGGTCACAAATTTTCACCCAGATAGACAGAAAGGGAATGGCCCAAAACAGATTTTGGCTCCCAAAAATGATGTCCTTTCACTCTCAACATTTGTTTCCTTACTAGAGCAAAGATCAAGTATGTTTTTGCTGAAGGAGAGAAAATGTCTTTCCTCAACTAATTCTAACTTCTCTCTCTCTCTCTCTCTCTCTCTCTCTCTCTCTCCAGAAGCAGGAAGACTTATTAAAAATGCTATGTTGTTACCTGCTTGTATTTAGGAAAGTGGTTCTTAACCCTTATTGCACAATAAAATCTTTTGGAGTTCTAGTAAATTATACCAATTCTCAGTCCTCACTTTTCTCCATTAAATCCCTAGAGGGGAATTTTCAGCAAAAGTATTATATTTTTTAAGTGGTTCTAAGGTGTAGCCAGGGTGAGAACTTATATCAGTGTCATCTGGAAAACACACATACATGGAAAACACACACACCTACACATCTTAAGTTTTTATCTCTTTATAAAGATTTATGAATCCAATGGACCTCAAATGCAAACTTCCACTTTATATAAGAAAAAGTTCAGTCTAATGTTCCTGATTAGGAGTTCATTTATTTTATTTTTCTAAATTTTTTTTTTTGAAAGAATGTGAGCCAGGGAGAGGGGCAGTGGGAGAAAGAGAGAGAATCGCAAGCAGGCTCCATGCCCAGAGTGTGCCTCTGACGGTTAAGCCTCTGACTCTTGGTTTTGGTTCAGCTCATGATCTCATGGTTTGTGGGTTCGAGCCCTACGTCAGGTTCTGCACTAGCAGTGTGGAGCCTGCTTGGGATTCTCTCTCTCCTTCTCTCTCTGTCCCTCCCCTACTTGCACTGTCTCTGTTTCTCTCAAAAAAAAAAAAAAAAAAAAAGAGCTAGATCCTTAACTGACTGAGCCATCCAGGTGTCCCCTGATTAGAAGTTTAAATAGTGGTTAAATTAAGTATAACTTAAAAAGGATGGGTTTTACATGACTGCATTTAATAAAAAATAATATTCTCTTTTATATGCACACATTCAAGATATTCTAGGAGGCAGAACAAGCTTTTTTCCACCCTGTTGATCTATATAAATTTTATTGTGTTGGTATCTTAGTTCAGGCTGCAATAACAGAATACCATAGACAGGATGACTTAGGTAAGAGAAACTTATTTCTCTTAAAGAGAAATGAGACTGGGAAGTCCAGGATCAAGGTGCCAATCTCAGATCCAGTGTCTGGTGAAGTTATTCTTTCTGGTTTGCAATTGGCTAACCAGCTTCTAGTTGTGTCCTCAACATGGTGGAGAGCAAGAAAGAGGGAACACAAGCTCTCTGGTCTCCTCTTATAAGGGCACTCATTCATGATGGCCCCACCCTCATGACCTAATAACTTCCCAAAGACTCTACCTCCTAATACCATCAGATTGTAGGCTGCAATTTCAACATAATGATTTTGGGTTAACACAAACATTCAGTCTGTAACAGTTGGCTAAGAAAGTTCTAAATTCTGAGGGGGAAAAAAAGGAGAATCGTACATTCACTCTGAAAATGTAATAGTATGAGATTCTTTAATTAAAAACACATTTTTAATTAATTACTTGAAACTATAAGAAACTTGTTTAAATGATGCTTAAACTATTATACTTTGACACACTAATCACCACATTGTAGAGTACCAAGAATTATTTTAAGTGAATAAAATGATTTTATATTATAGTTTAGTATTGTATAAAATGCTCTAACTAATATATAACTTGATGTATTTAATAAACAAAAATTAAACATTGGCAATAAAATATTTTTACAAATAATGATATTTTTAAATAAGTTATCAAAGCTTGTTTTTAAGATAAAATTACCATAACAAAACACAACCTCAATTTATTTTAACTAGGCTTAGTGTATCCAAAAAGTAATTCTCAAATTAGAAAGAATAAGGTTAACATCTATCAGGAATATTATATTCCTATTTACAGCAAGGTTTTAATAACCTTGATTTTTAAAATCATTCCAACAAAATATAATATTTTTCTATTAGAATTTTAAGTAACTGTTATTTGTAGTACATTTAAATTTTACTCATGACATTATCTTCAATTTAATGACATATTTCTAAATATTTGAGGGTGGAAATTTGTTTTTTTTTAATCCTCTATTAGAGGAATATCAACTGTTTCTAAAAAGCAACTGTCATTTTCATCATATTTACTATGGCAACAAGCCTAGTTATCATGTGTGTACAGTTTATTTTCAGAAGATGTATAATTATTCCTAAAATAAGCATATATATACTTAAAAATTAGCTTTTTAAGTTTGAATTTCTAAAAAAATGGTAGCTCTGAACCATAGAACATACAATCCTTACAACTTCCACTTTTCTTCTTTGACTTTTAATATTTAGCACTTCTGACATGAAGAATTTTATAACAGATTTTACTTATTGGAATAAAACAAAAACTTCATATGCTCACCCTCTAACTTTCTTCTCTTGTCCTTGGTAGAAAGAAGGAGGTTAATTATGATTGCCAGGGCACAACAGTCCCTTGAATACTCAAAGACGTAAATGCTTCCAAATTACATTTTTATCTTGATTGTAACCACCTGACACAATGGTGGCACAACCCCCCCCCCCCCCCCCCCCACTGAGTTGTTGGTGTTTTTAGTATAATCAGTACACAAACACATACTGCCTACTACCGGTCTTGGCATTAAGGTTATATGAATTTGCTCCTCTACTTTTGATTTCCCAACTGGATAACAGTCCTCAGTTAATGGAGCTATTTTAAACACCAAAGGCAGAGTTATGGGAATGTCATAAATTGTTTTCTCACTCTGGGGAAACAGAGGTGTATAGTTTGGTATAGGTGAATTCTAATTTTTCCAAGTGAAAAACCAGCAAGATAAACATAACTATCCTTTACTAATTTGGACTGTTTATTGTATTGTATTGTATTGTATTGTATTGTATTGTATTGTATTTTTAATTTTACAGAGTTAACATACAGTGCAACATTGGTTTCAGGAGTAGAATTCAGTGATTCATCACTTACATACAGCACCAAATGATCATCACAAGTGCCCTCTGTAATACCCATTACTCAACTAGTCCTCCTACCCACCTCCCTCCATTAACCCTCAGTTTGTTCGCTAGTGTTAAGAGTCTCTTATGGTTTGTTTCCCTCACTTCTCTCCCCTCCACACCTTCCCCTAAGTTCATATGTTTTGTTTCTTAAATTCCACATATGGGTGAAATCATATGGTATTTGTCATAATACACTCTAGCTACATCCACGTCATCCTGCAAATGGCAGGATTTCATTCTTTTTGATGGCTGGGTAATATTCCATTATATATATATATATATGTGTGTATATATATATATATATATATATATATACACACATATAAATATATATATATACACACCACATATTCTTTATCTATTCATTAGTCATTGGAGATTTGGGCTCTCTTTATAGTTTTGCTATTGTTGATAATGTTTCTATAAACATTGGGGTACATGTGCCCCTTCCAATCTGTCTTTGTGTATACTTTGGGTAAATACCTAATAGTGCAGTTGTATGAAATAACTTTGTTGGATGGTTATGCCAAAAAACCTTTTTTTACTCAGCCTTACCAAATGCCCATCTAAGCTGTTAAAACTTAGCAGTGAGAAAAAAACAAAACAAAACTAACATACATAAACACAGAAAAACCAAATGCTCACTCTTTTCTGCTGGATATGTTTATAACAAGACAGTAATCAGACTGAAAACATGGAGGGAATAGTGCTGGCTTGCTTAGGAGGGTAAAGGAGAGAGAGATCAATTTTCAAAAAATGAAAGGACTTTGATAACTGAAGAGGAAGCACAAGACAGTCCTTGAAAAGAAATAATGAACATTAAATTGTGAGCTGGATGCACAAAGATGTAAGGTATAAATACAAATTCTTAATTTCGGATTGACCCAGAGCTTGGTTCTTATTCCTATTTTCTATACAAACTCAATTGCTTGGTGATCTATCCAGTATTGGGCAGTAAGTACATCTCTGGGCCCATGATTCCCAGACTTCTCAATTCCAGACTTAATTATCCAATGGCTTCCTCTGGACATCTACTTGTTATTCTAGGTGACATCTCAAATGTAACATGTTAAATTGGCTCCCCTCACATTCTTTCCCATCTCAGTGGATGACAATTCCATCCCTTCATTTGCTCAGCATAAAAACTTTTATATCATTATTTGCATTTTCTTTTTTCTCAAGCCCAACAATGAATCTGTAAGAATATCCTTAGACTTTTCTCTTCCTCGTATCTTTCTCTACTTTCTCAGTATCCTCCTAACACCCCTTCAATCATCTACAACATTTTCCTTTTATTTTTTTATTTTTTTAATGTTTCTTTACTTTTGAGGGGGGGGGGCAGATCATGAGCGGGGGAGGGGCAGAGAGAGAGGGAGACACAGAAACCAAAGCAGGCTCCAGGCTCCAAGATGTCAGCACAGAGCTCAATGAGGGCCTCAAACTCACGAACTGCAAGATCACGACCTGAGCCAAAGTCGGGCACTTAACTGACTGAGCCACCCTGGAGCCCTAACATTTTTCTTTTCTTAAGAGAATCCCACTGAAGGAAAATTTCAATTTCCCTCGAATGAAAATAAGCCTAAAAATAATGCTGTGCAAACAGAATTTAAATCATGATCTCAGGCTGGATTTCATTCCATTGCAAAGATTTTCCTAAAATTAGGAAGACAGAATTAAATTCACAACTGACTTCAGAATTGTATTGGATATGTATTACCTAGGACTGCATGATCTTTATCACTTAGTTCATCTATTGAGTCATCAGATGAGAAACACTGGATAAATAGTGATAACTAGGTAGATCATATTAGTATGACATAAAGTAATCAGTGCTCTATAATATTCAAGAATAGCTAGATATGGAAATAACAGTTGATAATAGCTTAAGAGGCTATTCATGAAACTTTCTCCCAATATCATATTGGGCAAAAATGTAAATGAAGTTCAGTAAAAAAGAAAAAAAAGGAGTCTAGTGTCAACAACAACAGAAATAGATTTCCAGGTTTAATGAAGTTTTGTCAACTGATTAAGATGCAATATAAGAAGTTTAACAAGGAAAAATTAGATGTAAAGTCAGTGATTTAGAGGAAATAAAGTATATGCATTAACACATAGAATTAATCCTAGAAAAGAAATAATCAAAAAGAGTATTAAATTCAATTAAGTAAGTACTCTTTCTCAGTATTAAAAATTAAGCAATAGCTACTGGTCCTAAACCTGCTCCTTAAAGACTAACAAAATTAATTGCTTCTGCAGCTAGACCTTGGTCTCATAGACCCAATTGGAGTAATAGCCCCCTAAACCTAGGTAGGATAATAGAGGCAAAAGCATTAAAAGTCTGAATTGTCATCTCTAACTATTGACTAAGTTACCTCAGTATTCTATTAAGATAGAACTCAAAGAATGCCTCAGGCACACACAAATAACTTTTTGCAGAAAATAGTATCCATTATACTGGCTTTTGCAGTACTTTGTCCTCTGGTTAAGGGCCTAATGGTTGAGAGTATAGTTGAGAATATTTCAATTGGCTATCAGCAAAATAATCATATGTTGTTTGCTAATGGTTTGCAATCTCACTATATCCTATTTAGTGCCACCTGAAGCAAAACTTTGCACTTTGACAGGACACTCAGATGTAGAGTTGATGACAACTGCCAGTATTATTCAAATTCACATATCAGTACCAAATACTTTTTGGACACTAATGCATCAAGATTTTCCTAAATCCCCATGTTTGATCTGAATATTTGAGTCTCCCCCAAATTTGTGATGAAATCTAATGCCCAATGTGATGGTATTAGGAGGTGGAGCCTTTGGGAGGTGTGTAGGTCATGAAAATGGAAATCCCTTGCCCCTTGCACCTTGTTGGGACACAGCAAGAAGGCACCATCTATAAATAAGAAAGTGGGCCCTCACTGGACACTAAATCTGCCAGTTCCTTCATCTTAGACTTCCAAACTTCAGAACTGTAAACAATAGTTCTGTTTAATTTTCTTTAAAATAATTTCAGTTTTAGGGGGCCTGTATGGCTCAGTCAGTTAAGCATCCAACTCTTGATCTCGGCTCTGGTCATGATCTCACAGTTCATGAGTTCAAGTCCCACATCAGGCTCTGCACAGACATTGCAGAGCATGCTTGGGATTCTGCCTCTCTCTTTCAAAATAAATACATAAAGTTAAAATATAATAAAAATATCATTTAAAAATTATTTCATTTTTTTAAATTAAACAAACGAAAAATAGAACAGTTCACCCATTTCTCCCACCCTCCTTTTGGCAATCACCAGTCTGTTCTCTGTATCTGTGCGGCTGTTTTTTCTTTTAGATTCCACATATGATTATCATACGATATTTGTCTTCTCTGTCTTATTTCACTTATCATAATGAATTTATCATAAGGTGCATTCATGCTGCAAACGGCAAGATTTCATTCTTTTTTGTGGCTGAATAATATTCCATTGTACAGGCATACCTAATTTTATTGTGCTTCATTTTATTGCACTTTGCAGACACTGAAGTTTTAACGAGTTGAAGGTGTGTGGCATCCCCATATCAAGCAATTCTATTGGCACATTTTTTTTCCCAACAGTATTAGCTCACTTCATATCTCTGTGTCACATTTTGTTAATTCTCAAAATATTTCTCAAGATATTTCTCAATAATTTCTCAAAATATTTCAAACTTTTTCATTATTATTACATGTGTTATGCTGATCTGTGATCAGTGATTATGGCTTGATGAAAGTTCAGATAATAGCATTTTTAGCCAGAAAATATTTTTATAAATTGAGGTATATACATTGTTGTTTTTAGGTATGCTATTTCATGCTAATAGACTGCAGTATAGTGTACACATAACTTTTATATGCACTGGGAAACCAAAAAAATTCATCTGACTTCCTTTTTGTAATAACTTTATTGTAAAAACTTTATTGCAGTGGTATGGGGCTGAGTCTAACATTTTCAGGGTATGCCTGTATATATATACCACAATTTCTTTACCCATTCATCCATCAATAAACTCTTAGGTTGTTCCCAACTGTAACAACTGTAAACAATGCTGCAATAACCATAAGAATGCAGATATCTTTTTGAGTTAGTGTTTTTGTTTTCTTTCCGTACATAGCCAGAATTAGAATAGCTGGATCATGGGGGTAATTCTATTGTTAAGTTTTAATACTATTTCCACAGTGGCTGCACCAAATTACATTCCTTCTAACAGTGCATGAGGGTTCCCTTTACTCCACATCCTTACCAACACTTGTTATTTCTTGTCTCTGTGACCATAGCCATTTAATAGGTGTGAGGTGATATCTCATTGTGGTTTTGATTTGCATTTCCCTGATGATTAATGATATAAAGCATCTTTTAATGTCCCTGTTGGCCAGCTGCATGTCTTCTCTGGAAAAAATGTCTATTCAGATCTGTCCATTTTTTAAGCAGATGTTTAGTTTTTGCTACTGAATTGTATGAGTTGTTTATATATTTTGTATATGAACTCCTTATCAAATATATAATTTGTAAATATTTTCCGCCATTTAGGAGACTGCCTTTCCAATGTTATTGATGGTGTCCTTTGTTGTGAAGAACTGTTTTAGCTGGATGCAGTCTCACTTCTTTATTTTTGCTTTTGTTGCTTTTGTTTTTGTTGTCATATTAAAAAAAATCATCATTAAGACTATGCCAAGGAGCTTATTACCACTTATGTTTTCTTCTAGTAGTTTTATGGTTTCAGGTCTTATGTTCAAGTCTTTAGTCCATTTTAAGGGAACTTTTGTATATAGTGTAAGATAGTGATTTTGTTTCATTCTTTTGTATGCAGCTGTCCAATTTTCCCAAAACCATTCATTAAGAGACTGTCCTTTCCTTATTGTATATTCTTGGCTCCTTTGCTGTGTATTAATTGTTCACTTTTGTGTGGGTTTATTTTGGGGTAATCTATTCTGTTCCATTGATCTAGGTGTCAGTTTTTATGCCAATACTCCCCTGTTTTAATTACTATAGCTTTGTAATATAATTTGAAATAAAAGAGAGTGATTCTTCCAACTTTGCTTTTCTTTCTGTACATTGTTTCGGTTATTCAGGGTCTTTTATGGTTCTATACAAATGTTAGGATTGCTTGCTCTATTTCTGGGACAAATGCCATCCGAATTTTGATAAGAATTGCATTGAATCCATAGATTTCTTTGTGTAGTATTGACATTTTAACAAAATTACTTCTTCCATTCTATGAGCATGAAATGTCCAACTATTTGTATCATCTTCAATATCTTTCATTAATGCCTTATATACTTCAATATACAAATTAAAAAAAATGTATTCTTAGGTATTCTATTCTTTTTATGCAATTGTAAATGAGGTTTTTTGCTTAATTTTGATTTATGATAGTTAATTGTTAGTGTATAGAAATGCAATTAATTTTTTTATTGACTTCATATCCTAGAACTTAACTGAATTCATTTATTAGTTTTAATAGTTTTTTGATGGAGTCGGAGGGGTTTTACCTGTAATATGTCATCTGCAAATAGGGACAGTTTCACTTCTTCCTTTCCATTCTGGATGACTTTAATTCTTTTTCTTGTCTAAGGGTTCCCAATATTATGTTGAATAAAAATGGCCAGAGTCGGCATCCTTGTCTTGCTTCTGAAAAAGATTTCCACTTTGCATCACTGAATATTACCTTAGCTGTGAGTTTGTCATTTGTGGCCTTTATTACGTAGAGGTACATTCCATCTATACCTGCTTTTTGAGAGTTTTTATGATAAATGGATGTTGAGTTTTGTCAAGGCTTCTTTGAATCTATTGAGACCATATGATTCTGTTTTTCATTGTGTTAATGTAGTGTATCACATGAACTGCCACGGATGTCAAAACATCCTTGCATCCATGGAATAAGTCCCACTTGACCATGCTGTATAATGCTTTTAATGCATTGCTGAATTTGATTTGCTAATATTTATTGAGAACTTTTGCATCTATTTTCATCAGGGATATTGGCCTGTAATTCTTTTCTTGTGACTTTCTTGTCTGGTTTTGGTATCAGGGTAATGTTGGCCTCATTAAATGAGTTTGGAGAAGGTGCCTTCTCTCCTATTTTTAAAAAAGTTTTAGAATGATTGGTATTAATTCTTTGAATGTTTAGTACAATTCACCAGGGAAGTTTTCTGTTCATAACATTTTATATTTAGAGGCTTTTGATTACTGATTCAATCTCCTTTCTAGTAATAAATCTGTTCAGATTACCTATTTCATCATGATTCAGTGTTGGGAATTGTATGTTTCTAGGAAAGTATCCATTTCTTTTAGGTTGTCTAGTTTGTTTAATATAATTGATGAAAGTAGTCACTTAAGATTCTTGTATCAATTGTAACATCTCCTCTTTCATTTCTGATTATATTTGAGTCCTCTCTTATTGTGAGTCTAACTAAAGGTTTTTCAATTTCATTTTCAAAGAACCAACTCTTAGTTTCTTTGATTGTTTCTTATTTTCTTCTTATTTTCTATTGTGTTTATTAATGCTCTAATCTTTTGTGTTTCCTTTTTTCTTCTAAGTTGGGGTTTTGATCCTTTTTTTCTAGTTCCTTCAGATGTAATATTAGGTTGTTTATTTGCTTTTTTTTTTTTTGAGGTAGGAATTTTTTGCTATAATCTTTCCTCTTAGAACTGCTTTAGCTCCATCTCATTAATTCTAGTATGTTACATTTCCATTTTTGTATCTCAAGTACTTTTTATTTTTTATTTCTTCTTTGACCCATTGATTTTTCAATGGCATGTTATTGGACTTCCACATATTGTCAATTTTCTAATTTTTTTCATGTAATTAATTTCTAGTTGTATGCCACTGTGGTTTCAAAAGATGCTTGAAATAATTTCAATCCTCTTATATTTATTAAGACTTGTTAAGTGGCCAAATATATAATCTCTCTTGGAAAATATTCCATGTGTCCCTGTAAAGAATGTGTATTCTGTTGCTTTTGCATGGAATGTTCTGTAAATATCTGTTAAGTCCATCTGATCTAATGTCTCATTTAAAGCCAATGTCTCATTGATTTTCTGTCTGGATGATCTATCCATTGATGTAAGTGGGCTATTAAAATTCCCTTGTATTCTTGTAATGCTGTTTGGTTCTCTCTTTAGTAGTTAGTATTTCCTTTATATATTTAGGCACACGTATGCTGGGTGAATAAATATTTACAAATGTTAAATCTTCTTGTTGGAATAACCCTTTAACCATATGTAACACCCTTCTTTGTCTCTCATTACAGTTTATTTTAAAATCAACCTGTCTTATACAAGACTAGAAACTCCAGTTTTCTTTTTATTTCCATTTACATGAAATATCTTTTTCCATGCTTTCACCTTCAGTCTGTGTATGTCCTCACATCTAAAGTTAGTCTCTTGTAGGCAGTTTATAGATGGGTCTTTCTTTTTTTTTTTTTTTTTTAATCCACTCAATCACTATATGTTGTTTGAATGGAGAATTTGGTCCATTTACATTTAAAATAATTATGGATAGATATGTGCTTATTGCCATTTGGTTAATTATTTTAGAACTGTTTTTGTTGTTCTTTGTTTCTTTCTTTTTCTTTTGCTCTCTTCCTTTGTGGTTTGATTATCTCTTTAGTGTTAAACTTGTATATCTTTCTCTTTATCTTTTGTGTATTTACTGATTTATTTTTTCTTTGTGATTACCATAAGGTTTGCATATAACAATGTATATCTGTAACAGCCTATTTTAAGTTGATAACAACTTAAGTTTGATCCCATTGTAAATTCAACATAATTATTCCTCCCCATTGACAATGTTTGTTTCTGATGTTACATTTTACATGTTTTTATCATGGGTATCCCTTAATGATGTCAATTATAGCTTTTTTTTTTTTTTTTGCTAGTTTTGTCTTTTAACCTTTCTAATAGCTGTGTGAGTGATTAATCCACTACCTTTATTGCATACTTACCTTTTCATTGAGATTTATTCTTTCATGTGTGTTCTTGTTACTAATTAGCACCCTTTCTTTTCAGCTTAGATTCCTTAACACATATTGTAAGCCTGGTTTAGTACTGATAAACTCCTTTAGCTTTTGCTTGTCTGAAAAACCCTTTATCTCACCTTCACTGATGTTAATGGGTAGAGTAGTCTTGGTAGGAAGTTTTTTCTTTCAGTATTGTCAATATGTTGTGCTATTTATTCCCTTCTGACCTACAAATCTTCAATCTTATGCGAGTGTCCTTGTATTTCTCTTGCTACTTTTAGTATTTTCTTATTGTCTTTAACTTTTGACATTTTAATTGTAATGCAATTTGTTGTAGGTTTCTTTGGGTTCCTTATATTTGGAACTCTCTGGGTTTCCTGGATTCATAATTTTTTTTAAATGAGCTACAAGGTCTCTGGAATTTTGTTATGGCAAACTGAGTCGGCTAAGATATCCCAATATATTTTTTCTAAAATTTAAATCGGAAGAGTAAAAAAAAAAAGTTTTCTTGTAGATCTATATCAATTTAATATGGAGCCACTAATTTTTTAAACTTTTCTCACCTATGGGGTTTTAACAATGACTAGAAGCTGCTTTTAATTTTTTGTTAATATATTACTTGCTTTTAAAAGATTAATAATGAATATATGGTCTCCAAGAAAGACTTAAAGTTTTACATAACTTCCACAACACTGGCCATAAACTGTCTGTGGAAAGAAGGGTCTTATCAAAACAAGGTTAAATATTAGAGGACTATCCATTAACTATTAAATATTAGAGGAATATCTTAAAAATATTATTAGGAATAACTGGCTATTACAGATAATGGATCACATATTCTAAACTGCAAGCCAGACATGTCAAAAGAAAAGTGAAAGGATACAAAGAAAAAAAAATCATGCAATGGGAGAAATAACAGCAAACACTACAGAAATGCAATTATAAGAGAATATCATTAAAAACTATATTCCCAGAAATTGGACAACCTGGAAGAAATGAATAAATTCCTAGAAACATATAAACAACCAAAACGGAAACAGGAAGAAACAGAAAACTTGAGCAGACTAATAATCAGCAAAGAAATTGAATTAGTAATAATAATTAAAAAAAAAATCCCAACAACAAAAAAAAACATCCAGAGCCAGATGGCTTCACAGGAAAACTTTATAAACTATTCCAAAAAAATATAACAGATAGGGAAAACTTCCATTTTCATTCTATGAGGCCAGCATTACCCTGATACCAAAACCACATGAAGACTCTACTAAAAAAGAGAACTATAGGCCAAACAATATCCATGATGAACATGGATGCAAAAATTCTCAATAATACACTAGCAAACTGAATCCAATGATACATTTAAAAAATCATTTACCATGATCAAGTGGGATTTATTCCTGGGTTGCAAGTGTGGTTCAATATTGGCAAATCAATCAATGTGATACACTGCCTTAATAAAAGAGAGAATAAGAACCATTATGATACTCTCAATAGATGCTGAAAAGGCATTTGACAAAGTACAACATCCACTAATGATTAAAAACTCTCAACAAATTAGGTTTAGAAGGAATAGACCTCAACATAATGAAGATCATAGATGAAAAGCATGGAGCTAATATCATCCTCAGTGGGGAAAAACTGACAACAAAAAAGAAATAAAAGTATCCAAGTGGGCAAGGAAGAAGTCAAAGTTTCACTATTTGAAGATGACATGATATTCACCCAAAGGTTCCACCAAATAACAAAAGAACTGATAAATAAATTAAGTAAATTTTTAGGATACAAATCAATGTATAGAAATCTATGCATTTAATATGCAGCAGAATTAAGCAGCAGAAAGAGAAGTAATAGTGGAGCAGCAGAAAGAGAAATTAAGGAATTCCATCAGTAACTGTACCAAAATCAATAAGGTACCTAGGAATAAACCCAACAAAACAGATAAAAGACCCATACTCTGAAAACTATAAAACACTGATGAAAGAAATTGAAGAGGACATAAAAAAATGGAAAGGTATTTCATGCTCATGGATTGGAAGAATAAATATTGTTAAAGTGTCTATACTAGCAAAAGCAGTATACATATTTAATGCAACTCCTATCAAATCCCACCAGCATTTTTTACAGAGGTAGAACAAAACCTAAATTTGTATGGAACCACAAAACATCCAATATAGCCAGGAAACCTTGAAAAAGAAAAAAAAAGAAAAAAAAAAAAAAGGCTGGAGGCATCACAATGCCGGACTCCAAGTTATATTACTTGGTACTGGCACAAAAACAGACACAGATCAAGAACAGAAGAGAAAACTCAGAAATGAATCCACAACTGTATGGTCAATTGATCTTTGAAAGAAGCAGTATAAAATATGCAATGGGAAAGACATTCTCCTCAACAAAGTGTGTTTGGAAAACTGAAAAGCTACATGCAAAAGAATGAAACTGGACCACTTTCTTACACGAAACACAAAAATAAACTCAAAATGGATTAAAGACTCTTAACGGTGAGACTTGAAACCATAAAAATGCTACAAGACAACAAAGGCAGTAATCTCTTTGACATTAGCTGTAGCAACTTCTTACTAGATGTGTCGTCTGAGGCAAGGTAAACAAAAGCAAAAATGAACTATTGGGACTTTATCAAAATAAAAAGAAGTGAGATCATACCATGCATATTGTCAGATCACAATGCTATGAAACTTGAAATCAACCACAAGAAAAAGTTTGGAAAATCTCCAAATGCATGGAGGTTAAAGAACATCCTACTAAAGAATGAGTAAATCAACCAGGCAATTAAAGAAGAAATTAAAACATATATGGAAGCAAATGAAAATAAAAACACAACAGTCCAAACTCTTTGGGATACAGCGAAGGCAGTCCTAAGGGGAAAATACATTGCAATCCAAGCCTATCTCAAGAAACAAGAAAAACCCCAAATACAAAATCTAACAGCACACCGAAAGGAACTAGAAGCAGAACAGCAAAGAAACCCCAAGGCCAGCAGAAGAAGAGAAATAATAAAGTTTAGATCAGAAATAAAGAACACAGAATTAAAACAACAACAACAACAACAACAAAAAAAAGTAGAACAAATCAATGAATCTAAGAGTTGATTTTTTGAAAAAATAAACAAAATTGATAGCCCCCTAGCCAGACTTCTAAAAAGGAAAGAGAACCCAAATAGATAAAATCACAAATGGAAAAGGACAGATCACAACCAACACTACAGTGAAACAAGCAAACAATTATTAAAGAATACTATGAAAAATTATATGCCAAGAAATTGGAAAACTTGGAAGAAATGGACAAATGCCTAGGTACCCACACACTACCAAAACACAGGAAGAAATAGGAAATTTGAACAGACCCATAATCAGAGAAGAAATTGAATGTTATCAAAAATCTCCCAACAAATAAGAGTCCTGGACCAGATGACTTCCCTGGGGAATTCTACCAGACATTTAAAGCAGAGTTAATATCTATCCTTCTCAAGCTGTTCCAAAAAACAGAAATGTAAGGAAGGCTCCTGGATGCATTCTATGTAGACAGCATACCCGTGATTACCAAACCAGACAGAGGCCCCACAAAAAAGGAGAATTACAGGACAATATCCCTGATGAAAATGGATGCAAAAATTCTCAACAAGATACCAGCAAATCGAATTCAACAGTATATTAAAAAAACTATTCACCACGATCAAGTGTGATTCATTCCAGAGCTGCAGGACTGGTTCAATATTGGCAAATCAATCAATGTGATACATCACATTAATAGAAGAAAGGATAAGCACCATACAATCCTGTCAGTAGATGCAGAAAAAGCATTTGACAAAATACAGCACCCTTTTGTTTTTAATTTGTTTTTAATTTTATTTTTTATTTTTTTAAGTTTACATCCAACACCCTTTCTTAATAGAAACCCTCAAGAAAGTCGAGATAGAAGGAACATACTTTAACATCATAAACACCATATATGAAAAGCCCACATCTAATATCATCATCAACGGGGAAAAACTGATAGCTTTTCTCCTGAGATTAGGAACACGACAGGGATGTCTACTCTCACCACGGTTGTTTAACATAGTGTTGGAAGTCCTAGCCTCAGGAATCAGACAACAAAATGAAATCAAAGGCATCCAAATTGGCAAGGAAGAACTTTCACTTTTCACAGATGACATGATACTCCACATGGAAAACCCGAAAGACTGCTAGAACAGATACATGAATTCAACAAAGTTGCAGGATACAAAATCAATGTACAGAAATCAGTTGTATATCTATATATGAATAATGAAGCAACAGAAAGAGAAAGCAAGAAATCGATCCCATTTACAATTGCACCAACAACCATAAAATACCTAGGAATAAACCTAACAAAAGATATAAAAGATCTGTATTTGAAAACTATAGAGAAATTACAAAAAAAAATTGAAGTCACAAAGAAATGGAAAAACATTCCAGGAAAGCAACATGCAGAAGAATGAAACTAGACCACTTTCCTACACCATACACAAAAAAAATAAACACAAAATGGATGAAAAATCTAAGTGTCAGACAGGAAACCATCAAAACCCTAGAGGAGAAAACAGGCAACGACTTCTTTGACCTCAGCGGCAGCAACTTCTTGCTCAATACATCTCTGAATGCAAGGGAAATAAAAGCAAAAATGAACTACTGGGATGTCATCAAGACAAAAACTTCTGTACTGCAAAGGAAACAATTAACAAAACTAAAAGGCAACTGATGGAATGAGAGAAGATATTTGGAAATGACATATTGGATAAAGGGTTAATATCAAAAATATATAAAGAACTTACCAAACTCAACGCCCAAAAAACAAATGATCCAGTGAAGAAATGGGTAGAAGACATGAATAGACACTTTTCCAAAGAAGACATCCAGATGGCCAGCAGACACATGAAAAGATGCTCAATGTCACTCATCATCAGGGAAATACAAATCAAAACCACACTGAGATACCACCTCACATTTCAGAGTGGCTAAAATTAACAACTCAGGAAACAACAGATGCTGTGAGGATGTGGGTAAAAGGGAAGCCTCTTGTTGGTGGGAATGCAAACTTGTGCAGCCACTCAGAAAAACAGTGTGGAGGTTCCTCACAAAACTAAAAATAGCGGGGCGCCTGGGTGGCTCAGTCAGTTAAGCGTCCGACTTGGTTCAGGTCATGATACCACGCTCCGTGAGTTCGAGCCCCATGTTGGGCTCTGTGCTGACAGCTCAGAGCCTGGAGCCTGCTTCGGATTCTGTGTCTCCCTCTCTCTCTGACCCCCCCACCCCCCGTTCATGCTTTGTCTCTCTCTGTGTCAAAAATAAATAAACATTAAAAAATTAAAAAAAAAACTAAAAATATAACTTCCCTACAACCCGGCAACGGCACTACTAGGAATTTATCCAAAGGATACAGGAGTGCTGATTCATAGGGGTACATGTACCCCAATGTTTATAGCAGCACCTTCAACAATAGCCAAGTTATGGAAAGAGCCAAAATGTCCGTCAATGATAAATGGATAAAGAACATATGGTTTCTATATACAATAGAATACTACTTGGCAATGAGAAAGAATGAGATCCTGCCATTTGCAACGACATGGATGGAACTGGAGGGTATTATGCAAAGTGAAATAAGTCAGTCAGAGAAAGATATCATATGTTTTCACTCATATGTGGAACTTGATAAACTTAACAGAAGACCATGGGGGAAGGATAAGGGAAAAATAGTTTCAAACAGAGAGGAAGGCAAAGAGAGCCTTAAATACAGAGAACAAACTGAGGGTTGATGTGGGGGGTGTAAGGGAGAGAGGAAAATGGATGATGGGCATTGAGGAGGGCACTTATTGGGATGAGCACTGGGTGTTGTATGTAAGCAATGGATCACGAGAATCTACCCCCAAAACCAAGAGCATGCTGTATGCACTGTATGTTAGCTAACTTGAAAATAAACTATATTTAAAATTAAACAAATTAAAACAAATTAAATAAATAAATAAATAAATAATCTCAACTCCCCCAAAATGAATAATCCTATGAAAATGGACAGAAGACATGAATAGACATTTTTCCAAAGAAGACATTAGTGATGGCCAAGAGACACATGAAACGTTGCTCAATGTCACTCATCATCAGAGTAATTCAAATCAAAACTACAGTGAGATATCACCTCACACCTGTCAGAATGGCTAAAATCAACACACAAGAAACAACAGATGTTGGTGAGGATACAGAGAAAGGAGAACCTTCTGGCACTGTTGGTGGGAATGTAAACCCGTACAGCCACTCTGGAAAACAGTATGGAGTTTCCTCAAAAAGTTAAAACTGTAACTATCCCATGATCTAGCAATTGCACTACCAGGTATTTACCCAAAGAATACAAAATAACTAAGTGAAAGGTATGCATGCACCCTGATGTTTATAGCAACATTATCTCCAATAGACAAAGTATGGAAATAGCCCAAATATCCACGAATTGATAAATGAATAAAGAAACACACACACACACACACACACACACACACACACACACACACACACACATAAAGGTAAAGGTAAGTTGCTCTTATAAATAAATAAATAAATAAATAAATAAATAAATAACCAATTCTCAGGGCTGAAATTACCCTAAATCTTCTAGGATGATAGAAAAACTAATAGTATTTTAGACATAAAATGGGATAAACTTCAGAGACCTTTGAACTACCTTGACTAAAATAGTCTCCCTTGACTCTTATGTTTCTTTATGTTATTCCCCAAGAAAGGCCCACAGGCATTCCCGTGAAAAGATGATACTGACTGTTCCACTTAGCTATTAATATCACACCTTACAATCTCTTACTGGCAGATTAGGCTTATTATTGGCAGAGACTGAAGCATATATTTAGTCTTAATACCAATGTGTATGTATGTGTCCTTTCTTACATGTGACCAAGCAACCACTTTATGAGGTATAATCTGAACACCTACTTCTGTGTTCTTCTAGACAAACAGGGAAGATTAGCTCTTGAATCATGATGGAAAGAGCCCTATTATGTCCTACTAATCAAACTACAAGTAATATCATCGGATTCATGCATTGGCCTCTCAAAAAAGAATATAATTATTTACTTAAATATCATGCAAATATAGATAACTAAGTTATTATCTCCTTTTTTCATTTTTCAAACTCTTCATATTGGAATTGGGATCTTTTCTTTGACATAATCTGGACATGCTTGGCTGCTGGTTTAGCAGTTGATGACAAAACTCTGGAAGTAATCTTTTCACAATGCTAAAATACAAGATCTCCTGCTTGCAACTGGTCTCTGACTAAATTAAATGAAAGCAATCACGCAGCCAAAAAAAAAAAAAAAAAAGTTGAGTCTGTGATCATTGTTGAAAATGACTAAAAGGGGAGTCTAAGAATTGAGAACTGAGCTGAAAAGAATAGAATCTAGACTCATTCAAAATCTTTTCCAGATTATGCAGGTGATGCATGCTAATTTCCAATAAGATAATTTTTAAAATAAATATTGTCATGTTCTTTTTTATGATTTCTAATGGCTCCATTAATAATGTTTTTTTTTTAATTTTGTGCTTATAGTTACCAATTAAACAACAAAAGGTATAATTCAATCAATTAATGACCCATCTGCATTTAAATATATTTTATTGACTAATTTATACTCTTACAGGTTTATTGCTGAGTAGCCATTTTTAATATCAGTAATATAGGCATTCTGACCTTTCCCCCCTAATTCCAGTCTGTAAATGACTTAATTTTTTTTTCAAAAACATGTTTGTTCATCTTCTACATTTTTAAATTAAAAATGCATTTCTCCTAAATAGTACCTCTTGAATAGAGATAAAAGAACTACCTTCAATGTAAAACATTTATAGGCTTACCTCAGAGATACGGTCTGGTTTAGTTCCAGATATCTGCAATAAAGCAAACATTGCAAATATGTTAAATGGATTTTTGGTTTCCCAGTGCATATAAAAGTCATGTTTACACTAAACTGTGGTCTATTTAGTTTCCAATAGCATTTTTCTGAAAAAAACAGTGTGTGAACATTAATTTAAAATACTTTATTGCTAAAAAATGTTAACTATCATCTAAGCTGTGAGCAATTCATAATCATTTTGCTGGTGCAGGGTCTTGCCTTGATGCTGATGCTGATGCTGACTGACCAGAGTGGTGGTTTCTGAAGGCTGGGATAACTGTGGCATTTTCTTACAATAAGACAAAAATGAAGTTTGTGGCATCAATTGACTCTTTTCACGAACAATTTCTCTGTAGCGTGCGATGCTTTTTTTATTTTAAATTTTTTGTAATGTTTATTATTTTTGAGACAGAGAAAGACAGAGTGTGAATGGGGGAGGGTCAGAGAGAGGGAGACACAGAATCTGAAGCAGGATCCAGGCTCTGAGCTGTCAGCACAGAGCCCGACACGGGGCCCAAACCCACAAACTGTGAGATCATGACCTGAGCCGAGTCAGATGCTTAACCAACTGAGCCACCCAGGCGCCCCAGCATGTGATGCTTTTGATAGTATTTTACACAGAGTAGAACTTCTTTCAAAATTGGAGTCAATCATCTCAAATCATGCTGCTGCTTTGTTAACTAAGTTTGTGTAATGTTTTAAACTCTTTGTTGTCATTCCAACAATCTTCATAATATCTTCACCAGTAGATATCATCTCAAGAAAGAAAATCCATAAGAAGTAATTCCTTATCCTTTAAATTTTTAACACAAGATTGAAGCATTGCAGTCACATCTTCAGGCTCCACTTAATTCTATTGCTAATTATCTTGCTATTTTCTCCCCATTTGCAGTGACTTCCTCCACTGAAGTCTCGAACCTTCAATGTATGAAAAATGTGATATGTGCAAAGCGCAATAAAGTGAAATGCAATAAAATGAGTTGTGCCTATAATATTAAATTAAAAGTTCTAAGTTTTTTTTTTTTCTTTTCCTTATCCTTCTGTCCAATCTGACATTATAACATCATATGGTTGTGTCTGGTATTTGGAAAGTCAACAATTTTCTAAATTTACATCACCTGGGATGAACGCATGACTAAATTCTTATCTCTCCTCACCTCACTGCAGTCAAGCACTGAGATTCTCTCATCTTCATTTTATCAAGGTATTGTCCATTCTGCATCTCCTGGCAGCATGTGCTTGCACAGTCATAGTACCTCTCAAATCTGCTAGCTGTCTCTTCCAGTTATTTCTCTGTGCTATCCATGTTAGTATATTACATTATGGTCATTCTCTCCTCTCCTTGGAGGAAACCAGAACTCAGTAGTGCTTCCTCAGAGTGATGTATTGCCACTTTGGCACAGTTATATCCCACTCAGCCTTATCTCCTCTGTTGATTTCATACCACTGTGATGTACGGAAGGCCTGGGAGGCTGTCATCGCCCAGAATTACAGAAAGAAATAGGGTACAGGGTACAGAAAGAAATAGGGTACAGAGGACTTCCTCTGAATTCCCCAAACTTTGGAGAGTTATCTATTATCCCTGTGGATTTTAATACCAGGATCGAAGTGGGACTAGCCAACATCTTTCACAGTAGTCTTTATGAGGATCTTTTCCATTTTTCCTTACCATTTTTTCTGGTTCATACATTTTTCTTTACATACTTGTGCATGTGTCTGTGTATTTTTTAAAATCTCTTTCATGTATATGTGTGTATATTCATTTGTGGATTTTTTTATTCGTCTTTCATGTACATCTGTGTGTGCGTGCATGTGTGTGTGTGTGTGTGTGTTTGGGGTGACAGAGAATGGCAGTAAAACTGCCAGGTTCTGCTTCCTCCAACATATTAATTTATAACCTATATTTTACCTGGATTGCAGCCAGATTGATTATCTGAAAGAAGATAATTTCTATTTTATTTTTTTTGTTTTGACTTTTATTTACTTTTCAATTTTTTATTTAAATTCTAGTTAGTTAACATAAAGGGCTATAATAGTTTCAGGAGTAGAATTCAGTGATTCATCACTTACATACAACACCCAGTGCTCATCACAACAAATGCCCTCCTTAATATCCATCACCCATCTAGTCCATCTCCCACCCACTTCTGTCCATCAACCCTCAGTTTTTTCTCTATCCTTAAGAGTCTCTTATGGTTTGTTTCCCTCTCTTTTTTTTCCCCTTAGTATATGTTCATCTGTTTTGTTTCTTAAATTCCACCTATGAGTGAAATATGGCATTTGTCTTTCTCTGACTGACTTGTTTTGCTTAGTATAATACACTCTAGCTCCATCCATGTCATTTAGAATGGCAAGATTTCATTCCTTTGGGTAGCTGAGTAATATTCCATTGTGCATACACACACACACACACACACATATATACACCACCTCTTCTATATTCATTCATCAATGGATGGACATTTGGGCTCTCTCTGTAGTTTGGCTATTGTTGATAATGCTGACAAAAACATCAGGGTGCATTTATCCTTTCAAATTTGTATTTTTGTATCCTGTGGGCAAATACCTAGTAGTGCCATTGATAGATCATAGGGTAGTTATAATTTTAAATTTTGAGGAACCTCCATACTGTTTTCCAGAGTGGTTGCACCAATTTGCATTCCCACCAACAGTGCAAGTGTTCCCCTTTCTCTGCATCCTCACCAACACCTGTTGTTTCTTTTGTTGCTAATTTTAGACATTCTAAAGGGGGGGAGTGGTATCTCATTGTGGTTTTAATATATATTTCCCTGATGATGAGTGAGCATCTTTTCATATGTCTGTTAGTCATCTGTATATCTTTGTAAAAGTGACTATTCATGTCTTCTGCCCATTTCTTAATTGGATTATTATTACTATTATTACTATTATTATTATTATTATTATTATTATATTTTGGTGTTGAGTTTGGTAAGTTCTATATAGATTTTGGATACTAACCCTTTACCAGATATGTCATTTGCAATATATTCTCCCATTCTGTAGGCTTCCTTTTAGTTTTACTGATTGTATCCTTTACTGTGCAGAAGCTTTTTATCTTGAGAAGTCCCAATAGTTCATATTTGCTTTTGTTACCCTTGCCCCTGGCAACGTGTCTGGTAAGAAGTTGCTCTCGCCATGGTCAAAGTGGTTGCTGCTTGTTTTCTTCTCTAGGATTTTAATGGTTTCCTGTGTCACATTTAGATCTTTAATCCATTTTAAATTTATTTTTGTGTATGGGGTAAGAAAGTGGTCCAGTTTCATCTACATTTTGCTGTCCAGTTTTCCCACCACAATTTGTGGTGGTTTTGGAGAGACTGTCTTTTTTTCCATTGAATAGTCTTTCCTGCTTTATCAAAGATGAGTTGACCACATAGTTGTGTGTCTGTTTCTGGGTTTTCTATTCTGTTCCATTAACTACGTGTCTCTTTTTATGCTAGTACCATACTGTCTTGATGACTTTTGTTTGATTGCTGAGGCTAAGACTTCCAGTACTGTTAAATAGGAATGGCGAGAGTGGACATCCCTGTCTTGTTCCTGACCACAGGAGAAAACCTCTCAGTTTGTGCCCACTGAGAATGATATAAGCTGTAGGTGTTCATACATAGACTTTATGATGTTGAGGTATGTTCTACCTATGCCTACTTGCACTCATTCTCAGGCTGACTTGCCCTAGTTGGCTTGCACCTGCAGGGTGCAGGGGGACGGGGCTTGGTTAAAGCAGTTCTGGCCTCCACTTGTTGGTACCGTTTTCTTCATTGAAGTCGGTTGGTGTTGATAGGCAGGGGGAAGGTAGATGGTCTTGTCCTGCTCTCTTATCTCTGCAGTGGGAAGCTCGCACCTGCCACACCTCAGGAAGTCCTAGAAGAGCAAACAATCACCCCTCCTTTGTCCTCAGCTTCTGTCAGATCCCTACCTTCACACTGTCTGTGTACAAGCTGTCTGCCTGCCAGGCGGCACATCACCCCGTGTTTATCTCAGACATGGCTGGGTTTCAAAACTCCAAACTTCAGAGAACCCTGTGGCACGGACCCACACTGATCCTCTGGGGAAGGGTCTCCCCACACTGTGGCTGGGAGTTGGTTTGTCCCAGAAAATCGTCATGCCACCATAGAGCAGCTCAAAGTTTATTGCAAAGTGCAAAAGAAAGCTGACACCAAGGCTCACTGCCCTCATCCAGCATCCTCATACCTGTGATAGTGAATATGGCAAGTCAATAGCACCTGTTGGGTTTTCTGTCCTCTGAAAGGTCACACCATTCTCCCAAATGCACTCCAAGAAGAGGAATTGTTTCTCCCTGTGCAATCCAGGGTATCCTCAGACCATGCTGCCTGCTTCTACCCTCCTTCCCCACTGGAGCACTACTATGCCCCCCAGGTGTGATCCTGGTGATGGCACAGACCTCTAAACTTCAGACTTTGCACTCTGTTGCCTATAAAAATTTGCAGTATTCAGACCTTCTCCTTTCCACAGTCAATGGTTCTGGGGAAGAGTTTTTCTTGTGGAATCCCCTGTGCATATTTTCATCCTTTCTCTCTCCTCTCTCCATGATCAGGGCTCCCTCACTTCTGGAGCACCCACAAATCTTTTCTCACCCGAATCAACTCTCTGCAGCTCCTATCGTACAAAGTGGTTGTTTTTCTACTTGTAGATGTGCAATTTTGTTCTTTCAGTCCTCATATCAATTTCTTGGGTGTTCAGAATGATTTCATATTTATCTAGCTGTGGTTGAGGGATGAAGCAAGATCAGGGTTCCCCTACTCCTCCACCATTTTAACTCCTCCTCTCTGAAAGAAACTGTTTATTTACTTTAAAAGCAAAAACTACCATTTACTCTATTTCTACCTGACAGTTAGACCCTGCCATATTTTAATGGGTTACTCATATGTCTTCTCCTGGACTGGCAATGTTTTGAAAAATCTATAATCCCTTTAAATACACCCCCAGAAATCTTTATTGTGTCTGCCAATACATACAGAACATGGTAAATGTCTTCTGGTATCATGCTTTCTGGAGTGCAAGGTACCAGCACTGCACATCTTTTCACCCAACTTTCGTTGCGTCTGGTTTCAGTTCCATAATACATTTATAAAAATTAATCTCAATACAAACCTCAACTGGTAATATTTGAGTTTTCACATTAGGTAACAAGAAAATGTTAAGAGCATATAATGTCAGCAATATAAATAAGATCTTAGGGTAATCTAAGTTGCTAATTTAAAAGAAAATTAAAAGAAAATATAAAAATGAAAACATGACAAAAATGTTACAAAGAAAGTAGTGCAAGGTAATAACAATTTAAGAGAGTTTTTTTTTTCTTGGTCACTATTTCTACGAACTTTATCCCTTTCCTGCAATAAATTTTGGCTTAGGTTATAGTATTATCCACATTTACAAGTTCATCCTGATAATAAGTGGCAGTGTCAGGACTTCAACTCAAGTAACTTGAGTGTCAAAGATGATGCTCAATCTTACAATATTAAATTACTTCTTTATGTCATGTTTCTAGATTATAAGCAAAATATTCAAATAGCCAAGCAGTCCCATTATGTTAAGTTCAGTAAATATAAATTTTTTAAATCTCTGTGAAAAAGAAATATGTGTTAATTATTAACCCAGCATTTTTAACATAGAATTAGAAACTGATGCATTTAAAAAAAAAATAGATATTCTATGGGAATGCAAGCTGGTGCAGCCACTCTGGAAAACAGTATGGAGTTTCCTCAAAAAAATAAAATTGGAACTACCCTACAACCCAGCAATTGCACTACTAAGAATTTATCCACGGGATACAGGTGTGCTGTTTTGAAGGGACACATGCACCCCCATGTTTATAGCAACATTATCAACAATAGCCAAAGTATGGAAAGAGCCCAAATGTCCATTGATGGATGATTGGATAAAGAAAATGTGATATATATATATATATATATATATATATACACACACACACACACATACACACAATGGAGTATTAATCGGCAATCAAAAATAATGAAATTTTGCCATTTGCAACTACATGGATGGATGGAACTGGAAGGTATTATGCTAAGTGAAATTAGTCAGTCAGAGAAAGACAAAAGTCATATGACTTCACTCATGTGAGGACTTTAAGAAACAAAACAGGTGAACATAAGGGAAGGGAAACAAAAATAATGTAAAAACAAGGAAGGGGACAAAATAGAAGAGACTCATAAATATGGAGAACAAACTGAGGGGTACTGGAGGGGCAGTGGGAGGGGGGATGGGCTACATGGGTAAGGGGCACTAAGGAATATACTCCTGAAATCATTGTTGCACTACATGCTAACTAACTTGGATTTAAATTTTAAAAAATAAAAAATAAAATTTAAAAAAAGTAAGAACAGAAAAAAAATAGATATTCTAGGTCAGATTCTTTATATGTTAAATTTTTTAAACAAGATATCCTTAAAGGTATCATTAAGGATATATTTTTTTTAATATATGAAATTTATTGTCAAATTGGTTTCCATAAAACACCCAGTGCTCATCCCAAAAGGTGCCCTCCTCAATACCCATCACCCACCCCCCCTCCCTCCCACCCCCCATCAACCCTCAGTTTGTTCTCAGTTTTTAACAGTCTCTTATGCTTTGGCTCTCTCCCACTCTAACCTCTTTTTTTTTTTTTTCCTTCCCCTCCCCCATGGGTTTCTGTTAAGTTTCTCAGGATCCACATAAGAGTGAAACCATATGGTATCTGTCTTTCTCTGTATGGCTTATTTCACTTAGCATCACACTCTCCAGTTCCATCCACGTTGCTACAAAAGGCCATATTTCATTCTTTCTCATTGCCACGTAGTATTCCATTGTGTATATAAACCACAATTTCTTTATCCATTCATCAGTTGATGGACATTTAGGCTCTTTCCATAATTTGGCTATTGTTAAGAGTGCTGCTATAAACACTGGGATATTTTATTAGATAAAATTTGCCAAAACTGACAACTTATTCCAATTTATTTTTAAAAATTTTTTTCTTAATGTTTTTTATTTATTTTTGAGACCAAGAAAGACAGAGCATGAGCAGAGAAGGGGCAGAGAGAGAGGGAGACACAGAATCGGAAGCAGGCTCCAGGCTCTGAGACATCAGCCCAGAGCCCCACGCGGGGCTAGAACTCGCAGACCATGAGATCATGACCTGAGCCGAAAACGGACGCTCAACCGACTGAGCCACGCAGGCGCCCCTATTCCAATTTAAATAAGCATAATTCTCCCTGTAGATGCTATTATCACTCAATGTAAATATTATGTGTTATCTGTAATTTTAACATATTCTTATGAGCAATAATGCATTGAGAATATTTTATGTGTATGACTATAAATTCTGAGCCACTAAAAATGTTCATATTGGTATGAATAATGAGTGATTGTCAACAGGAATGTTTCATAGATGAAAATATATGATTTATTGATAAGGCTGCATAATTACATGAGTATCTGAAAAGGTAGGTAGTTGCTTATGTATAAGAAGTAAGACCACAGGACCATAAAACAATATTGTAATTGATACTATTATATCATTATTGTATCAAAAGGCCACAGAACTTTGAAAGAAAAAGCCTAGATTTTTGTGCCTTTGAAAGTGTATATTCATTTCACGTTCATTTAATATGGAAGAAGAATAGCATACTGCTAAATTCACAAGTATTATTCTCCAACAAGGAAAATATAGCTCCAAGTCTTTCTCCTAATCTCCGTCCATAATAGCACATTTCTCTACTCACCCTCATCACTGATTCTAACTTCACTCATCTTCGGTTTCACCTAACCCCGCATTCAGCAGGAGAAACTCTAAGCAGCAAGATCATGTGATTTAGGAATTTTGGGCAAAAGAGAACAGAAAAGGGAAAGAGTAAGTGGTCTCTGGATTTTATTTTTAGTCGTAAATCCTTTTTGAAGGATCCCATTCTTTTTGAAGCAACTTGGTATTTCGTTAACAATAGCAACAACAGCAACAACAAAAACTAGATCCTTACTGTATCTATAATATTTCCCTTTTCTTCTTTGCCTTTGTAAAAAGCCATCCTTGTAAGGACCTTTTCCTCCAAACCTTGAAAGTGTAAACAAACTATTGGATTGTACTTATTTAAGAAAAACAGAAGCCTAGAGGAATTACTCACCGAAAGCAACTGGGTGTCATTACATACAAGGAAGGCTTTAAGCTTCATGCAATGTCAACTTGGCATATAATTTATATAAGGTACAAACGTTTAGACTTTAGGCTGATATTTTGTGGTAGGACAAGACATGCCATGAATACACACACACATACAAACACACACACACACACACATAACACATATTCATATCATGAATGTATCTTCTGAGTAAATAGTCAAATGCAACTTAGAATGTGTTAAATACAATCCCTAAACTCCTGTTTTGTCATGAGAACTTGACTATTGATCTCCAATCATAGAAAACTTTCTTTGGTTCAAAACATCAACATTTCTTACCTCTGCCAAAGTTATAACTGTAATGTCTCTGAGAACTGCTACTCTTTAGATGTTACCATCTATGTGATTTGACGGGCAGCAAAGGGTAGTTAGTTAATGAATATTAGAAAATGGAACGACCCAGAAATATAGATAATGAGTCACAGTATTTTTGTTTTAAAACTAGAATATGTCAAGATGGTTTCCTTGCTCCATCAACAAACTTTCAAGTGTGGTGATATTACATTCTTGGCAACCAAAGGTGCTGTAGTGTCTTGTTAGAAATTATAAAACACATCAAAAATACAAGTGCCAACACTAGTTATGAATTTTAACTTTTTATATGGAATATTTGTTTCTAATTATTGATAATTTTAGAAAAACTCATAAATTTCTCTGAATTCATTGGTAATATAATTAACAGAGTATTAAGTAATTCAAGGGAAGACATATAAATCGTGTATAATAGGCCATTGCTGTGTGAATGCTTAGCATTACACACAAGATAAAGGACCAATGTTTTGTTTTTGCCTAAAGGTTTTTTTTTTAATGTTTATTCATTTATTTTGACAGAGACACAGAAAGCCTGAGCTGGGAGGGTGAGTGAGAGAGAGAGATCAACTCCCAAGCAGGCTCTGTACTGTCACTGCAGAGCCTGACATGGGGCTTGATCCTACTAACCATTGATATCATGACCTGACCTGAAATTAAGAGTCAGATGCTTAACCGACCAAGCCACACAGGCACCCACCCTAAAGGTATTTTCATTCAGTAGCTTTGCATTAATCATTATGTGCAGTGAAAATTTTTTCTCACTATATACATGCAGCTAATTCTTAAGAGAATTCCCATGGACCCAAATTATTTTAAGCTACCTAAAAGGGAACAAGTTCAGTTATATAAACTATTGGAGCAGTTTAAGGTTTGACCTGGAAAACGTGTCTAAAATAACCTCCTTATCACATGTGATCAGCTGTGAAGTTTTATTATTTTAATTTTGAAAAAGTTTAAGACTGAATATTTCTCTTTAAACTGTTAATGACTCCCTGGGAGAACCCTTATGGTTTTCTGCCAACAGCATAGTTCATTAGAGATTAACTCATATCTTGCTGGAAAGCTCAAACAAATGTAGCAATGATTCTGGAATGAAGTCAAGGATAGGTGTTACAAAATGCAGATCTAAGTTTTAGGAAGGAAAACAATAATACTGACTACAAAACTATAAAAGCATTAGGCACATTTTGCCTAATGCACAGTTTTGTCCAAAATTTGCTGTTCTCAAAAAAAAAAAAAAAATGAAACAACCAAGTTTGAAAGTCTTGTGTGAGGAACAAAGGGATCTACAAAAGTGTGGGAAAACATAAATGTATGAGTTCAGTCAGAAAACTCTTAACTTTGCTTTAGTAAAGGAAAGGGTAAGAAGACAAATGGTCAAAATGCATAAGGTATTTTATATTGTAGAATAACACAGGCTTCCTTGCTAAATAACAGCATAGTAAGATCAAGGAGAGAAATCTGAAGAAAGATTAAAGTACATTAAAGACAAAGGAAATGTTGCTTCATACAGTATGTAGAAACATTTGTAAAATTTATAAAAATTATATCAAGTGTGGACAGACAGGAAATTTAAATTACATAAAAGAACTAGAACAAAATTTGAATAATAGGGCACTAATCTTTCAACTACTATAATCTGTGACAAATCTAAACCTTAAGGTTCCTCCTAGGGTGGTTAACCAAGTTCTCGCACCCATTTCTTCAGAGAACCCTAAGTGCAGTTGACCCTTGAACAATGGAACTATAAGGGGTACTGATCCCTATGGAGCCAAATATACATATATAACTTTTGACTCTTGAAAAATTTAACATCCTACTGTTAACTGGAAGCCTTACTGATAATACAGTCAATTAACACATATTTTGTGTATTATTGTGTTAAATACTGTATTCCTACAATAATGTAAGCTAGAGAAAATAAAATACTATTAAGAGAATCATAATGAAGATAAAATACATTTACAGTACTCTACCTTATTTATTATATAAAAAATCTGAGTATTAGTGGACACAGGCAGTTCAGACCTGTGTTGTTCAAGGATCAAGTGTAATAGTATCTGTGGCTGTAAGAACCATGTTTGGATTAGACTCAGTTGTTATGACTCCAAGATCCAATCATGTGGGGAGATGCTAAATTGTATTTAGCACTTCATAAATATAAGGGCTAAAAGGGAATGCGCTGTACCTCCAAACATTTGTGAACCTAATTCTGGAATGTTAGAAGCAGAGGCAATCAAGACCCGAAATAAATAAATAAATAAATAAATAAATAAATAAATAAATAAATAAAATTAAACACTGCCTTAAAACAGCAGGCAGCCTTAAAACTTATAAGCTCATTAACCTTATGTATTAGTTCCTTATTGGTGCCATAACAAATTAAATTATTACATATTTAATAGATTATAACATCACAAATGTATTCTTTTACCATTCTGGAAGTCAAAAGTACTAAACTGGTTTCACTGGGGCAAAATCTAAGTATCAACAAGGCTGGTTTCCTCTACAGGCTTTGATGAGAGATGCTGTTTGCTTGCCTTTTTCAGCTTCTAGTTGGCTGTCTGTATTCCTTCGTTGGTGGCCCCTTATTCCATCTTCAAAATGCATCAGTCCAATCTCTGTGTACATTACTATATCTTCCTTGTCTCTGACTTTGACCTTCGTGCATCCCTTCTATATGGACACTTGTGATTACATCAGATCCACCAGGGGTAATAGACAATCTCTCAATTTCAAGATCCTTTATTTAATCACATTTGTGAAGTCCTTTTCATGTCATATAAGATAACATTCATGGGCTCAAAGAGTTAAGATGTGGACATATTTTGGGGCCAGTTTTCAGCCTATAATGTCCCAATATATAAACAAGCATATATATACTAGTGAATTCATAAGTTTTTTTTTTTTCTTTTTTTGAGGAGGGGAGAGAGAAAGACAGAGAGTGAGTGTGAGCAGGGGAGGGACAAAGGGAAAGGGAGAGAAAGAATCCCAGACAGGTTTTACACCCAGGAAGGACCCCAATGGGGGTTCCATCTCAATCATGAGATCATGACCTGAGCCAAAAATAAGGGTCCGATGCTTAACTGACTGAACCACCCAGGCACCCTGTCAGTTCACATTTTTTAAAATTTTTTTAACATTTTAATTTATTTTTGAGAGACAGAGAGCACAAGCAGGGGATGGACAGAGAGAGGGAGACACAGAATCTGAAGCAGGCTCCAAGCTCTGAGCTACCAGCACAGAGCCTGACATGGGGCTCGAACCCATGAACTGTGAGATCATGACCTAAGCCAAAGTCGGATGCTCAACAGACTGAGCCACCCAGATGTGCCCCAAGTCCATATTTTTTAATAGCTTGATGAAATTTGTTCAGAATTTAGCAGAATACTACTAAACCACTGTATTTAAACTTACCTTTTGAGAAAAAAATGAACACATATTTTCAAAATTTCAACACTTATAAATGGTATTAATGAATAAAGTTAGAAAGATATGTGTAAGTTTAGTAAGAAATTACATTGACCTAGTGTATTGCTCCAAGATACCTTTTTTATATTTCACAAACTTAGAAAAGGAAGGGAAAAAACTTTTACTTGTCTTTAGTTTTTCAATGAATTCCAAGATTAAGGGCTCAGGAATTACAAGGATAAAATCAGGCATTGCAAGTGAAAACAGATTTTTCTCTATTTGTTGCTAATGAATTCCTAAAAGCCTTTAGAGAACAAACTAAAGAGAAACCCATAGGGGAAATATTTCAGAGAATTCATCTGGGATATCAACAGAATAGTTGACGGGGTCAAATTTTGGTTCACCATGAGGACACCGTAAGGACACTGTCTTTTCTCTCACTGCTAGTGTGGTCTTTTCAGATATAAATTGAGCCTGAATTAATTAATGCCAAGTTCTTTACAAAAAATGCTGTGCTCATGATCTAATAGTATAAGGTTAGTGAGTCTCCCCCCTCAAGGAAAGCATGCAAATAGAATAAACAATGTAATTTTTTGTGTGGGGTTACTTTGATATGTATTATCTAATGACATGGAATGATATATCAATGACAAGAACAACAACAAAAACAAGCCCTATGAGACTGTAGTAGCAGAGACAATAGTTTACCTATGGGGTGGGTAGCTAGGCCTTATTCTTGGCTGGGATAGTTCCCATGTCTGCCTGTCAGTAGATCGAATCTGGCATTGGCTGGAAAAAGTAGGCTAACTTGACTCTGGTATTTATGTTACTTACCATCCAGCAGACTAGCCTGGGTATGTTCTCAAGGTGATGACAGAAGACACAAGAGAGCAAGCAGCAACATGTAAGTACTCTCATGCTATTTCTCATGTTGGGTCATCTGATACAGAATTTCCAAAGCAAGTCTCAAGGCTAAATCTGGAATCAGAGTAAAAAAAATGCGACCAAGTTATGGGTCATTAACTCAATCAATATAGAATATCTCAAATTGAGATATTTGATAAAACAAATTTGAATATTTGCCCTAATAAATTCACAAAAATGCCAATTTTTATAAAACAAGTGTCCAGGAAAATATTTTATAAGCACATGAATAAGGCAAAAAAAGTCTTCTTGTTACACAATCTACATGGAGTTCTAGTAATTCATGAGATATAACACGATAAAATAAAATTTTCCTCCATTTCATTTTAGCAAAGCATTACCCTTACACTGAATCTAATAACATATTTTAAGATTTAAAAAATGCCCTAATAAAGCCTTCAATATTAAAATAAGTCATGTATTTATTGAGGATATTACTAAGCTGATAAATAATTTTTTGCTAGCCTGTTTGTTTGAAAATAAAATAACTTTATAAAAATATTATTTCATAAAAATAATTTGAAAAATGATTTTTGATTATTCTTGTTTTGCAAATGGTTAAGTTTTTTGTAGTCAGTGTATTTAAATAAAACTTTTTCAAAGGCTTTCACGACTGCATATAATGAAAATTTCGGAGTTCTGTTTTCTGAGATACTGCATTTACTATGCATTCCTTATTTTTTTTTCTGAAAAACTATCCTTATTTTTTCATTTCCCAAATACATATTAAATATTTCCCTGCTCAAAATTGTGAGTATACGGCAAAGAATAAAGTTCCTGCTTTTGTTAGGTTTACATTATGGGCTCCTTTCAATATATGGGCCTATTTACTTTGTCTCTCTCTAGTTTTATTCTAGTTCTCAAAGATCGCCCTGTGTGTGTTTACATATATGTGTGTGTATGTGCATGTGCACATGCATGTGTGTGCTTAAAATGTTTATTTCTCTTTCTAAAATCTGCCTTTAATTCAAAACATGTTTTTGAATTTGGTTTAGTTATTAAAGTTATTCTAGTTGCGTCTTAAATTTTAATTGTTTTTCAAATACCATGCACCGTTATGTTAGGCAAAGGGGAAAATAAATATTTTAACTCATGAGCATGTGGGTATATATGTGTGTATGGGAGGTGTTTATTGCATTTCTCACTCAAATTCTATGTAAGTTACAAACCCTTTGTGAGGTGGGAACATGAGAAAACAATTTCACTTCCTTTGTGTGAAAAACCTCAGTTTAAACTTAATATTTCAGCTTTATTACATATTTTCCTCAGGGAATACATTTATCAGACATTTTGAAGTCAGAATGGACTAGCTTTGTAGCATCACTGCAGCCTAAGTTTCCTTCCTTCCACTTATAACTGCTTTATTTTAGCACAAAACTATTTGTAAAGAATAACAGTGGGGTGGTGCTGGCTATCCTGTGCTCTTTGCCACACTAACCAATTTCCCATCTTTGTCAAAGGGGTGAATAAAAATATGTCAATATTGCTAAAAAGCCACTTGTACCTGAAAGAATCTATGCATCTTTTTGGTGGAGTTGACAGCAGTCGCAAGCTTTATATAAATGACATTAAAGTCCTTTTATGGTCCCTTTTATTTTCTGTGACTCTGTTGTTGAGATCTATAACTCCACTGTTTGGAGACCGACCTTCCTGTCTATTGAATGCTGGTTGACAGATAAATTGCTATTGTTCTTTATCAATGAAATAAGCTGCCTTTTAGTTTCTTAAACCTAGCCTCTGACACTAGCTTTCAAGGTTGTTTTATTATTATTTTTTTTAAACAGGCAGATTTTGGAAGAATTTCTCTTGTGTTTTTTTTTCTAAAAGCTATTCTTAGCACAGATACTGGTTTCACAGAAGTTCCATATTATGTTGTATTTTATTGAATAAGGTTGAATAATGTATTGCCCTCAAGAAGGTTGTATTGTGGTAAAAACATTCTATTTTCTCATGCCTTTGTAACAGGATCTACTCAATTCTTCAAAAAGAAATGAGAAATGCAGAGGAAGGGTAAGACCCCAGGAAACCAAACTCTAAGGTCTCCATTGTATAATTATCCCTCAAACACTCCTAAAAGCTCTGAAAATAACTTTATTTAAACATACAGGCCACAAAAACCTTAACCATCTGCAAAATTGGAATAATAAGAGAAATCATACCCATAGAGATGTTGGGTGATTGAATAAGAATAACCTCAGTAATCTTTGCAAAAACTCCTTTAGTTCTTCTGGAAAAAAAAAGAAAAAAGAGTGTCATTTATATTTGTCATGCTATTATGAAGGCTTGGGCTTGGGGAATTGATAACTGTATTTAGAAGGTAGTCCATAAAGGATAGTTCTTGAATTCCTTTTTATCATCAGTCCAAGCACTGGAACCATTTTCAAAGTCATTTCTGTATTGTGCCAGAGAGGTTTTTTTTTTTTTTTTTTTTTTTTTTTTTTTTTTTCCTGTCTTCCAAGTTTTATTTAAATCCCAATTAACATACAGTGTAATACTAGTTTCAGGTATAAGATTTAGTAATTCATCACTTACATACAACACCTGATGTTTACCACAACAAACACCCTCCTTAATACTTATCACCCATTAACCCATCCCCCCACCCACCACCCCTTAAGCAACCCTCAGTGTTTTCTCTATAGTTAAGGGTCTATTTATTGGTTTGCATTTTTTTCCCCACTGTGTGCATCTGTTACGTTTCTTAAATTCCACCTATGAGTGAAATTATATGGCATTTGTCTTTCTCTAACTGACTTATTTCACTTAACATAATATATGCTAGCTCCATCCATGTCATCGCAAATGGGAAGATTTCATTCTTTTTGATGGCTGTGTAATATTCCATCATATATATAATATATACATATAATCTATAAATATATATATACCGCTTCCTATTTCTTAAAATGTTTATTTATTCATTTTGAGAGAGAGAGAGAGAAAGAGAGAGAGAGAGAGCGCAAACAAGCAGGAGAGGGGCAGAAAGAAAGACAGGGAGAATCCCAAGCAGGTTCTGCTCTGTTGGCACAGAGCTGGATGCAGAGCTCAATATAACGACTGTGAGATCATGACCTGAACTGAAATCAAGAGTCTGACACTTAAACGACTGAGCCACCCATGTGCCTCTCCCCCCTACAACTCTTCTTTATCCATTTATCAGTTGATGGACATTTGGGCACTTTCCATAATTTGGCTATTGTTGACAACGCTGCTATAATCATTAGGGTGCATGTATCCCTTCAAATCAGTATTTTTGTATTCATTAGGTATATACCTAGTAGTGCAATTGCTGGATCATAGGGCAGTTCTATTTTTAACTTTTGAGGAACCTCCATACTATTTTCCAGAGTGGCTGCACCAGTGTTCATCCCCACCAACAGTGCAAGAAGGGCAACAGCCCTTCTCCAAATCCTTATCAACATTTGTTGTTTGTGCTTCTGATTTTAGCCATTCTGACAGGTGTGAGGTGATATCTCATTGTGGTTTGATTTGTGTATCCCTAATAATGAGTGATGTTGAGCATCTTTTCATGTGTCTGTTAGCCACCTATCTGTAAGTCTTTAGAAAAAATGTCTATTCATGTCTTCTGCCAATTTTTTAACCAGATTACTTGTTTTTTGGGTTTTAAGTTTTGTAAGTTCTTTATGTATTTTGGATACTAATCCTTTATGAGTATGTCATTTGCAAATATCTTCTCATATTGGAATTGATTGTTAGGTTTTAGTTTTTTGTTTTTTTTTTTTTTTTGACCGTTTCCTTTGCTGTGCAGAAGATTTTTATGTCGGAAACCCACAGCTAATATCTTCCTCAGTGGGGAAAAACTGAGAGTTTTCCCCCTATGATCAGGAACAAGACAGAGATGTCCACTCTCCCCAATGTTATTTAACATATTACTGGGAGTCCTAGCTTCAGCAAGCAGACAACAAAAAGAAATAAAAGGCACATAAATGGGCAAGGAAGAAGTCAAACTTTTACTATTTGAATATGTCATGGTAATCTATGTAGAAAACCCAAAAGATTACACAAAAGATTGCTGGAACTGATACACAAATTAAGTAAAGTCACAGGATATCAAATCAATGCAGAGAAATCTTTTGGCATTGTTATACACCAAGAATGAAACAGCAGAAAGAGAAGTCAAGGAATCCATCCCATTTACAATTGCTTCAAAAAACCTAAGGTACCTAGGAATAAACCCAACCAAAGGTAAAAATCTATACTCTGAAAACTATAAAACCCTGATAAAAGAAAATTTTAATTTTATTATTCATCTATTTTGAGAGAGAAAGAGAGATAACCAGCAGGGAAGGGGCAGAGAGAGAAGGGGACAGAAGATCTGAAATGGGCTCTGTGCTGACATCAGAGAGCCCAATGCAGGTCTGGAACTCACTAACCGTGAGATCATGACCTGAGGTGAAGTTGGACACTTGACCAACCGAGCCACCTAAAGGCCCCCTGATGAAAGAAGTAGATGAGGACACAAAAAAATGGAAAGCCATTCCATGCTCATGGATTGAAAAATGTTAAAATGGCTCTACTGACCAAAGCAATCTACACATTTAAAGCAATCCCTATCAAAACGCCACAAGAATTTTTTACAGAGCTAGAACAAAGAATCCTAAAATTTGTATGGAACCACAAAAGACTCTAAATAGCTAAAGCAATCTTGAAAAAGAAACACAAAGCTGGAGGCATCACAATTCTAGACTTCAAGTTTTATGACAAAGCTCTAGTGATCAAGACAGTATAGTACTGGCTCAAAAATACACATGTAGATCAGTGGAACAGAATTAAAAAAAAACACAAATGGACCCACAACTATATGTCAACTAATCTTTGACAAAGCAGGAAAGAATATCCAATGGGAAAAAGACAGTCTCTTAAACAAATGATGTTGGGAAAACCAAACAGCAACATGCAAAAGAATGAAGCTGGAACACTCTCTTACACAATACACAAAAATAAATTCAAAATGGATGAAAGACCCAAATGTGAGACAGGAAACCATCACAATCCTAGAGGAGAACACAGACAGTAACCCCTCTGACATGGGCCATAGCAACTTCTTACTAGACATGTCTCCTGAGGCAAGGGAAACAAAAGCAAAAATAAACTATTGCCTGAGAGCTTTCAAATGATGGGGTTTAAAAGCACTACATATTGATTATACATCTTTGGATGTTTTTAAAGAAAAAAAAATGCAAATATAATGAACCGAAGGCCAGGTCACAGTCCACTTTATATACATTAACTGCCACCACAGAGAAGGGAGACTTTTGTATCAATTTCATGTGAAATCACGACTGGCCATAAACTGTATTTTAACTCAGGTCTTCATTATAATCTATCCCATTCCTAGTATAAAAGGATAACAATAAATAGATCAACTGACATGTTTAGACACAAAGTATAAGAATATTCCCACAGGTCTTTGTATCCTTCTATGATTAGACACATCGAGAACATATTTGTAAAAAGTGAAATTTAAGACTGAAGAGAGGGCAAGTTTGCTGATAAAAATGAGAGTTAATTGTAACTGAAAAACAAGGGAGTGGGAACTGTCAAAGTGTAAAAATAAAATCTCGTAAGTAATAAGAGACTACATGTCCCTAAGGTATTCATTGTGAAAAGTAGGACTAGTCAATCAAATTAACTTTGGCTTTCTAAAAATATAAACAGTTAAGATAAAAATTTCAATTTAATTCAAGATTTTCTTCAGAAAAAAAAAAACTCTGAAGTTTTCACATTTTCAGGTATTTAAGCAGTTGTTTTTACTCTATTTTAAATATGCTGCTGTTGACTTTGGAAAAGTTCTTCCATTAAGGAATGTAGCATATTTAGAGTTGCAAATCATTATGTTTCTGCCAAAGTATGCAAAGGGACAGTGTTCTGAACAGTGCATTACATTGCTTCATGCTAACTGAAAGTCAGAGAATGTCCAGCATAGTATCTTCTAGAAATACGGCATTTGTTAGACATAAGATTGATAGCAAAAAGGAAATGAGTACATATTCTCCCAGGGAATTAGGGCATCTGCAATACAGCCTGAGAGAAAGATAAACAGTTGCAGAGCCTGACACATTTCTTCTGACAAGCATATGATGAAATAGAAGAAAGTTTGTTGAGGTCAAAGAGCCAATACCTCTTCAACAAAACCAAACAACACAGAAAATGTTTACACTACCATGAGTCTAGATTTAGCTGATTAACTTTCTAATTTTTAAAACCAATTTAACAAACTTGTTAAACCAATTTAACAATTTTGTCCTGGAGGTAAGTACTGAAGTACATTTGATCCTAAGAACTCCTGTAACAATTCCCGTACTTATCCTAATTCATTCTGAACTACCTAGCCTCTCAAGGTCATTCATCCTCTTGTCGAATATGGAGAATCTATGAATCTGTGAAACTATACGTTCATGCTGATCTGATCTTTTTGAACTAGATGTCTAAGCAGAGCTGCATAAGTTCTGGACAGAGCATCTAGATAATACTAAATCTACTCATTTAACAAATATCATAAATCAGGAACTTTGAGGGCTTATGTTTCAATTCATATGACACTGAAAATGCCACATTTGGACAACTGAGCATTCATTGCTGTTACAGGTTTCTGCCAAGCACTCTACATATTAGTCATTCTATTATCTAATAAAAAAAAATCACAGATTGCAGAACACCTTCCCTTGTATAAGATTGTGTTTATGAAATTTAAGCCACCCACACTATCTTGTGGCTTTTTATGAATTCTTCATACATTTTGGACAATATATTAAATATTATAATTCTAAGTGAAGTAGGACCTTAGATGTGTTTGTGATTTGCATAATATGATAATCACATCAGTAATTTTGGCTTTATATCTCTTGGTCATGTTTTTATGTCCAGTTTATTTAGACACAACAGAAATCGTTAAGGGTGCAGTCACCTCCAAAGGCCTTTAAATAGATTGATATTCTCTATACTGCCCAAATTCATTGATCTTGAGGGGATTTTATCTTTGTGATAATAAGTTGACAGTTGCTTCAGAGAATTACTTTTATTCAGCTATGATTATCTAGCTTCCCTTTTTCTAGAATAGATATAAAAGGACTTGAAATTAATCATCTAAAGCAAAAGTGAACACACCATTTTCCAATTAAAACAGTACTGTAGCACTTACTGATACCTACAAGACTTTTACAATTATGACATCAGGTGTATATAGGAAAAGCAGTGTTTCTGAGCTTTGGAGCACTGCTGGGTTTTTAAAGTAGATGAAACATTCCTTAAAGCCTAATTTTTACTATGCATTTTTTTTACCAAAAATATTTTTATAGAAATTCCCAGGTTATTAGCCCACTCTTTCCTCCATAAGCCTCATTTCTGAAATTTCAATTTTAATGTGCTAGAAACTTCTTCACCCAAACCTATTTCCACACTTTCTCCCGATACTTATCCCTTCATTCTTATCTCAATATTTACTTATATTGACATTTGGTAGATGACATTTCAATTGATATCATGGATCTAATAAACCACTAAATACTTTTTACACATATTATTAAAACTAAGAGCACTATCTTCGAACAACATCACCAAGCAGGTAAACATAGTAATTCAAAAGAGGTTTTAGAAACACCTGTCACTACTTTCAAATTTCCATAATTTCCAGTGGTGTAAATAGCCTCTCAGTGGAAGCTGATATTGTAATGCTACTTCTCAGCAGTAGCTCTAGACTAATGATGTGAGAAAGACATAGAGTATGCAGAAACTATTTGAATGCATTAAGCCACTTTGGAATAAAATAGAAAAAGACCAAATAATAGAACTCTTCTATTATGGACTTAGAAATACCTTCCAAAAGTATTCTGATATTTTCAATGCTTCTTTTACAGATACTTTAAAGTTATATTTGAATTATTATTGAAAAGCTGTGTGTATAGAAAACATATGTATATTGAATCATGCTTTCTATTCTTAATATTAACGGTGCACTTTACAAAATACATTTCTAACTGTCAAAGCTGCTGGTTTGAAGACACAATTAAAACCAATTTAGGCAAAAAAATGTAAATATGTTTGGAACTAGATTTGTTGTGGTGATCATTTCAAAATACATATAAATGTAAATTATGTTGTACAACTGAAATTGTTATAATGTTGTATGTCCATTATACCTCAACTTAAAAAAAAAAGAGGCATGTTAACACACACACAAAATTTAAGGAACCACAGGTTTATCTCATGAAATGCTCTAATTTTGCCAGTGTAAAAACTAGCAACTCTGACCAGAACTGTTAATGTTATATTCATTATTTGACTGTTCATTCTAAAATACAGGAGTTATTTTCAACATCATTGTCAGCTCATATAAGTTCCATTAACTATTCTACCATACTCTATCTCCTTATCCTGTTTCAGCTAATTTTATATCAACATATGTCACATATTTGTTTATTTTCTGTATCCTTCCAATAAAATCAAGGTTCAGAAAAGTAGGACATTTGTTGGTAATTACTGTACCTATCATGATGCCCAGTAAATAATATTTGAATTAATAAATGAATTCCCCGGTTAAGGAAATATATTCAGAAATCAATACTTACATAGAATTACTTGACATTTATTTCATATTATGTTATTTTTAAATAAAAATGAAGCGTTTTTTATAAAAAAAATAATTTTACATACAGAACTGTTATTTACTTCTAACTTTAAAGATTCTTTCCTCTTTCCAAGTCATCAGAAACAATGTTGAAGTAATGGGCATGATCCAAATAGCAGATGGCCAAGCAGCACACATATCTGACCATCTGAAGTAGCATTCACTGGATAAAACTTAAGGACATGAGGTCAGTAGTAGGGACCCCACTCTTGCCTATAACAATCTGGCAAATCAGAAATTGGGCTCTGGGAGAGTGACCTCAAACACTGAAATTCATGCATTTTAAGTGGCACAAATGGGAAGCACTGAACTTTTTTGCTGTTGAGAGCATGGGTAAAGATACAAGAGCAATACTGGTGTGGTAGGAACTTGGCTTTCCCACATCTGGCCTACTGAGTATGTGGTTGGCATAACACCACTCCTGTGTTGTGATCAGGAGCGGTGCATTGTGGATATCCTGACAAGATAGTGGTAGAGCTTTCCACATCTTATCTCTTAACATAATTGGAGATAAAGTGTGGGGTGTAGGTACCAACATTCATGTGTCATGGTTGACCAAGACTCGATGGTTTCCTTGGAACTTTGTAAAAAACTTGTTCCATTCCTTAGAATGGAAAAAGCTACAGGGAACTAATTTTGCATACATTTAACCTTAACACTAAGTAAAATATAAAATGGTTATCTTACAACCCAAAACATAAAGAATGCAGGTTGTAGAAGAGAGATGATGTTTGAAATAGAATCATAAAATAGAATATGAGAATTTTTCCAAATATTACATCTATGTATGGAAGGAACTTTATAGAATTGTGTTCCAGATTGTATAAATCCTAATGCATTAAGTTATTATCATGTTGTGAGGATGAAAAAAACTTTTCTGATTTCTAACAATGAAAAATATTTTGATCAACCATGCTGGAAAAAATAAGAATTACATGTTTGTCTTTTCTCTACAGAAAATAATATCATATCTAATCATATTTAATCAAAGTAGTAAAAATCTATTTTAGAGATATAGAAAACTATTAAATGATCCAAATATCTTACTTTTATGGATTTTTTTAGGTTGGTAGTGTTAGTTATCTTTTTAACATTTATAATTTATTGTGATATATCATCTCATTTTAAACAGATATTCATATTTATATCTAATTTGTAATTTACGTTCTGTATTAATTTTTCTTAAGGAGGAGACCCCTAAGACCTGAATATAACCTTGTTATAAAATTTTTAAATAATGATTTCAATTCATTTATGGCTAAAATTATTTCCTATTTGCTTTTAATAAAACTTCCTTTTGTTAACATGTGAGTCAAATTTCAAAAAATAAGGCTAGGTGGATACTTTTATATTTTATTCAATAACTTTTTAATCTCTCTATACCCCAACAGAGTGCAGTATCTTTTAATGCACAATCACCTGGAAATTGAACCTGTAGTTTCCTATTTCATCTAAGATAAGGAATAGGGCTGTCATATATATCACCTTCAACCTGCCTTAGCATAAAGGATAAAGGTTATATCCTCTTGGAAATGAAAATGTCAAAAATCAAAGCTGGTTCAATTATCTTTAAAAAGAGATTTCTATAAATGGGCAATCTATACTAGTGAAATTCACATAATAGAATAATAAACAGATCTGGTTTTTAAATCATCACTCAAAAAGCATATAATACAGTACAAATTTCAGAGGAATAATACAGAAAGATAACACATGGAATTCACTAATACAGGAAACATTTATTCAAGGAATTATCATTTAAAATACATGAACATGTTTTTCTTCTTCTGTATATACTTTTGGTTAAAAGCATAAGTATAAAAATGACTACACAAACCATCAGTTATTGTTCAACTAAGAATGTCTACAACAAACTGCAATTATTTTTCTATTTTAATGTTTGTTTTGTTTTTGTTTGAGAGACAGAGAGAATGTGAGCAGGAGAGAGGGGCAGAGGGAGAAAATGAAAGAGATAGAATCTTTAAACATTTTTTAACGTTTATTTATTTTTGAAAGGCAGAGAGAGACAGAGCATGAGCAGGAGAGGGGCAGAGAGAGAGGGAGACACAGAATCTGAAGCAGGCTCCAGGCTCTGAGCTGTCAGCACAGAGCCCTACACGGGGCTCGAACTCACAAATGGAAAGATCATGACCTGAGCCGAAGTTGGACACTTAACCGACAGAGAGAGAGAGAGAGAGAGAGAGAGAGAGAGAGAGAGAGAATCTTAAGCAGACTCCATGATCAGCAAGGAGCTGATGTGGGGTTTGATCTCACGAACCATGAAATAATGACCTGAGCCTAAATCACTAGTTGGACACTCAACCAACTGAGCCACTCAGCCACCCCCATTTTTCTATTTTCACATTGATTTAAGATTTAAGGAAATTATTTGTTAGTTCACTTCAATCTTGGGTCTTTTTTGTTTTCAAAAATGAAGTCCTGGAAACTGAGGATGTAGTGTCTGATGTCTATAGGCACTCAACTTAGTCCTTTGCCTTACTTGCCTACATAAATTATTTGTATATCCAGAGTATCATCTTTCTATTAAGATATTTAGATACTCAGGAACAAATTTATCTTCAAATTAGCTTAAAATTAATTAAAAAAAAAACAAACAAAAAACAGGAGGAGTCTATAAGGTGCCTGAATATTTCAATATTTGATAGAAAATAAATAGACTGAATTGGGATTTAGGAACTTTCCAACTTAAGGATGATATTGACACAATGTGAAATACATAGAGTACCTGGAGTCTTGAATATCCCCCTGCCTGGGATAAGCTGTAATAAATGACTGTGGTATTAAACTTGGTTGGTTTTTCTTTTTTCACTCTTTACTTAATTTCTTAAGCAACTATGGAATTTTCAATTTTTGGGGGGGAATGGCTAATGAAGAGATCTTATATTACTTCTGATGTCAAACAATTCAATACAATAAATACTCTATTAAACACATTTTATACTTCTAGACTTATACTGAAGTTTAGGAAAAGAAACATTGATAGGGCATTAGAAATGTCACTGCAGTCAAGAAATTGAGACATATCAATATTAATGATACTAAATTAACATTAAAATATTAACACACAATGGTAATAATACTGACATACAACAATATTAAAATTGTAGTCAGTACCAGAGTAGATAATAGCAAAATTTTGACTTCTCAAAAAAAATTAACCTGAGTTGGGGTAAAATGAAAACAGATGAAAAACCTTAGGCAGTATTTTTAAAATGTTTATTTATTTATTTTTAAGAGAGACAGAGAAGCAGAGAGAGAGAGAGGGAAAGAGAGAATCCCAAGCAGACTGCACTGTAAGCACAGAGCCTGACATGCGGCTCAAACTCATAAACCATGAGATCATGATATGGGACAAAATCAAGAGTCAGACACTTAAATGACTGAGCCACCCAGGTGTACCTAACCTCAGGCAGTATTATGCGCATCTCTTCTAAATAATTCTATAATTTGTTATAAATATATACATATATTTTTCATCTCTAAAATACTCCTTTTCAAAATACACACCCTTACACTTACATGCATTTTGATGAAAATTAACTGAGATTAAATATTGCTGATTTCTAGTTATAGCTGTTCCAATGGAATAACTAAAGAAGTCACTTGTGTTAACTAGGATACCTATAAATAATATTGTATAAAATGTATTGCAAAACTAAAACACATTGAAGCTTCTTTAAGATAAGAAAAACATAAATTTTGAAGAAAATATTTCTGAAACATTTTTCACATGTACTAATCAAGGAATGCTAAAGACGGAATTTTCTCAAGGAACACACCAAATAACTAATGATAATCTTCATGCCTCTCTTATTTAACAACTTAATGAACAATAAGACAATTTTTTAAAAGCACATTTATTACCTGCATTCCAACTACAACAGAAATAAAGAAAACTATTAATACTTGTTACTTGTTAACATATTTGCTAGAATTTTTCTTTCCCTATGACATGTAAACAATCCTATTTCCCCAAGCAGCATTATGTTATGAGATCAGACATCTTAATATTTAGACAAATTCCTTTTGGATTCCCTAAGCTACTAACTGGAACTAATTCTTTACTTAAGAGCAGGAGAGTATTAACTATTTGGCACAAATGGCTAAACTAGAGGATTTGGATCTGTAGAGATGTCCTGGAACATAAATCCATTAAAGCATTCCAGGAGCTTCTCTAAGATGATTTTCTATCAGAAAATAGCCATACACACTGTAAATATCAAGAATTGTCAATACAAAGTAGCCAAGTAAAATTATTCTGCTATGGGGTTACTCAAACTGGCCTACAGATGAGCCATCTACTTTTGCAATCTACAAATTAAGTTTCTTCTATAATAAAACTATTAACTTTAAATGTTCATTTTATTCAGGAAAAGCTGATATAAAATTCATCTCAGTCCCTAGAAAGAACACCTCGCCTGCCTGGAAATAAGACATGACTGATTCCTGGACATCTCAACTAACTGCAATCCTGGAGATTTGGAGGAGTTACCATTCTGAACTTCACAGAAAACATACTGTCTTTTCTTCAATGAGTGTTTGTTATTCTTGATATTTATCGTTTGTAAAAATGCCTGTTTCAAAATACAACATATCCCACAAAACCGTTTTACTTTGTTATATGATAATTTGAGATATGAAACTTTTAAAGTAAGTTTTATCATTTGAAATAACTTTCCAATATTTCATTAACAGAATAGTCTCAATCATAAAGAAGGCAAAATTATATATCCAAAAACTTCAATCACTAGTGACAACAGAAAACTCCAACTCTATTACAACAGATAAGACTGCATACTTTTAACAAGGGCCATGTGTATTTTTGAATATTATTTAGTATAAAGATCAACATAAAATTATGGATTGTCTATTGCCCACAATATGTGCATTTGAATACATATTCCCAAAATAGTATAGTAGTCACCCAAGTGCTTGGTAAATGAATGTGTATTTATTTTACTCAAAAAAAAAAAAAACCCACAAACCTCAATAAGGGGTGGGGTGGGAGGCTTCTGGCTAGTTCAATTGGTAGAGTGTGTAACTCTTGATCTCAGTGTTGTAAGAACAAGTCCCAAATTAGGTATAGAGATTACTTAAAAGAATAAAGTCTTTAAAAAAACTCAATAAGGGAGGAAGAAAAGTTTAAAAAAAATTATATATATATATATATATATATATATATAGCCCAAGGACTCAAACCAGGGACTTAATTTCTCCTTGTAATCTTCTACAGAATATACATCTAATAATATATTTATCTATAAAACATTACCTTTCCAAGTATAATCCCAAATACATTGCAGGAAAATTAACTGGACTAAGATTA